>NC_063047.1:5537529-5889029 GCF_018812025.1 Megalobrama amblycephala
CAAGTATACATGCACATTTACACATATTCATTATAATTATGCAACAAATGAAGTGATTCATCCTAAGGAGACAAAGCAAAATTGTGCAGAAAAGTACAAGTTAGAACAGACATGCATACATGCTCTACCTTAAAAACCAGCCTTGGCTGAAGGTCATATGGAGTGTTTAGACTCAGGTTACCTGCTGCCCTTCCAAAGGCCAAGTATATTATTAGCCACCACTGCTTGTTAAGAGAGACTACAGAACATGATGATGACATGGCCTCCCCGGACCCACAGACACATATACACAACATATAATTCTCCATGGAGATTCCATGCAAGACATTCTCAAGTCCAAGTCTCACTTCCACTTCCACATTCTGTATGTGTAATAAGTATGTGTCATAAACGACTTTCTATCTCATTACCTAACCATGCATCTTACACCACTTAGTGACAATATTTCTTTACTGGCCAATGTTTTACACAGATAAATTGAGGCTTTAGTGTGGTTCTATGTTTCTCAGTTAACTTTAGAAAAAAGTAAAACCTGATATTGCACACTAGGATTTCATAGCATGTTCCAGTACATAGTCGCAAGAAATGTAAATGAGAAAAAACTCTCTCTGTCTTCACTTTTTGTTGTATAACTGTCCTGTAGTAGCTGAAGCTGTAATGCGGTTCTGTTCTTACACTGTATACGCAAGCACACTAATGTTACACAACCTACCCCCTCTCCCACATACACACCATTCTGACACCACCTCACAGGCCTAGAAAGAGAAGACATGACTATACACAGAAAATACTCAACTAAATAATAGTCAAAGATGGGAAGGCATCGCATTCACTACCATTAAAAAATTTGGGCTGTTTTTTTGTTTTGTTTTGTTTTTTTTGAGGAAATTAACACTTTTATTCAGCAAGAATGCATTACATTGATCAAAACTGAGTAGAGTAGAGAATTTATTTGACAAAAGATTATATTTCAAATAAATGCTGTTCTTTTGAACATTCTATTAATAAATCAGAAGCCTATTTTAGAATGATTTCTGAAGGATCATGTGACACTGAAGAAGTAAGGGCTGCTGAAAAATCACAGGAATTACATTTAATATACATAAAATACATTAAAATAAAAAAAAGTTGAATTGTAATAATACTTCACTATATAACTGTTTTTACTGTATTTTCGATTAGATAAATGCAGCCTTGGAGAGCATAAGAGACTTCTTTCAAAAAACATTACTTACTGACCTCAAACTTTTGAATGTCAGTGTACCTCTAAAATACTTCTTAATACTTCTAAAAAAAAAGTGTTTTAATTTAATAAATGTAATTTTAACATGATTAGACAGATGATAGATAGATAGATAGATAGATAGATAGATAGATAGATAGATAGATAGATAGATAGATAGATAGATAGATTGATTGATTTGTGCAGGACAAACAGAAGACAGCTGTGTGAGTAAGGGGACATGGGGTGACACCAGAGGGCAAGGCGACGGTGAACGGCCCTCCCCAACCAACCAGTCTTTAAATATTGTTATTCAAATATTAACTGTTTTTCAAAAATATGTCTGGAGTCACATTACAGTTACCATGAAATCAAAATCAATAATTTTTTTATGGAATATTACAGTGTTTATTATTAATGATTTATCAATGCATGCCATTATATATTTTTTTTAATTCATGTGTCCTAAATCTTTAATCACAATAAATTCTCCTCCCTCTTCCAGTGACATTTTTTCTCTTCTCTGATGATGTGTTTACTGGTGTGAGGGCAGGACAACCTGTCACTCTCATGAGATCACAGCAATAGCAATATTTCTAATCAATCAATTACCACCCTATATACGGGAAGAAAAGACTATCGCAACTTCTGTTTCATGCCGACTTTATATCTTAAAGTCAGAGTCAGGAATTCAGTATGAGGAGCAAATAAAAAAACTTTAAAACATTCATCTCTGTATGATAAGCTGTTTTGATATGTGTATGTGTTGCATGCTTGACAGCTGCTGGGAGCATGTGAGCCATGGCAGGCCTGTTATTCACAACTGGTGCCATGTTGGAGACACTTAGACTAGCATTAGAGTCCTGGGTAACCTAAAGCGATGGCACAGAGATAAAATGAAACAATGCTGTTAAACTTAAATCTTTACAATGAATTACATTGTATCATTATACAAGATGCAGCTGAATGTATTACTAGACAGATACATTGTGGGAGGGGTTTACCCATAATATCCAGTGAGACTCTAGTGCTGGGGACACTATCGGTGCCTCCCTGAGGGAGAACATGTATGCGTGTGAGTGACAGAAACTTGAGAGATGGAAATACCTCTGTTTGAATTACAATAACTTAAAAAAGACACAACAGTGTCTGAATAAAACAAACACTGAGTTCAAGATATTTTATGATACTGATGGATTTCATAAAAACACTCTCTCTGCAACAATTAGATCTGTAATAATTTGCACGAGGTGGCACAATCGTATGATTTCGTCTGATCATATGAACATTTTATGGGTTTTTTTTTTTCAATTTACAGTCATGGTTAGGGTTAGGGGTTGGACTTTTTGCTTGTGTTGTGTCAAATTGACTTAATTCCTTGATACACTTAGTTCATTCTAATGTGTCAGATGATGACCTTTTACCCCCAATGCATACATACTGCATCTAACATGAACAGTTAAGTGAATTAAATGTGACACTGCAGCAAACTTCACCTGCAAAACTGCTAAGTGAATTTGCACCAAGAATCATGTGATGGACTGAGCCTACCAGGTGATTTTTTCCAAAGCCATTGGCCTGACGTGAGCACTTCTGATATCCATGGTATGTTTGGCAAAAGTGCTGCTCAGCCTTTTTAGCATGGCAGACCCTTCATGCCCCATCACCCCTCCTCCAACCTAAACCCTACTGGAAAGCTATGTATGGGGTGGGAAGTGTAAATGGATATGCGAGTGGAGGGGGGACACAACCCACAGCTGCCACCTCTTCTAAGTTGCCTGGGATCTAAATTGAAGCCTTTCTTACACTAAACAGGGCATAGGAGACCGGGGCCAGCCAATCATATTTCGGTGAGCTCTAAAATGGGCCAGCCAATGGCTTGCAGGGTTTGGAGGTATATAAACCCTAATCGGACTGTTCTTGCTTGGGTGACCCCTATTTCGGCTTTGGTGAACAGGATCTGATCCCAAGGACTGTTACCACTTTTGTTGTCTACTGTGCAGGTAAAGACATTCTTGAATAAGCATCATTCACTGCAAGGAGAGAAGTATAATAATAATTATTATTAAAATTAAATAAGAGAAAATGACTGAGAGAAAAACGTAAGAACTATTTTAGTGGAATACTCCATAAAATAGAAAAGCAAAATGTAAGTGATTTATGGGGCTGCATAAAATTTTAAAATCTTCATAGTCAGATGCTCTTTGATTAAAACATAACCTATTTACTGTTATGATACACACCAACATGACAGCAGATGCATGCTCTTTTTCAAAGGCATCTGGATTTACTATGAAAATGTTAATATATTTTTAATTTTGTGCATGTTTAAATATTTTGGATGAGGGCTCTCGGTTTGATTGACCTGTGCTTAAATGTGGTAGCAGATGTCAAACTTGTGATATGCAGCAGCTCGGATCAGATACAGCCATAAAAAAAAATGGGATGTGCTTCTGTTTCTCTTACCGACACATATGGGATAGGTTCCCTCTGCTGGCTATTTTTAAAACAAAATCTCGTGGTAATCATGCAAGAATATTCTGATAGTTGTATTCCACAAAACAGAAATGAATTCAAAAGAATTCAAATGACAATGTTATGTTTTGTATGTGTTACACATGACTTTATTTGATCTAAATGTTATTATTACTCAACCATGACGCGATTAACATGAGGAAACTCTGGTCAGACTATGTAGGAATACTTGAATAACACATACAAAGTTATGTGACAATTTATGTGGAATACATTGCAATGTTTTTTGCAGAGGTTCGAGATTATGTGAAAGTAATGGGAGGGAGTGAACACCACAGTAAAAATAGATCTGCCTAGATTTAGACCTGAGAGCGTCTCTCCCATTCCTGGTACAATCAGATATATCATATAACAAGTGAGGACCTCAAGTGGGGGTTGCCAGGACACCAGGCAGACTGTTTTAATGTGTGCAGCTGTTTTTCACAGGTGTCTCATTCTTCCAAATCCAATGGAAGCTGATGTTTAGGCAGTTATGGTTCTGCACTGAATGCTGTAAACACATTTTGAAACCACTTGGGTATACTAAAATAGAAATTTTATTACTTTTTTATATATATAAACATGAAGCTGTAGTGTTTGCGGCAATCAGGCAGCAAGGTTTAACACACTTGGTTGAGGAAACTTTTCATCCAAACTGACTAAGCAGAATTAGTAAAATTAAGTTGAGGTCAGAGACAAAGTCGGACAAGTGAGATGTGCATGTTTGGAAGCAATATGTGAAAATTCAAGAAATCAAATGCAAATAATTTTTCTCACTTTCTCTTTGTCCAATGTGCAGTGTAAGAAACGCAATCATGCCTTTCGGAAACACCCACAACAACTTCAAGCTGAACTATTCAGCTGATGAAGAGTATCCAGACCTTACCAAGCATAACAACCACATGGCCAAGGCGCTGACTAAGGAAATTTATGCCAAGCTTAGGGACAAGCAGACCCCCACTGGGTACACACTGGATGATGTCATCCAGACCGGTGTTGACAACCCAGGTGAGCAAACACATCAGTTTCACATCCTTACCACATACAGTATTTACCTCAAACAAACCAGGATTTGTTCAAGAAGGACAACATGTTTTCTTTGGCCTACATACTGAAGAGATGATATTTTTCTCCAGGTCATCCCTTCATCATGACCGTCGGCTGCGTTGCTGGTGATGAGGAGTCCTACGAGGTCTTCAAGGAGCTCCTTGACCCCATCATTTCCGACCGCCACAATGGATACAAGGCAACTGACAAGCACAAGACCGACCTCAACTTTGAGAACCTGAAGGTACAGAACAGAAATAAAGTTAATATCAATATACATAGGCTACAGATGATCCTTGAGAAGAGACAGCAGTAAACTAATTAAGTCTTCTTGACCTCAATTGTTCATTTACTTGAATAATTTGAAGCTAGTGAAGCTAGCAAATAAATATGAAAATCAATCTCAAACCACATGGGTGTTCTAAACTAATCAGAATGTATTATTTAACAATAACTGGGACTGTTCTGAAATGAATTAAATATCTATTTGTAGGGTGGTGATGACCTGGACCCCAACTACGTTCTGAGCAGCCGTGTGCGTACCGGCCGCAGCATCAAGGGATACGCCCTGCCCCCCCACAACAGCCGTGGAGAGCGCAGAGCTGTGGAGAAGCTGTCTGTTGAAGGTGTGCCATCATCACAGCACACATCTGTGTTATTTCAGTATTATTATACACTATTATAGTATTGAATAGCATTGAAAATAACAATGAAATCTGAAGAATGCATAAGAATCAGTATAAGTTTAGGCACTCTTTACTTCTCTAGCTCTGAACAGCTTGGATGGAGAGTTCAAGGGCAAGTATTACCCCCTGAAGTCCATGACTGATGCCGAGCAGGAGCAGCTGATCGCTGACCACTTCCTCTTTGACAAACCCGTCTCCCCCCTGCTGCTGGCTGCGGGTATGGCCCGTGATTGGCCCGATGCTAGAGGCATTTGGTGAGTCGAATCATAGTTATGTACTGCTGTATTTCATTTCAAAGGTTGCACACTGTTTAGGTTTTATCATTTCAGGAAACCATTATAAAAATGACATATTTCTTTATTATTTTGAGGCTGCCTCACATTAGAAATGTAACCTTTACATTCCAGAGTAAGAAAGAAATAACAGTCCATCTTTATAATGGTTACTTTTCTGAAATGAGGCAGCCTTAATGACATATGAGGCCAACAAATGTGACCTTTGAAATGAGACGCATCATATTAGTCATATGACTAGACAAAGGTAATATATTATTTAATTAATCAATATAGAATGTAGAATAAATAGAATGCAGTTTCCGTGATGATAGCCACACCAACAGCATGACTGCGAGTGTAATATCAACATTAATATCGAGTAACTCACACTTTAGAAAATATTGCCAGTTACTTTGTTTTTTACTCTTTTAACAAAAATAATTCTGGACAATGCCACATGTTTGGGGTCTGGTAGAAGGCCATTTTTATTAGCTGGGTGATATAAATTAGGTTTTGTATTGTAAATGGATATGCTTCAATTACAGGCACAATGAGAACAAGACCTTCCTGGTCTGGGTGAACGAGGAGGATCATCTGCGTGTCATTTCCATGCAGCAGGGTGGCAACATGAAGGAAGTGTTCAAGCGCTTCTGCGTTGGTCTTCAGAGGGTATGGAGAACATGCACACATAAATGCAGACACGTAAACCTGTTGTCACCTGCAGAATGTGAGCATGTGTGTGTTCTGCTTTGACAGATCGAGGAAATTTTCAAGAAGCACAACCATGGATTCATGTGGAACGAGCATCTTGGTTTCGTTCTGACCTGCCCCTCCAACCTTGGCACAGGACTGCGTGGTGGTGTCCACGTCAAGCTGCCCAAGCTGAGCACACATGCCAAATTTGAGGAGATCCTGACCAGACTGCGCCTGCAGAAGCGTGGCACAGGTATACACACACAGAACATACTCATACAAATGCAAAGGCATAGTAATGTGAAAACGTTAACATCAGTGTCATCTGTTGAGTTGTTCACTTGTTCCATCTTCATTTGTTTCTCTCAGGTGGTGTGGACACCGCTTCCGTTGGTGGAGTGTTTGACATTTCCAATGCTGACCGTCTGGGCTCTTCAGAGGTTGAGCAGGTGCAGTGTGTTGTTGATGGCGTCAAGCTGATGATCGAGATGGAGAAGAAGCTGGAGAAGGGCGAGTCCATCGACAGCATGATCCCTGCCCAGAAGTAAAGCGGGAACCCTTCGATTTTTTTCGTCTTTGTATTTTTTTTTTTTTTTTTTACAGTCCATCAGTGCGATCTGACATCAATGCAGAGGAAACTGCTGCTCAAAAAGACAGTCTAGCCTTTGCATAGTCTTGTCTTGCTTTCCTTTTCCCCTTCTTCTTTATTTTCAATGTCATTTTGCCATCAATTTTTTTCCACTTTGTTTCCTGTTCAGTCGGTAACATCTTGGGATCAGATTCCCGGCGCAGGTGCGAGTGCCTGTTGTCGCGGCTTCACCTCAATTTCAACATTGGTTGTAAAATGTGAATCAATCAAGTTGTATTTAAATAAACATACCCCATAAAACACATACACATTTTGTATTTTAGCATATTTGTGAGCATATATATTTCTTTATAACCTTTTTTATAACCTGATTTTTTTTTAATGAGAGTTCAGTTTAGATAAAAATAATTGAATTGAATTGAATTGAACATAACCATGATAAAAATAATTCCATCTCTTCTAATCAGGTACCAAATAAAGTGCCCATAGAAAAGGATAAGACACAAACACCAAACAATAATTGAACACAAGCAAAGATGCCAACATCAGTGAAGTTTATTTTCTCTCAAGATCTTTTGTTTCCATTTTAATATTTGGCCAGAGGTGCAAACACACCTCTGGGGGAAAAAAAATTACTTTCTGCAAACAGCATCAATGTTTTAATCTCTCTGTCTCTCTCTTGCTCTCACATATGTATATAGTTTGTCCACCTGACGTCTGTCTTGTCATATTGCATATTAGCTAAATGCATCATGAGAAACCCAAAGTCACAGCAGACAGTTTACGTCACAGACAGCACAACACTGAACTGGAGGGATTTGCCATTCAGACGTGACGTGCACGGCACACCAGCTCACAATTCTCCCTAATACTCTTTTTAATGCCTTTAAATGACATTAAGAAAAGCTCATTCATACGGACACACTTTCACTCCAGGTCAAGTACGGCTGCCAGAGCAAAAGTCTGCCATAATCCTCTCACACAAACATTTCCTACCAGCAGAGAGAGAGAGAGAGAGAGAGAGGGAGGCAGGGCAAAAGAGTAGCGCAATACACAGACGCACACATTCACACATACATGCACACGCATACACGCTCTCTCTCTCCCTCAAATTCTTTTGCTTTTGCCCATTCTGTTATTTCACATATGTAGTCTCTCTTTCTCCATCCTTGCTCTGAATCATGCAGGATTGCAGGTTAGTGTTTCACTTCAGCACACATAGAAACGTCTGGAGAGCTAGCAGAGGGTCTCTGCTCTAGCTATGAATTAACCTGGAATTCTAAAATACTGTATATACTATACTCACAATATTATCATCAGTATCATAATCTTTATATACAGCCAGAGTCTGACTGATATAAACCATGTATTTTTTCTCCCAAGATAATTATTCTAGAAAATAAATTAAGTACCTGTGCAAATATACACAAATCGAAGTGTTCACATTTAAGACATTGGCGCCTTCCAGTGGCCAAACATGGGTACAAACCCACAGAGCTGTAGGATGCAGCTGATTCAAGTCAACATGAGTGCACAGAGGTCTTAATGGACGTCGAACAGATACAGATCTCAGCAGTCCAAACCAGACAGAGCCGGTCTGATGCGGAGACCGGGTCAGACTGGTCCAGGACGTGCAGTCTTTACCCTGTTCGGTTTGAAACAGGAAGCGTCTCCACAACAGGAGTCCAGTCGCAGAGCAGACAGAACAATGACACGAGGATTTCCAGTGACTCAGCAATCGGACGAGGAGAAACTGGGTGTCTTTGTGAATGTGTGGCACAAAGGCAGAAAACAAAGTGAACAACAAAAAGTGGATGGACGATGAGATGGCAGACCTGCAAGGTGGGCTGGGAGGCTCACTGTCTGGCTAAAGGTCAAAGGTGAAGCACCACAGCAATACCTGTGGAGTCAGTCAAAGCATTTGACATACTTGCAGCAGACAAAATCGAAATCAAGTTTTCTGTACCATAATCCAACTCCCTCTCACGAACAGAGGGAGATGCCATCACAAAAATGGAGAAAGTGGCATATAATCCTTCAGTATCTACAACATATTTCACACATGACAGCACGACGACTGCTCGATCAAAAAGTAACAGACCAACCATATTAAATCAACATGTTTATCCAAACTGAACTAGCAAGTGTCCTATACACCTTCCTTACTAAAAACCAAATTGTTTAAACCCATGTACTTGCTCAATATCTCACCGTCCACAGGCTGGCAGCACCAACAGGGCCAAAGCATGGCTTTACACTAAGGTAGAAACAACTTCTAGACATGACAGTAACATCTATTGCTATTGCACAATTACATTTTGATCACCCTCGGTTGTGAATTGCTGTTCGTTTTGTGCTTGGCAAATTGACAAATATTGCAAAACTAGGCCTCGTTATACAACAAAAACCAGAACTGGTTTGGTCAAAAAGCAAGCCAAGAGTATTATTTGCAGCTCCAAACAAACAAACCTATTTCTACCCATAAAAACAATCTGAAGCAGCATATATCTTCGATTCAGGTCTCAAACCTGCAAATTAAATCTCTGATAAATTGATAATAACATTCTTACAATCTGTTAAAGAGACAAACTTGTGTATGCCTAAAAACCAACATGAGTTACAGCGAAAACACGGCCAGTCCATGACGCAACGTCCATTTTTAAACTGCATTTCTGTTTGTGTTACACAGCATTGTTAATATTTTGCAATGAAAACCATATAGATGCCATATTATTACAAGATTGCAAGTACAACTGATCTTCAATCAAAAAATCACTTTTTTCAAAGCCCTGTTGGTGCATTTGCCCCAAAAAACATTTCGTTAGTAAGAGAACTGAACTTCTTCCTGCATGAAAACATCCTGCATTTTAGATATCTGGGATCAAAAGATTTTTTCAATACTAATTTAGTCATGTAAATCCTGGGAATTGTAATGACAAAAAGCTGACTATGATTTAATGTCGGCAATTACAAAGCCACACCATTTCTGTACGTGATTAATACTCGAGGTGGTGGAGAATCTATTTTTAATTTTTCTACTGAATACCTAGATTGACAATTAAATAATATTGAATAGGAAAGGTGTTTTTCTAGGCATACAAATTAATCAGATATCTACAATGCAGGAAGCGTGTCTTCTTTATAACACTGAACACTAAAATCACTCATGTGATAACCTCAACTCCACTAAGACCGGGTAAAAGGAGAGGTGACTATTTGCAAAGGATCCCTAAATAGGAGTTGAAATGAAGGATTAACAACCAACCAATCAACTAGCCTGTTCGAGAAGGGTCAGGGAAAGTCATTTGGCATTAAATGTCTCTTCTAAATTAAAAAATGGTAGGAAGTAAGTAAACTGGCACTATACATCAGAAAAACAGATTTTCTAGGGAATAAAATTTAGCTTGGACAATCTCAAAAACAAAGTGTAGATGGTTGGCTTGCAGCCTGATCAAATTTGTGGTCGCCAGCGAATGTGATGTAGATTTGGGTGGGCACTGTGAGCTATGATGAAGTTAGGATACGTTTGCCAACTTCACATTTGTGCATATAGTTCATTGGCAGCTACAGTCCTACATTGTCAATGATTCAATGTTCGACTCTGTATTAAGAAATGTAAGACACATCAAATCACAAAAACATAAAAATGATGACCCGTTTAAAATGTCAAGACTTGTTGAAAACATACAAAAGTGGTTAAAAAAAAGAATGACATCAATTATTGAAGTAAGAATATCATGACTATAATGAGAATAAAAATACTAAACTGGATTCAATCCAGATCCAGTGAATGAGGCTGTTCAGAGTGTGTGTGTGTGTGTGTGTGTATGTGGATCCGTGTTAAGAAGCGCTCAGGTTTATGTTGTTCATGGTAGGGGTGTGCTTGTTTTTGTACTTTAGATTTCCATATTGTCAGGATTGAGTGTCCCGTGCTTTTAAGGTGACTGTGTTTGTTTACATGTATGTGTGTTCAGTGTTGACTGGAGGAGGGATCAGATTTAGTTTTAAGTCTATAACACATAGGTGGGGTGGGTCAACGTCAGTTCGCTATAACAGCGGATATAGTGAGGGGACGTCTACGAGTCTCCTCCCCAGTCCCCTCAGAGCTCCACCTCTTTAGAGATCTGCGATGCAATGTGCCTGAAGGCGAGGGGGGCCCCCCACAGGCGTGTGTAGCGTACTCCGTTTGCCTCTGCGGGACCCACACTCAGTTGGCACACCTCAGCTTGGAATGCGACTTTTGACCCTGCTGACCCATGACTGCAGCACAGCAGAAACGGGCCAGCGTGCCGGACCTGGCAGCCGCATCCCCTCGCTGCCTCACGCAAGGCCAGTACCACTTCTGCAGGGGCCCGGGGGGGACGAGAGATACGACACCTTACATCCCACCCCCCTCCCCCGCCCCAGGGCTCGGACGCTTTCTGATCCCAAGATAAATGGCCACTAGGAAATAGAGAGAAAGAGAGCATGAGAACTAGAAAGACCGATATAGATTTACAAAACAAGTTGCTGCAAAACTCATATTTGATATTCACATATTCAGAAAGAAGTCATTGCTTTCATCACCATTGTTTTATTCTGGTTTATTTTATTTTTTATGTAATTGTATATAATGTTATTATTTTTTATTACTATTAATATTATTTACTATTACTAATTATTAATATTATTTTTAATTATTGGAAGATTTATTCCGTCACTTTGTGTATGTGCTTTGGCATTATTTAAATGTATAACAATTATGGGACCCACTTTATATTAAGTGGCCTTAACTACTATGTACTTACATTTAAATTAATCATTTGATACAATGCACTTATTGTGTACATACATGTTTTTACATTGTACTTATATTTTAAAAACACCTGCATGTAATTACATCTGTAATTAATTTCTGTAAATACATTTATAATAACACTGTTGACCCATCCCTTACACCTTACCCCTACCCTTAAACCTACCCATACCTTAGCTTTCCCTAACCTTACCCGTACCCCACCTCAATAGCTGAAAATGTGTTTTGCAATTCAATATTAACCCAATAAGTACATTGTACTTATTTTTTGATGTAAGTACATAGTAGTTAAGGCCACTTAATATAAAGTGGGACCCAATTATGTTATAAAATATCCACAGCTAAAGTTTATATTATTCTATTCAATGCAATTTGTTGACAAAGTCTGTTCTTATAGTCGGCATGAAAAGAAAATTCATTTGGATATTTCTTGATCTTAACCTGTAGTATCATATGAGGACTCACCCTGTGATCGAAGATCTGCTGACTCCCTCAGATTCATTTGTGACCCTGCAAAGAAGTACACATCTTGAGATGATCTGCATTATCCCAACAATGTCCGATCCATGCAACACAAGTCCAACATAACTAACAAAAAGACAAACATGCGTATTTGGATCTCTCAGTACTGTATGAAGATGACCCAGCAATTTAATTTGCAATTAGGTCAATATAACTAACTAACCCAATGTTGACCTGGGCAAAGTATAACGGGTCATAACGAATAAAATATTTTTTTTTTTGCATGTTTCTGGATGCATGCAAAGTTGCAAACTGATTAGGGACAAAACCTCCATGCAGCATCCTCCAGACTATCCTCACCCCCACATATTTATCAGACACGCACAATTCTGCATGCAGACGAGCATGCCCTTTGAAGAGACAGACGGACGTGCAGCGGCAACAGACAGGCAAACAGAGGCATACAGGGAAACTTACTAACTGTTTTGGATCCCTGTGGAAGAGTGCAACCCGACACTGATTTATTAGAGCCCTGGCGTTTAGAGGGGTCAAGATTGACCCTAGAAGAGAGAAGCACAATGAGGAGAGCAAGAGAGAGAAAGTCAAAGACAGAAGGATTGAGTGATAGTAAGAGCAAATGGGGAGAAAGAAAGGTAACAGAGAATTAAGAACAAAGAGGGAGAGATTAGGAAAGGTACACATTTGTAAGCTTGGAAAACTTGAAAAAAGGCAAAATGCCAAGGAATGATGAAGGCGTGAAGCGCGAGTGTAAAACCAACTTTTAAGCTGAGAGAATTCCCCAGTGTTATTGGACAAGTAACATTCTAGCACTTTTTTTAAAGGAATCACATTTTTTGCTGCAGTAATGTGTTGAGGAAAAATCATCAAGTGGTAACACTTTACAATCGGGTTCATTTGTTAACATTAGTTAATGCATTAACTAACATAAACTAACAATGAGCAATACATTTGTTACTGGGGGATAAGTGCATTCTGACTTATTTACACTGTTAAAGAGTTACATTCTCATGCTAAACATGGCCAAAGTTTCAAAACACGAGTTGGACATATGACGGAGTATTTCTGTGCCAAATACACTACTTCCGGTTTCGGGGAGTTTTTTTCGAGTGTGGCACTTTATCACCTAATAAAGGGCGGAATTCCTTGTATCACCAAAAGAGTGTGTTTTTGGTTGTGAGGGAAAGATTACCTTTTTCAGCTTCGAAAAAGAACCCAGTGTTAGGGAACAGTGGAGTTTTTTTTTCCAGGGCAGCAACGGAGTTGTGCATGTATGTTTGTTTGTTCCCGGAATTTCGGTGATGAATGCTTTGTAAACAAGTCCCAGTTCGACGCTGGATTTGCAGATCGCGGGCGTTGAGTAAAACTGCATCAAATGTCTGTGTTTTGTTGGCAATCGGCACACAAGTGCATGCAATGTAAACCACATGAAAGTTTTTGTTCCTCTTTTATTTATAATGATGTCGCAGCTTGCAGACGATCTCTACACAAAAGCTGCGCGCTTGTGACTCTTCAGCTCTGCCGGCAGGCACACCTCCAGGAGCTCGGCTTTTTCGGAAAGACTCGGAACGGTATATCTATCTTTTATAAATATGATAAAACTAAAGACTTTTCGGAGATATGAAGGATGCAACATTACTCTATATGTACTCAAGATTAACATGAGATTGGTAGAAACTGTGTGTGATAACTACCCTTTAATAAAAATACAGCTCTTGACAAAACAAATACAACTTTTGATTTTAATAATGTATTAATAAATGCTGAAATTATCATTAACAAAGATTACTAAATGCTGTAGATGTATTGTTCATTATTAGTTTATGTTAACTAATGTAGTTAACTAATGTTAACTAATGAACCTTTTTGTAATGTGTTACCCATCAAGTCTATGCATTTATTTGTTGTCAAAATCATATTTACAAATTTAACCATTTCAAGTATTAGCTAAAAGCCAACTGCAGCCAAGCAGCCCATGTAACCATTCACACTAAGTGCAACTTGCAGTGACTGACAAAGTAACCAGAAGTCATTAATTTTCATTAACAGTTCTTGATTTCCTGTTACAAGAGTGCCAGCGATTTGATTCATTTGAGAAAAGTTTACATTTATGCAAATGAGCAATATGTAATGATTACTAAAGAGTGAAGATAGTGGAGCACATGATCTGTCTCTTGTCAGATACTGTAGTTCAGTGTAGGCGAGATGGAGGAAGTTAACTAGTGATGTGCTGAAATAAATTTTTGTACAATTAAAATAAAAATTTAGCAGAAAGTCAAAACCAAAAATAAAATTTTACATATCCAGGGCTCGACAATAAGGACAACAGTCGAGAATGACGATTGGGACAGAACATGGAACAGTCACTTGCCCGATCGGGCAGCACTGGCATCGTTACGATAGCCTTGTCCATCTAAATATTCAAGTGCAACAAGACCCGAAGGAGAACACAATCTGTACTCACACACTGTGCGTGAATTTTTGTGCGCGCAACACACATCTGAATCCGATGCACAGAAAGTCGCACCTCAAACAGCGCACAAATACTTAATTGACCTCTCATCCACATCTGCTTAAACTTGAGTGAACAAATTTACACAAAATTATGTGAAAATGCCTATATTGGAGAGTATCCTAGTAAACATAGTCAGTTATGTGTTAAAGGTAGGGTAGGCAATGATTTTCATAAACACTTTTTGTTATAACATCCTGATAGCAATCAAAAACACAAGTGGTCTAAATATTAAAACGTCCTCCGTGCACCCTGCTCGCACAGACATCACACATCATTAGTGCATTCTGTAAGGCTATGCAGAGTTGTATACAGTCACCGAGCGCCACAAACAAACTGCAGCCACCTTTTACAGTTCCTCCAGAACCAAAACAATGAGCTTATGCTGTGTTCATGCTATGTCATAATAACCGCAATTAAGAAATGGCAACCCGTGACATACGCCTAATAAACCTGCTGCTGTCTGTCACTAATGTTAATCAGTTAATTTTACAGTGAAGAATATGCAGTGTTGTTTTACATTCAATTGACTTTATACAATTTCTGTACCTTAAAATAACTGTTAGACCTACCTGAAAAATCAATGCACCGTTTATTTCGTTTATGTTTGTTCTATTGTATTTATTGGTGCTATTGCTTGTAATTTGATTATCTGTATTTTATTACTGTTTACTTGTCTTAATATTCAAAATTTAGGTTAGGTTAATAGCTTTTGGCTTTTTGGTGTCTTATTTATTAAAGGGTTAGTTCACCCAAAAATGAAATTTCTGTCATTAATTACTCACCCTCATGTTGTTCCAAACCTGTAAGACCTTTGTTCATCTTCAGAGCACAAATTAAGATATTTTTTATGAAATCCGAGAGCTTTCTGTAATTTTTTGGGCAGTACAAGTAAAAATTTGAAAAAATCCTTAGCGCTGTGCCATGATATCTGTACTTTAACCCTTTGATGCGCAAGCTATGAAAACCCCTTCTAATGTGCAACATGGGTCAAAAATGACCCGTATTCATTTCCTATATAATTTCAATAACGGTTGAGTGTTTCTTTGCTGAATCTTTAAAAGAAATGTATTTTATCATTCATTTATTCCAGGTATTCCTTAAATATCTTGTTTTTGATTGACAAAAATCATTATGTTCATTTTTTCTTTCTTACTTTATAAACAAACACAGTTTTTGTATGTCTACATCAATTTTACACACATGGGTCAAAAATGACCTGTATTCATTTCCTATGGTATTTCAGTCATGACTGAGTGTTTCTTTGCTGAATCTTTGAAAGAAATGTATTTTATCATTTATTTATTCCAGGTATTCCTTAAATATCTTGTTTTTGATTTTAACAAATCATTGTGTTTATTTTTTTGTCATAAACCAATGCTACTGGTCACCTTTTACATCTATCAGTGTTCCTGAAAAGTAACAGTTTTGAACAAGGTTTCTGTCCAACAGTGAAAATATATAATAAGTGAATTGATCAACAGTGCTTTTGATTTTCTTTATCTAGAGTGTTAGTGGCTGGTCCTCAACAGAACTGAGGTGGATGATGACATCATTGTAAAAAAAGCTGAAAGTTTACTTTGCGCACAAACGCAATTTAAATGTGTACGTGCAGGTTGCACATACACAGTTACAGAAATCCGGCGGAAATTATAAAAAGTTACAAAAATCTGTATGCTGATCCTCACATACGCATACAAAAGTGAAGTATACTTTGGCCTTTAGAATGGTAATGACACAAAAAAAAAATTCCTTCAAAAAAGAAAGGAAAAATTAAAATAAGGATTTGTTTATTGAGTAATAGATATATGATATAATAGATATATCATTCATATAATAATGAATGATAAAATTAATTCATTGTAATATATGCGATATAGAAAGTAATAACTCATTCAGGTCACTTTAGACCCATGTTGTATATGTCCAAAACTGTTACTTTTCAGGAACACTGACAGACTTAAAGGGTGACCAATTGCATTGATTTATGACAAAAAATTAAAAATTATGAAATATATAGCCTAATATATTAAATATAATAAGACATACATCATCCATCAAATATACAAATGTAGCCTTGTTAAGATATGAAATGTGTGGCAGATGAACAGTTGTCTGCAGTAAATATGTTCCTACTTGCAAAAATTTGCAAATCTTAAAGATTTCTATATGGGTAATTTTTGACCCATGTGTGTAAAATTGATGTAGAAACTGTGTTTGTTTATAAAGTAAGAAAGAAAAAATAAACAATTATTTGTAGAAAATCAAAAACAAGATATTTAAGGAATACCTGGAATAAATGAATGATAAAATACATTTCTTTTAAAGATTCAGCGAAGAAACACTCAGTCATGACTGAAATTACATAGGAAATGAATACAGGTCATTTTTGACCCATGTGTGTAAAATTGATGTAGACATACAAAAACTGTGTTTGTTTATAAAGTAAGAAAGAAAAAATGAACATAATGATTTTTGTCAATCAAAAACAAGATATTTAAGGAATACCTGGAATAAATGAATGATAAAATACATTTCTTTAAAAAGATTCAGTGAAGAAACACTCAGTCATGACTGAAATTACATAGGAAATGAATACGGGTCATTTTTGACCCATGTTGCGCATTAGAAGGGTAGTGATACAAAAATGATTTTTATTAAAAAAGTAAGAAAGAAAAAATTAAAATGAGGATTTGTGATGATCAAAAACAAGTTAATTGAGGAATACCTGGAATACTGAATGATGAAATTAATTTCTTGCAAAGATATAGAAAATAAAAACTCAGCCGGGTCATTTTTGACCCATGTTATGCATCAAAGGGTTAACCTCCTTTTTGGTCACGGTGAAATGTGTCCACATTGCTTATCTGTTGTAGCTTATCCACTGTATGCACAAAAAAAACGTTAGTTAAACTGTCACTGTTTTGATCATTTCAGCCCTCCAAAACGGTTTTGGCTGCACAGTTTTGTTTCAGCTGAATATTTTTGGTTTGGTTATGATATAATGCACTACACACTGTTGCATCCAGCAGCCCAAATGCCAGGTAGTAAATAAAAATACAGTGACCTCAACCAATAAAATCTTTGACCAATAAAATCTTTGACAATCTATAAACAGCTTTATAATCTCTGGATCAGAGACAGCTTTCCATTCTAAATTAAGCTTAACGCTGTTTTCTGTCGTGATGTGAGATATTTTAACTATGCATACGTTTTAATTTGTATGATGAGAGCTTCTCCTCTTACCTGCGTGTGAGTTTGGAGGTGAGTTTGCTGAACAGGTTAGAGGTGGCCCGGCTGCGGGCATTTGGCGGCAGCGCTCCAGCGTCATGACTGAGGGTGGGCGACGTGGGCGGAGGTCCATAGGTGGGCGGTACACGGTCACGGAGCTGACCCCCGTGGAAGGTGCTCCGGATGGTGGATCCACGTGTCAGCCGACAGCGCTCACCTGAGGAAGAGGAGGAAGATGCTCCCGCTCCAACAATACTGAGAGTGGAGGGAGAGGTGGGAGGGAGGCGGTGAGACAGAGAGCTGAGGAGAGACAGACACAGACAGTGAATGAGAGCCAGACAGTGCACTGCAATATGCAGCACAGTGACAGAGTGTGACTGTGTTTGTGAATGTGTGTGTTTGTCACCTGTTGTCTTTGCCGTTCTGCAGCAACGAGTGTCGGTCAGTGCTGGAACGATCTGTACATACGTACGTGTTTCTGCGGGTCATAGTACTTCCTGGGATATTGTTCTGCAAGGAAGACGGCACACGATATTTCACTAATCCCCCACAAAATAAAGAATATCAATACAGAATAAAATGCTACACATATACACATAAAATGGGATCCAACAGTCTGAGACCATCTTGAAAATCTAGGAATCAAAATGTAATTAAAATGAACAAAGTTATAGTGTTAAATAAAAATAAAAAAGAATTATGATGCAAAATTATTATTTTTTATATTTAGGATTCAATCTATTATGCTCATCATTATGCACAAAAATACAATAAAAATGGTGAAATATTATTACAATTTAAAATAACTTTTGTATTTTACTATATTATTATTATTATTGATGCTCAAGAAACATTTGTTTGTGGAAACCATGACACATTTCATTTGAAATAGAAATCTTTTGGAACATTATAAATGTCTTTTCTGTCACTTTAGATCAATGTAATGTGTCCTTGCTGAATAAAAGTAGTAGTTTTAATTTAAAAAAAATCTTTCTGACCCCAAACATTTCAACAATAGTGTATATATAATAAAATAATGATTAAATTAGAGAAATTTCTCTCACTGTGGTGGCGGTCATCTCCTTGCGCCGATCAGGTATCTCTGCCTTGTTGGGGTTGTTGGCGGTGCTGACCATTGGACTAGATGGTGGTAGAGTTCGGCTGCCCATTACACTACAGCTGGCCTTCCTCGGCGGCATGCGGCTCTCACGCAGCTCACGATCTCCACCGCTGGTCGGGCTACGCTTAGGGTGCATCACGGGCATGCTAGGACCACCTGCAGAACAAACTAGTAATGATTATAATCATTAACTATTAAGAGTATGTTTGTGTTTAGAGTTGAAGGTCAAGTGTCTCTTACAGAAGTCACTGTGCCGTCGCTGACGGTGGTAGGTAGAGGCGCTGCGCTGAGTCTTGCTGTGTGAGGATGACGAAGATGATGAAGAGGTGTGTTTGTTGGTTCCATTGGTCATTGGGCTTGGGCGCACCCGTGGCAATGTCATACTGCCGCTAACTCGTGACTCAGCGCCATCCTATGACCAAACGGCAATAAAAATAAATAAATAAAAAATAAACTCTCAGAATCCAAGTCTTTGTTTACCTCATGTATTATGTATTACCTCAGTCTTCAGGCCCAACAGTAGATATGTAGCCGTGACTTCATTATATTTCTGATTGAGTAAAGAGTCCTTAATTTCTTCTGTAGTAAAACCCATCCCAACCATAATCTCTGGAAAGACAAAGAGAAATTAGTGAGAACAGAAAGAAATATTTCCAGACACAATCAGTCTCTTTATTCTATGCATCACTGTAACAGAACAGTTAGATAGTAATAGTTATAAAATACGTTAACCAGTTTCTTACTGGTCTACCTGCTCACCAATGCGGTTGGGGTCACTATAGTCCTCTGCTGGCTCAATGTGGGGCTTCAGCTCATCGCCCTCATACCCTGCATTCATCCACTTATCCTTCATCACTTGCTGTGGAGAAAATACCAGCATCCTGATTACACAGAAACTTCTTAGCTCAGTCATTTGTTTGCATTGACTTCATATACTAATAATAGATTTCAGCGACTTCCACCAAATGCACACTGTACATCCTACAGCACAGACATTTTACAGAGATATAGCACAGCAGAGAGGGGTCATATAATGTATCTGGTATGGTAGAGTGTATCAATGAATGTGAAAGTAGGCACCTCCAGCAGAGGCACTTTCTTCATTAGGTCGATAGGGCGACCGACCACCAAAAGTTTGAAATGGACAGATTTTTTTCAATCGCATTCAACCACAGAGTTACACTAGCTATCACTGTTCTAGACTCTTTGTTCTGCCTCTGGATATATAGTCCAATCAGCGTCAAGTCACATTCTGTGGAGTGCCGCCCCTTTTTGGGCGATTCGCCAGAGTGTTCTCATAGACTTACATAAAGATTTTTTTTTCAAACTGCACGCACTGCAATGCAATCTCTATGGGTTCCGGGAGGGCTAGCACCAACGTGCTTATGTCAGCGTTTGGTGGGAACAAACAGCCGACAAACATACCTCTATTAATAATCTTTAAGCTGAAGTGACATGCAATAATTTCCTCAGTGCATAACTTACATTTCACAGGCATATTCTCTGTGGCGACCAGGGCGGGCGAGAGCCGTGAGGAAACGGCGCGAGGCCGGTGATTCAAGTGATAACAAGCATCACCTGGGAGGCGCACCGGCCTTGAGTCTCTCACGGAGGAGCTCCGGGATCATAAAAGGAGGAGCGACGATCGTGAAGGACGAGAGAGGACCAGGCCTGGACTTTATTTTATGTTTTATTATGTTTGTGTGGCCGGCAGACGTCCGCGAGGGTCTGCCGGCATTACTTTCGTTTTGTTCTTTGTTTATTTTGGTATTAAAGGTTTGCTGAACGTTCGCCAGTTCCCGCCTCCTTCTTCCCACATTTATGAACTGTGTTACATTCTCCATCTGTAAATGTTCCATATTTCCATTTTGCAAGCCTTCTGCTAGCACAAACTTCAGTGAACGAGCGCCAAACAGACAGAGCGCAATAGAATAGGAGCGCAATAATTCTGACATTTTGCTAAAATATTTGTTGTGGAATATTTGTTGTTTGTGGTGAACATAAATGTGCCATATGTAGAATTTCAAACCTACAACTAGGCTATTTTTTTTATTTATTTTCATTTTTAGTTTAGTAAATTTAACTTCTGCTTTAAAAAGCATTATTTTGTTTTTAGATTGTAATGTTACAATATTAGAATGTAATGTGATTTGACCCCTCTTTCTGCACATAATATATAGCATAGACTACACCGGTTACATTAATTATGTTCAATTTGAACATTGTTTGTATGACAATATGAGGCAGGATGTGAAATAACTTTTTGTTAAATAATTTTTTTTTTTAATTAAATAGTTTTTTTTAAAATTCAAATAGAAAAATATAGAAAATACTGAGAAATGTTTTTATGGACATATCATCCAGCCTTATATTATGGCATGCTTTAAATGCTGAATTTCCCATGTTTTAGATAAGCAGTAGTTATACATTATTATATTACTTTATCACATTCAATCCTGCATTACTAATTCGGCATCACTGACCTCTAGAGTGCAACGTTTGCTGGGATTAAGCACAAGAAACCTGCGCAGAATCCCCTCACAGTCTGTAGACATGTAGAAGGGTACACGGTACTTCCCTCTCAACACTCGCTCACGCAGCTCCTGGAAAACACATGCATCAGCAAACAGTGTGACAAAGAGAAATCAGTGTGGTCTTTAGGGTCGTGACACACCAAGCCAACAGTTGGCCATCGACCAACATCGGGCTGTCGGTGAGCATCTGTCGGGCTAGTTTTTGGCTTATTCAGCATGTTGAATTGGTATATTAAAAATTAAAAATGATGAAAAAGTGAGCAAAGAAGTCAAGACAGCACAGACAAAAGCTGTTCTAATTTTTTGTCATCTAACCTGAGCATTCCAGTGTGCAAATATTTTCATAACAGCATGAGCCACATGGAATAAAGAAACTGATCAGCATGATCGATATTCAAAATGGTAAACAAGAGCCGCTTTGAAAGTTTGTATATCTGCAGTCCCAGTTTTGGTTTCTCTTATTGAATGACGCATATAGACTATTGAAACCCACTGATATAGACAGTTATTTCCTTACACGCAGGTTCACGCATGTGCTAGTTGACAGTCGCCTGTAGTAGTTGCAGTGTGTTCAAGCGCAGCTTTTTGCTTGAGATACAGCCGACGAGAGGTGACAAAACAGTCAGCTTCAGTCGCCACTAGTTCTATGACTTTGGCTTGGTGTGTCACAGACAGTAAGATACTAAAGAATTTAGAAATAAGGATTTAAAGAACTTTAAATTAAAATGTTTAAAACCAAAGTTAAGACACATTCAAAGTTCCAAAGTTCCTCGGTAAGATCAAGGGAGCATTAAACTGATTAAAAAGCAACAGTTAATTTCATTGTTATAAAAAAATATATTTAAAATAAATGTGTTTTTTATTACTTTCTATTTATCAAAGAATTCTGGAAAAGATTGTAGTTTACACAAAAATATTAAGCAGCACAACTGTTTGACAATGATAATAATAAGAAATGTTTCTTGAGCATTAAATCATCATATTAGTATGATTTCTGAAGGATCATGTGACACTGAAGACTGGAGTAACTGTTGCTGAAAATTCAGCTCTGCCAACTCAGGAATACTTTACAATTTATACAAATGCAGCCTTGGTGAGTAAAAGAAATGTCTTTAAAAAACAATAATAAAAAAAAACTTACCATCCTCAAACTATCGAATGGTAGTGTATTTTGTTGTAAATACCAATGTAACTGGTGTCAGTTGCAGTAATGTATCATTGTGAGTGTAGGAACAAAGTAACTGTACCTTGAGGTTCTGTCCATCAAAAGGAAGAGACCCGCTGACCAGCGTGTAGAGGATGACACCCAGGCTCCAGATGTCCACCTCTGGCCCATCATACTTTTTCCCTTGAAACAACTCTGGAGCTGCGTAAGGCGGGGAACCGCAGAAGGTGTCCAACTTATTCCCCAACGTAAACTCATTACTAAAGCCAAAGTCTGCTATCTTTATGTTAGCATCTGCATCCAACAGCAAATTCTCTGCCTACAAATACAGAAAGACATGAAAGAGTGAAGGAGGCAAAAAAGAGTTGTACAGATGAACTGTGTGAAGGAGAGAAAAACAAAGAGAAACAAACAGGACAGAAAATGATATAAACACATACTACAAACACTAATACTACTTTATACTTTTACAGTACAGTGCTTGTCCAGTTGTTACAAATTTGCTTTTTATTATTGTTAATTTTTACTTTTTTTGTATCTTTAAAAATTATTCATTAATATCAAAACTGAATAAGATTTAATGGGGGTTTGGAAAATCTGCATAATTCAAGATATATTCTCTCACACAATTGCTTCTCAAGTAAAATGAAAATTGTGTTAGGGATGTTAAGATATTTTTTGTGAAATACAAGACAAAAATGCAGATTTGCAGTGTAAAGATTCCAGCTTATACCTTCAGATCTCTGTGAACTATATTCTTCTGATGACAGTAATGAACAGCTGACACAATCTGAAACATAATTTAAAAAAAATTACAACCCAGGTAAAACACATGAAACTGGAGCTGAAACTGTAAACCAGGGGCTTAATGTGATGCAACACCTTGTGTATGTGCTGTAGTGATGAGGTAAATGTCTCACCTGTCTGAATTTGGCTCTAGCCTCAATTTCTTTCATTCTCCCATGAGATACCAGGTAATCAAACACCTCACCTGGAAAGCCAAATCACACATGAATAATGTCCCAAAATATCATAGTTGCACCTATAAATGTTATGAGTATCAAAGGTCTTTTTGCATTATGTTTCAGCTCTGGAGAAAAAAACAAATAAACCACCCTATAGTGAACACACACACACCTCATAAAGTACTTTGTATGTACATAGTATTTACTAGTTTATAGTTACACAATGTAGAATACTCTATACTTCAGTATGTACTTTAGAGCTCACCTCCACTTGCATATTCCATCACAAGATAAAGCGTCTTCTCTGTTTCAATAACCTCAAAGAGTTGCACTGTAATATACAAGAGTAGCTGAGATTAAATATTTTTGGAAAGCTTACATTTAAACAGCATTAGCTAATTATTTTGCATAGTCAGTATTATAAAAGCAGCATTCATGCATGCATGCATTTGTTGCATTTTAGCAGATCTTACCAATGTTGGGGTGATGGAGAGTCTTCATGATCCGCACTTCTCTGAACAGCTGCAAGAGAAAAGAGAAAGAAAGTAAGAAAGAGAGGGTGGTGTGATTCTTCAGTGATTATCAATAAAAAATGGCATTTTAATTCTGTTCCCAGAATATATTGATATTCTTATCATCATCAACATGAAGCCTTAAAGGTGCCGTAGAACGTAGAACAAAAGACGTAATATAAGTCTAAGGTGTCCCCTGAATGTGTCTGTGAAGTTTCAGCTCAAAATACCCCATAGATTTTTTTTAATTCATTTTTTTTAACTGCCTATTTTGGGGCATCATTAAACATGTGCCGATTCAGGCTGCGGCCCCTTTAAATTCTCGTGCTCCCCGCCCCTGGAGCTTGCGCTTGCCTTAAATAGCATAAACAAAGTTCACACAGCTAATATAACCCTCAAAAAGGATCTTTACAAAGTGTTCGTCATGCAACATGTTTAATCGCGTAAGTATGGTATTTATTTGGATGTTTACATTTGATTCTGAATGAGTCCATGGCTAAAGCTAACATTACACACTGTTGGAGAGATTTATAAAGAATGAAGTTGTGTTTACAAATTATACAGACTGCAAGTGTTTAAAAAATGAAAATAACGACAGCCTTGTCTCCATGAATACAGTAAGAAACGATGGTAACTTTAACCATATTTAACAGTACATTAGCAACATGCTAACGAAACATTTAGAAAGACAATTTACAAATATCACTAAAAATATCATGGATCATGTCAGTTATTATTGGTCCATCTGCCATTTTTCGCTATTGTTCTTGCTTGCTTACCTAGTCTGATGATTTAGCTGTGCACAGATCCAGACGTTAATACTGGCTGCCCTTGTGTAATGCCTTGAACATGAGCTGGCATATGCAAATATTGGGGGCGTACATATTAATGATCCCGACTGTTACGTGACAGTCGGTGTTATGTTGAGATTCACCTGTTCTTCTGAGGTCTTTTAAACAAATGAGATTTATATAAGAAGGAGGAAACAATGGAGTTTAAAACTCACTGTATGTCATTTCCATGTACTGAACTCTTATTATTCAACTTTGCCAAGGTAAATTCAATTTTTAATTCTAGGGCACCTTTAAGGCAGGACAGTAAAATCCAAATAGAATATATACTGTCTCTCAGTATGTAGGGAGTACCCAATATACCATTCTTGTTGCTGTGGAAACCCCAGGACGCACCTGCACCAATCTGCATCTTTCCCATAATACAGCTCACAGATGTGTGTTCAGAAGTAATTGCTTTGATACACCCCTCTTTCTCTAATTCACGCTATTAAATAATACATATATGTACATGAAGGCACAGACACACACACACACACACACACACACACACACACACACACACACACACACACACACACACACACACACACATATACACAAGTGAAAATTTAACAGATTAAATCAATTCAGTGTGTCTGCTAGTCAATACAGAGGTCTAATCAAACATAATCAAACATTTAGGAGGAGCTCGTATATCTAATCCTGTCAATCATATCACAAGAATGATCATATCAGCTGTTTTCCTCACTTCTGTGACTTACTGAGGCTTTTCAACTTGTAAGCCGATCACAATACTTTTTTATCACATTGCCTCATTCTCTCATAATGACTAAGCACAATATTGTGTTAAAACAAAAAAAAAAATCACTAAATCTATTTAATAACCACTACTGTCAGTTTAAGTTGGCATGAAATGAAAATTCATATATTTTCTTAATGTTTGTTATTGATCTTATTGTGAACGACTCATCTATGTATGTATGTTTTTTTTTTTTTGACCTTGTAATTTTGCTTAATCAAAATGTCATAACTCAATTGTACAGTGAAACGACAGATTTCTTTTTGGTGACGTATGCTGGACTTCTCCAATTATTCGGTCCATTTAAACCCACTCCGTTCTTACAATCGACTGCAAGCTCTTATTATTAGATCTGCCACAATTCAATCATCCAGTCAAAAACCAGTAGATAGAACAAATTCCTAGCCCTAGTCCTATGTTTTTTTCTTTTAGATACTCTTGTTATATTGCAACTTGACATAAAATAAAAATGTTTAAAGTTTAAAACTGTCTTGTTGACATAAGAGCTCAGAGATGTTTGAATTAACTGAAAAAATATGCAAATCAGAAGACCAGAAAAAGATTAGAAAATACCTCTTTTGCAGACAGCCACATACTGTAAATGAATGCTGTAGTGAGCCATGTCACATGTAAACATACTTTTAATTACTTATTTTATGGGTGATAAAACAGGAACTATCATCTAGCACAAAGGGTTTTCAAAGTGGGGTCCGTGACATAATTTGCTATACTGTATTGCTGGACTACAAGTCACTTTTTTTAATCATCTGAAACATGCTACAATTTATATGCCAAAGTGACTTATATAATGCATTTAACGTCAAATCAGCAAAATGTAG
The DNA here is from genome assembly GCF_018812025.1 of Megalobrama amblycephala. Taxonomy (NCBI): domain Eukaryota; kingdom Metazoa; phylum Chordata; class Actinopteri; order Cypriniformes; family Xenocyprididae; genus Megalobrama; species Megalobrama amblycephala. The sequence continues at coordinate 5,564,302 of NC_063047.1, forward strand.
ACACTTTCTATATTCTATATATTTCTCATGTCTGTGTGAAAAGTAGGCAGTATTCACTGCCGAGTCTTGGTTCATTTTTTTATGTGCTTCAGGAGCATTTTGTTTTGTTTATTTTCTTTATTTTACAAAAGTATGACATTTTGCTGTTATTTTGAAGGTACACAAATTAAAATAGACCCTTTATCATTTTGAATGATGTCTTACTCTTATCTGTCAGGGTATTTTAAATGGTTTCCGCTGATATAAGGAATCCAAAGTCGCTTTTCCACTCCGTTGTACTGCTGAGCTCGGCTCAGTACAGCACGGCTCGGCTCGCTTTACTTTCGGTTTGCTTTTCCATTGCAGTTAGTACTGCTTCAAAGTGGGTAGTGAGACTGCACTTAAATCTAGCAGGTTTGGTGTCTTGTGTTTCAAATCCAATGCCGCTGGTAGTGACGATTCTCTCTGACCAATCAGTGATCTGCAGTGTTTACACGTCACATTTAGCATTGTTACGGCTCGCTTGGAACCTCCACCTGGTACTATTTAAGCAAGCCGTACCATTCCATACCGAGCCATCCCATGCAGTGGAAAAGCGCCACAAGTGATCATGCTGGTGCCTCACACGCACAGACACAACATCAGTTCTTCTCGCATCGCTAACTTGACATCGCAGCCTAAACTCAACACAGAAACTAAACATAAAAGACAACTAAACATAGAAAAGTTATTCAGATACTCAATTTAATTTGTCTGTTGCACAATATGTAGGCTGTGTGAGCATGCCGTAGTGTTATTCCAAACACATTTTTTGCATATGTGAAGGATGCTATTTTATGTGGACATTGGGATTTTTATTTTATACATATATTTTGAATTTTTTCTCTTTTCTGAATAGGCCTACCATTAAATTTAAAGGATTTAGAGAGAGGGTAAGTAAAATACATGTTTATAGTGTTTAGACTTAACATTTCATTTTATTTACCAGTATTTTACATTATTTCTGAATCTAATAATAAAATGCGACTTACACACCGATGCAAATTATCTGTTTTTTTTCTCTCTCAACAATGCAAGTTTGACCTGGTGCATACATATCATGACACAATATGACGCAGGACAAATCTCTAAGCTTTTCTTTATGTGCAACACTAAAGGGCAAGAAAAGAGGGATGGGACAAACACTTAATATGACAACTGGCAAATCCTCAGCTGAACAGTGATTCCAGCATTATAACAGCTCATATCAGCCATCTGAGTGATTAGAAAACCAAACATGACTTATGTTCAATAAGAGTGGTTCACGGTTTGTGTACAGTTTAACTGTGTGTTACAGAGCTGAGCCTTAATCACGGTGGGGCATTCTGGGCCTGTGGAGAACCGCAGCTGTCGACCTCTCCTCTCCAACACATACACTAAGCACACAAACAAATGATGCACTTTGTAAACAAGACTGCCTATGGCCAGATTCAAAGAGATAAGCCAAAGGACTTGAGAATAAAATATACATACTATAAACTAAACAGTGCATGGAAATACAGTAGATATTTAGAGAAAAATATTTAATGAACTCGCACACCAATGCTTGCCATTAAAAAAGATAGTTCATGCGGTATCACTGATGTCCGATGCTACATTTCGAATTTTGCACACAAAGGCGGAGCCCTTGAATTAAACACAGTTGTCTGTGCTAAGATTTAATGTTAGTCCATCCAGATGATTGAAAACCACTGATTTCACAAGTGTGTTCAAAGACAGAAGCATATCAAGCATAGGTTTGTCAATAATCAATAAAAAATCTTGTTGTATGCTCAAACTCAGAGCAGTGTTGGAGTGGTGGGCTTCAATGGGAGGAAAGAAGGCCGGAGATAATCTATTACGAGACAGATGAGTCACTGGCATACAGGAGAGAGCACAGACTCAACAGAGACAATAAACACTAACACCACACACACATTACTGCAATACTTTCAGGAGCCTCACACCTTTCTAGATCAGCATATATAGTTATATATACACTGCTCACTTGAGGCACTTAATATGTGATACATGGATTTTCTGGACACCTGGTGGTATTTATATAGGGTGTGGATATTGTTCCCATTTCTGTACTAAATGTGTTAAAATGACATCATTGTTTGGCATTGCGACAGTTGTCTTAATAAAGAAAATGTCTTGAAAACATAATTACTAAAAATTTACATAACTGTCTTACCTTTTGTAGACTGGTTGGGTTCAACTGTGTCTTGTCGATAATCTTTATTGCAACCTAAATATGCAATGCACAATTAGTGATTTGACCTCCAAAACATACATTTTTCTCTATGCCAGGTAGATCATTTGACATTCATTAGTAAATGACAACTTGCTAGAGGGTCTGGAAACCAGTTTAAACAATTCTTGGTTATGAAAAATGACAATATGTACACTACCATTCAATTTTTTTAATACTTAAAGAAGTCTCATATGCAGGCTGCATTCATTTGATCAAAAACACCGTAAAACAGTAATATTCTGAAAAATTATTACAATTTAAGATAACAGTTTTCTATTTCGATATATTTTAAACTGTTATTGTGGCAAGCAGGGCAGGGCCAAAGGTGCATTCACACCATATCGTAATTACTGTAACTGCATGATTCTGGCTCGTAAAAAGCATTCATGTCCTTGTAGAGCTTGTAATTACAGTTTGTAAGCTGGGAGATTTCTGAAAGCTCCCACATGTACCACATGGCCGCTGTAGATTCATTTAGGCGTTGATAGTGGTGCCATAGAAACGCATATTTCCAGTCCGAGGACGTGAACAGCTCTGAATATAGCATCACGTGTTGTCATCTCAAGATTACGGTAATTACGCAATTGCGTAAATGCAGCACAAGAGCCATGGGAAGGAGTGAGGCCACTGGCGCGATTGCTAATGAGTGTCACCTGCATGCCACACCGGTCTCAAGTCTCACGTCTCACGGAGGAGCTCGTGAAGGAGTGATGACAGTGAAGGACGAGAGAGGACTAGGCCTGGACTTTATGTCGTGTTTTATTATGTTTGTATGCGGCAGTCGTCCGTGAGGGGCTGCTGCTTTACTTTCCTTTTGTTGTTTGTTTATTTTATTATTAAAATTATGTAGAACATTCGCCGGTTCCCACCTCCTTCTTCCCTGAACTTTAAACACTGTTACTGTAATTTATTCCAAAGCTGAATTTTCAGCATCATTACTCCAGTCTTCACTGTCACATGATCCTTCAGAAATGCTTATTTAGTGCTCAAGGAACATTTAGTATTATTATTACTATTATCAATGTTGAAACAGTTGTGCTGCTTAATATTTTTGTGGAAACCATGATACATTTTTACATTTTTAGCATTTATTTAAAAAATAAATCTTTTGTAACATTATAAATGTCTTTACTGTCACTTTTAATCAATTTTGATCAATCTTTGCTGAATAAAAATATTAATTTCTTTACCACACCCAAACCTTTGAACAGTACTGTGTGTATTTGACTCTATTATTAGCATACTACAGAAAATAGATAAGAAAATATCATAATAATATAACATATGAAGAGAAATCTGTGTCAAGGTTTTAAAAGTTCAGAGTTTTGGTCATTTTCAGGAGTGACAACCATATTGAATAAATTAAAAAATTCCGGTAGTGATAACGAAATTTAATCATTAAATTTGTAGTGTGAACAGCACCCAACTGTAAAACTAGTTGTTAATGCAGTGATGTATCGTGTGTGTCTATGTCTCTTTTCTTCTCGTGTGGCGCAAGTCAGAGACAGAGCCATGTGTCTTGACTCATTCGCAAATTCTCATGCCAGTCTGTCTCTTCCGTAGCTACTCCCACCAGCCATGTGGTCTAGGAGTAACTCATACGGTACACTTCAGACAGAGCACATGCTGTTAGTAGCAACTTAAAGAGTATAAACAAAGCAACACAGTTAATGGGTATTTTATTAAAACCTGTATCTGATCACTAACATTACTTTGATCAAAAAGAGCACAAAACTTTTACCATCCATGTTACCTAATTTATGGCCACAACAGTGGTTGTGTCAACCATTGTAAGTCTGGGAGTGACAATTGTATTCCGTACACACACACATAACCATAATTAGGGGATTCCCATCTGCATTTAAATGCAGCTGTCACTCCCAAAAGTGTATACGTGGCTCCAGACTACCACACATAAGTTCACTACTAATTGTGCATGAGTTTTTAAACTTTCTATAATGGTATTTAAACTCTAGAGTTTTATAAAAATTGTAGAACTTTAAATATTTTAACACTGTATGCTGGAACAATTCTTTAAACATCACATTCTATTATTATCGAAGATTATTAAAGCTCTCTGCTGCCCACTAACAAGTCCACCTAAATCACACTATATCAGCTTTGGTTTATAAAAAGTAAACGTGGGCAAGGAAATTTTCACACTTAAGTTGGACCACTTTAAAAATATACTACCCAAAGAATTACAGCTCACAAGTGTTCTGATGAGAATAAACATAATACAGCAGCTCCTGTACCTTCATCTTATCACACACTTTTCTGGTTTTACCTATGTAAACTCTCTCTCTCACCTCTTTGCCTGTGAGGATGTGGCGGGCTAGTTTGACTTTAGCAAAGTTGCCCTTGCCGATGGTTTTAAGGAGCCGGTAGTTTCCGATGTGTGGCAACTCATCTGAGCAGGAGGCCATGGAGTTACGACATCTGGCACCCAGTGAACGACTTGACACATTCGTCCCCTTCTCTGAACGACTCGCCACCAGAGACGCATGCTGAACGGAGAGACAGACACAGAGAAAATGTATTAAGATGAATTAAATTCAAGTTGTAACAATTAGATTGGATTAAACTGGGGATACATGTTGATGTTGAAGCAAACAGAAAAAAAATGACCTAAAAAAGACGAGTAGTTAGCTCAGATCGCAGAAACTGCATGTAGAAATTCAGAAGCAGAATTTAATTGAGGAATAGGAAAGTTTTAAGAAGGAAACTATAGAAAAACAGACTAATACTACAGCACTAACCGACTGCACCAGATTTCTGAATTAAATCCTCATTTACTGATTAAGCCTCTTACTACACTGACAAAAATCAGTCAACTCTTATGCAGATGGCCACACAACTGTTGTAGTAGCTAGTAATTAGTGTTTTATAATACCAATGTTTTGCTTTCTTTGGCCACTGCGACACTTTGTTTTTTATTGATTAATTCAACTATAGTGTGAACAATTCTAAAAAAAGACCAATGTCACAGTTGTGTTGCTCAAATCTGGGATTAGGCAATGTTCACAGGTGATGCACTGGAATTTCGGCAACCTAAAATATTCAGACAAAATAGTTTTGGTGGGCCAATAACACTGCCACTGAAAAAGTGACATTTCCTTAGTGTTTCTCCGATGATGTGTTTCAGCCATGTCAGAGTCTATTTCGTGCACACAACATGAAAAACTGACAACAGGTAAACATGTCAGCAGTGTGGATGCACTCGTGACCAGAAAGAATGCTATAGCAACTTTACTTTACTATGACTGGTTTAATTTATCACATGAAAACACGACTCCCTGGACTGCATATTAAGTTCAATTACCCAATTTGCTAAATTTAATTACTCAAACTTTATGTTCAGGTTTAGTTTTTAGGCTAAATGAAAACTTTAATTTTGGTTTCAGTGTTTTGGTAAACAAATTTCAGTGCATCACTAGTTCACACAGTTACAGAGAAGGTTAGTTACTGCTTTTAAAGACAAAAAAAATTGAGTACGGAGTCCTCACAGCTTTGATTATACACACAATGAAATGCAAACAGTTGGTGCTAAAATAATAGAATTAAAACATAATTTAAAAAAGAAATAAATAACTTTCTTAGCCTTCCTATGTGTGTTTTTAAGTGTCCGAAATTATTTAGAAATATGTTAATTTGAATGGAAATTTAGATAATTCAGCTTGATTGTCATAATAAAAATAATTTTAAAAATTCACAGTGAAACACAAACACACAGAGCTGTTCACATACAAACACAAGCACAACCTTAATAAATGGTGACTGAAATCATATGATCATTTAGATCGCTAATGTGATGATGGTATACGAGAGCGTGCAGGAAAACGGAGGTCAGCATTGGTGTGTGAGTAATTCTGCTCTATAATACAGGATTAACTTACTTTGCCATGGAGGTTTTAGTCTGTCGCAGCTGAAACTAAACTTTCCATTTAGATTAGCACATTTAAACCTGACTGAGCCCTGAACACTCAAACTAACATCTGGTAAAATTTACTGAATGGCTACAACTGCCCTCCTTAAGAGGGGAGAGGAAGGAGCTCACACAGAAATCAAAACATGCCCAGGTCCCCATCTGCACCGCCAACCATAAGATTACAGCTCAGGGATTGAATAAATTACTAACGATGCCCTGCCATACTCTTACTGGACTCTGCCTCACACACACAGTGTCCTAAACTATATACACAGGTTTCACTCTCATTTTCGAAAAATTCTAACCAAATAAAAATAGCATAGACTGGTCCTATTTGAAAAGAGTCTGCTGGGAGAATCCCAACCGTGAGAGAGCATGTGTCGGCACTTGGGTGGGTGTTAAGCAAGTGTAGTCCAGTTCTGGCACACATTTTCACTATATTTCTGATCTGGTTGTTTTATTTTATGCATCCTGCACAAAGACCTCGTAATGCCCCAACTTTCCATAACATATGGTATATTATGGTCAAAACATATTTGCTCAGTAAAATGTACCATGCACATTATCTTAACTCTGTATCCTAAAACTGTGTCCCATGTCAAAGGAAGCATTATCTGCAACAGAGTTACCTGTAATAACCACCAGATTATTGTTCTCTAAGACTGTCTGAAAACTTTTGCATTTGCAGTTTATACACAAAAGGTAAGAAGTCAAAATCCATATTCAACATTTGTGTCACATACTATTTACTAAAATGTCTTCATCTGGTTGGTTTTTGATGACATAGATTTATCCTTTGCTGTCCAGAATCCTGTGCATGTTTCAGCAGTTGGTCTAAAGAATAACAATGCTGACTGAGGGAGAATTTGAAAGAAAGGAGTAATTTTTATATACTCTACCGTTAAAAACGATTGGGGTCAGTAAAAAAAATAATACTTTCATTTAGCAAAAGGATGATCAAACAGCAACCGATTTCTATTTCAAATAAATTCTGTTCTTTTGAACTTTCTATTCATCAAAAACGTATCACTGTTTCCACAAAAATATTAAGTAGCACAACATTGATAATAATAATAAATGTTTCTTGATTGCAACGATTTCTGAAGGATCAATGACAATCAAGACTGGAGTAATGATACTTTTAATTGTGAGGCAGACACTGTCCAAATGCAAAACCGTGTTCTCAGTTCCATCAACAACCTGATTCTTTACATAAAATGTGGTTAGTTGAACATACCCTAATGAATTACCTAAAACGTTTACTTTGGTGCTTGCTTTAAAATTTAAAGCAAGTAAAATTATATTCATTAAGCGTTATAAAAATTATATTCATCAGCCGAGTTTGTTTTTTATTATCATCATTTTGACAAGGTTTTTCACTGTTTCAATCAAGTAGTCAAACATCAGATAAATTGAATCCCTACTTATTTTACATGAACTCTTCTAATAAGTAAATGGATTAAGTAAAACCATAGCTGTTTTAGATTTAGTTTACTAAGTTATTGAAGAAACACTAAATACATTAGCCAACACAAGTGTAGGTCAGTTAACCACACTGTAATGCGATGGCGCAGAACTGCTAGGCCACTACACCAGCCAGTGCGTCTGATTATGGAGCAAGCAACGGAGACGGCTGATCACAGCTAACGCTAAAACCTCACTCCCACCCTCCCTAGATGACTCTGGTGCCCAAAATGGTTATATTCATTTTCTAATATGCCGAGACAGAGTGCTTAGAGTTCCTTGCTATTCTCCCGCAAATTCTGCCAATGAAGCAAAACCGCTCTCTGGGAGAGGAGCGCGCGCTGAGAGAGCATGGCGCTCGTGCGCAGATGATGCGCTGATGTGTACACTATGCGGATGGCCTGCGCTCTACTGCCTGAGCGTTTCGCAGCGCCTCTTTTGCTGCTTTGCACATTCAAGGATGCGGCCCATTTCGCCAAAGAACCTGCTACGCGTACATGGGCCACTATATCCTGTCTCTCCATCCTCCCATGAACGATATCAGGCAATAAATTCATATTCAATCCCGGCTGCAAAAATGACCGTGCACCTGACGTTATTTAGGCACTGGGCGTTGTAGAATATGTGTATGAACGGAGCGCAGAGATGATATATTACAACAATAATAATTCATTTGTAATGATGATACTTACATGATCTGTGCTCCGGTCGTTCGCAGACGGTAAAGCAGACCGAGAGGACATTTTCCCTGAGATTGCAAACGATTAAAGAGGAATAGCGCGAACAGTATTTACAGATTTAATCTCCCCCGGTAAACGCTGCCCACATCGGCCGTGCTGCTGCAGCTGGGGCCGTGCTTGTCTCACACCGCCTGCTCGGTAAAGCCTGCGTCTGTCATGGCAGCGGCAACAGCAGTCCGCAAATCTCACAGATGTCCTCGAGACAGCTGCATTATTTTTCTGCGATGCAAACCGTGACGATCAAACGCGTCTGTTGACGATATAAACGCAAGCGCGGCGGTATATATGTGCTAAAACAGAGTAATGCTTGGCCGGAGCCCAACGATTTTGTAGCGACTCGCTACCCCCCGCCTCATCTCCGCGAGCAAAACAAATACGGCTCCGACAACCCCGTCCTCTTTTCTCATAATAATACCGATTATCTATCCGCTCCCCTGTACCGCACACTCTTGCGCGCGCTCGCTCTCTTGTCGCATCTGTTTGTCATGGGAAAACAGAAGCTTTGGCCGGTGACGAGGCCGAAACCCGTTCACATCCTAAAGCAGCCGTTATATTCCAGCGGCAGATATGTGAGATGCGCCACTGCTGCCTCCGCTAGCGCTCGTCTCGGTACTGACACAAGCGCGCGGACGCACACGCGCGCGCACTGATGGACGATTTAAAGAGCTCCACACAAGCGGACTGATAGAGACCTTACTTATGTCCACATTCTCCGTGACTGTAGAAGTCTTTAAACTCTTAATCTTTATTTTTCATAAGCATTACTTATTTAAATGTCTATTAAGAGCTAAAGGGGAATAGCTAAAGCTGTTGCAGCTATCAATCTTCTTATAAAAAGTAATGAAATTGTAATGAAAATAAATGACAGTGCAAAACTGTATATCAGGCCAGTGGCAAAGGACAAGATTATAAAAAACTAAAGGATGAAACAGACTTCTGATGACTGTTTACTGTTTCTGTATAGCTGAGCATTTGACTGAATAAAAGCAATGTGATTAAACGCCGTCAGTCAAGTATCTCCATTTTAGTAATTGGTTTCTGAAACACCCAAGGGTGGACACACACATGAACACATCATCAGTGATGACCCCAGGGTTGTATGGTGTTTCGGGTCTTAGATCACCAGACATAGATGCCACCTGAATCATAATCATACAGTGTTTGTTCATTAGCCAGAGAACTGTCTCCTGACTGAGCCTGGTTTCTCCCAGGTTTTTTTCTCTCCATTCTGTCACCTGATGGAGTTTGGGTTCCTTGCCACTGTCGCATCTGGCTTGCTCAGTTGGGGACACCTAATATTCAACAATATTACTGATCTAACTGCACTGACACTATGTATGAGAACTGAACCGAGCTGGATAATGACATCACTGTTTTCTCCAGAGCTGGTGTATATATAATTGAACTAAATTAATAACTAATGACTTTTACAACAGAAATGAATCAACACTGAACTTACTTAAGCTGGACAATGACACTATTTTCTTCTAGGGCTGGGAAAATCTATCTCCCGAATTCGACACTATCACGATACTTGGGTGCCAATACGATATGTATTGTGATTTTTAAGAATTGTGATTCTACAAGTATTGCGATTGTAATTTTAGTTAGCTTTTTTTATATCCGTAGATGTCTCTCCGTCCACCATTTTTCACTTTGTTGTGTCCTCTAGTAATACACATGACGTCATGTAATACTCACCGATACAACACATAACGCTCTCTCAGGGCTCAACGCTAAGTAATTTTTTTTAGTTGTTTTTTACCCATGTGACACCAAAAACTACTAGCCTAACTCATATAAATTAAAAATATTGTTAAAGACATTTAAACTGTCAATAATAACATAAGAACAAATAATAAAGTTACAAGCAATAGCACAAATACAATAGAACATACATATAAATAAAATATCCTTTTCATGCTTTTCAGATAAGTCTAACAGTAATTTTCAGTCAGAGAAAACAAATAATCAAAGGTAAAATAGCACTGCATAGTCTTAAGATTAATCCTTATTAAAGTTACAAAAGTTATTTAGTCAAGAGCAGTGAGTGATTTTTTCCTTTGTCCTTTATTGTTTGAATAACATTAAAACAAAGACAGCAGCAGGTTTATTAGGCTGCTGTCACTTTAAGGGCTGCACAGATCCAATATACTGTTACACATGTGTTTTATTTCTCAACTATGTTCACTTAAGATATAACATATTATGTTTACTAGGATCCTCGCCGAGACCGGCATTTTTTGTGTGAATATGTCCGTTCAATTGTAAGAAGACATGAAGGAGAGCTCAATTCAGCATCCACACGCCGTCTGAGAAGCGGCTTTCTGGGCTTGCACTTTGGATGTGTGCAATAAATAGTTGGCCTTAACTACTATGTACTTACATCAAAAAATAAGTACAATGTACTTATTGGGTTCATAATGAATTGCAAAACACTTTTGCTGCTATTAAGGTGGGATACAGGTAAGGTTAGGGAAAGCTTTGGTGGTAAGGGTAGGTTTAAGGTGTAAGGGATGGGTCAACAGTGTAATTATGAATGTAATTACAGAAATTAATTACAGATGTAATTACATGCAGGTGTTTTTAAAATATAAGTACAATGTAAAAACATGCATGTTAAGTGCATTGCATCAAATGATTAATTTAAATGTAAGTACATAGTAGTTCCCTTTCAAGGGAACTCGCGCTGCGTAGTCGCTATGGGAATGCCTCTGTGTGATGTCGTCATGAAGCACATATGAAATCTGTCCAATCAGGAGACGGTACGTCATAGGCTGGTGACGTCACTGACCAGGAACTATAAAGCCGGCCCAAACACACTCACATTCAGCTTCTGTGTCTTCAGCAAGCGCTACGTGTGATCTTCTCTGTCTTATTTAGTGTTGTCTGTCTACCATCGTTGATTTATCACTGGTATTATGGTGAGCAAGCAACAGCAGCAGTTTAGGAAGTGTGTTCATTCCTGCCCTCACTTCATTACGAGTGGGGATTCACACAACCTTTGTGTTGCCTGTTTTGGAGTGCAGCATGCCCAGTCAGCTCTCGAGGGGGCTGCCTGTGTGCACTGTGCGCTGCGCTCCTGCCGAGCCCTCTTTGAGAAGGGTGGCTCGGTTCGCGCTCATCAGGGTTCGGGCCCCGCTTCTGCTGAGGCAGGGTGGCGTCTCATGTCCTGGGGTTCGCAGATGGATGTAGCAGTGGGGTTAGAGTCGGGCCCAGCCTTATCTCTGCCCTCACCTGCTGCATCCATTGTGTCAATTCGGAGGCAGGAAGCATGCGTTGCGGTTTCTTCTGCTCCGGTTGACACAGTCACACTAATGGCGTCTAGTTCTGAGGAGCTGGATGTTGTTAGTGTGACAACGGGAGAGACCGAAGACTCGCCACTTCCCTCTCCCGCGAGCGAGGAGCTTATGGAGGTGCTTACTCGCGCTGTTGCCAAGCTTAACATTGACTGGCCAGCCGAGATGCAAGAGCAGCAGACCCGAAGTAAACTTGATGAACACTTCCTACCATTAAGGTCTGCTCAGCCTCGTCGGGCGCTACCATTTTTTTTCCCGATCTCCACACTGAGGTGTCGAGATCATGAAAGAGACCGGTATCATCCCGTGTTTTCACCCCTCAAACCTCCACCTACAGTAATGTGGTTGGTATGAGAAAACACGGGTATGGAGCGATGCCAAGAGCGGAAGAGACGCTTATTTTCATTTTAGCGCTCCGTGCCACTAAGGAGACGGCCAAATCCATCAGCCGCTCTATGGCAGCCATGGTGGCCACAGAGCACCATCTGTGGCTAAATCTGTCTGACATCAAGGACAGGGATATGTCCTTTCTTTTGGAAGCCCCACTGAATCCGTCTGGCCTTTTCGGTGACGCTATCAACATCGTCACTGAGAGGTTTCAGGAGGCAAGGAAGCAGGCTGCTGCTATGCAGCAGTTTCTTCCTCGCCGTGCCCAAGTTCCTTTGGCTGCTGGGCGGGAGCAGCCGAAGCTGAGTACGAGCTCCTCGCACCAACACAGGCAACAACAGAAGCAGAGTGTTGCTACCCGTACTCCCCCTCTGAGGAGTTGGGAGGCGGAGCGACGCTCTCAGCCGAAGCCTTCTAAGGGCAAGACAGATCTGAGGGCTTTGGCAAAGAAATCCTGACACCAAGAGCGTCAGGATCCTGAGGGTGGTCACCTCCGGAGACAAACGGTGTTCACCTCTTCCACTGGTGCCCATGAATCTTCGGTGCCCTCAGGGAGGCGCTCTGCTAACCCCGCCGATAAGCCGGGGCGCAGTAGTTCCTCACGTGTCACCCGAGGGTGGCGCGCTTTCTCTGCAGTCAGTTCAGTTGTTCCCTGCCGGGGCTCCGCTTCAGGGCACTGTGCTGGCTGCCCATATTCCACCAGAGACCAGCCTCGAGAGGCTGGTTCCCTTAGTAGATTTTTTGCCAGAGTGGAAAAATCTGTCAAAAGTATCTCAGTGGGTCCTGCACACGATAGAAAGAGGGTATGCGATTCAGTTTCGAACACGCCCACCCCAATTCAATGGGGTCCTACCCACAGTGGTGGGCCCCAAGCAGGCTCTGGTGATGGCACAAGAAGTAGAGACACTCTTGCGAAAGGAGGCTATAGAAAGGGTTCCTCCTCCCAGCAGGGAGTCAGGGTTTTACAGCCGGTATTTCATTGTGCCAAAGAAAGACGGAGGGTTGCGTCCGATTTTAGATCTTCATCAGCTGAACAAGACAGTAGCAAAACTCAAGTTCAAAATGCTGACAGTCAAACACATCATGTCACAAATCAGATCCGAGGAATGGTTTGTCACGATAGATCTAAAGGACGCATACTTTTATGTATCAATCCTTCCGCAACACAGGAAGTTCCTAAGGTTTGCTTTCGGGGGTGAAGCTTACCAATACAGGGTTTTTCCCTTCGGCCTAGCACTGTCACCTCGAACCGTCACCAAATGTGTAGATGCGGCTCTGGCGCCCTTGCATATGCAGGGCATCCGCATACTGAACTACATAGACGATTGGTTGATTCTGGCTCAATCAGAGCAGATGACGGTTCAACATCGAGATGTGGTTCTCGCTCATATGAGAAGGTTGGGGTTGAGACTAAACGCAAAGAAAAGTGTGCTTTCTCCAGCTCAGAGGACCACTTATCTAGGCGTGGTATGGGATTCGATGATTATGCGGGCCTGTCTATCTCTGGTGCGCATGACATCAATTCGACTGTCTCAGACATAAAACTAGGCCAGTCACTCACTGTCAAACAGTTTTAGAGACTGTCAGGTCTTATGGCAGCAGCGTCCAACGTGATACCTTTTGGCCTGCTGAACATGAGACCACTAGAGTGGTGGCTCAAAACCAAGGGGTTCTCACCAAGGGGGAATCTTTTTCGTATGATCAGAGTCACACGGCGATGCTTACGTGCTCTAGACATATGGAAGCAACCTTGGTCTCTGTCCCAGGGACCTGTGTTGGGGGCTATCAGTCGTCGCGTCACGCTAACGACGGATGCATCCCTCACGGGCTGGGGGGCGATCATGAGTGGTCGCTCGACTCAGGGTCTGTGGCAGGACCATCATCTTTTGTGGCACATAAATTGTCTGGAGATGATGGCGGGGTGGTGAAGCTCTTATGGGAGAACTACGGCGAAGCCCAAGTGGATCTGTTTGAGCCTCGAGAGACGACTCACTGTCCACTGTGGTTCTCAATGTCAAGCCCAGCACCTCTTGGGCTGGATGCTATGGTACAGCCGTGGCCGAGGCTACCGCTGTACGCATTTCCCCTGATTGCACTGCTCCCGGGAGTTCTGGAGAGAGTACGCCGGGACGGGGCCCGTCTATTATAAATAGCCCCGTTCTGGCCAGCCCGAGTATGGTTCTCGGACCTGATATCCCTTCTCGACGGGTCTCAGATGGAGATTCCGATCAGGAGGGACCTTCTCTCTCAGGCGGGCGGTTTAATATTGCACCCCCACCCAGAGTTATGGATGCTGTGGGCGTGGCCTCTAAGGGGGCACAGCTCATAGATTCCGGTCTCTCAACTGAGGTTGTTGAGACCATACTCCAATCCAGAGCTCCCTCCACGAAGAAAACTGTATGAAGTGGAAATTATTCACTTCTTGGTGTGAAAATCACCAGTGGGATCCTGTTAACTGCCCAATCAGCGCAGTTCTGGATTTCCTGCAGGAAAGATTTTCTTCAGGGTTATCCCCCTCCACACTAAAGGTGTACGTGGTGGCCTTAGCTGCTTACCATGCTCCTTTCAGTGGAGTATCTCTGGGGAGACACCCACATATATCTTGTTTCCTTCGTGGCACTTTGAGGCTCAGACCTGCAGTGCGCACGAGAGTACCGGCTTGGGATTTGGTCGTTGTGTTACAGGGCCTGTCTATGGCACCCTTCGAGCCCTTGAATAGGTGCCAGAAAAGTTTCTAACACTTAAAACAGTGTTTCTTTTAACCATTTTATCTCTCAAGAGAATTGGAGACATTCAAGCCCTGTCGGTTTCTCCATCATGCTTAGAGGTTGCGCCTGGGAATGTAAAAGCATTTTTACATCCCAGGATAGGGTACATTCCTAAGGTCCTCACTAATCCTGTGAGACCTATTGTGCTGCAGGCATTCTGTCCACCTCCGTTTGCATCACCGGACCAGGAGAAGTTGAATCTGCTGTGCCCAGTTCGAGCACTGGATGCTTATGTCCACAGAGCTGCCATGTGGAGAAAATGTGATCAACTATTTGTGTGTTTTGGAGCACCAAGAAAAGGTCTCCCAGTGTCCAAGCAGAGAATGAGCAAGTGGGTGGTTGAGGCTATCACACTTGCTTATGAGTCAGTTGGACAGCCTTCACCATTGGCTGTTAGTGCTCACTCTAAGAGGAGTATGGCTGCTTCTAAGGCTTTTATTTCTGGGGTTTCCCTATCTGACATTTGTGATGCGGCAGGATGGTCATCACCACATACTTTCATAAGGTTCTATAAACTAGACCTCTGCTCCACTCCAGGGGCGCAGGTGCTTCTGTAACGTGTGCGCCTTGGTTACACGCGTACGGTCACTTGCTCATATGGCAAAGTTGGTATTGTCGTTCCCATAGCGACTACACAGCACGAGTTCCCTTGAAAGGGAACGTCTCGGTTATGTATATAACCTTAGTTCCCTGAATAGGGAACGAGACGCTGCGTTGCCATGCCATACTCCCAGCATGCCCGTAAATGACTTGCTTCAGTATTTCAGAAGCTGAATGTGAGTGTGTTTGGGCCGGCTTTATAGTTCCTGGTCAGTGACGTCACCCGCCTATGACGTACTATCTCCTGATTGGACAGATTTCATACGTGCTTCATGATGACATCACGCAGAGGCGTTCCCATAGCGACTACACAGCGTCTCGTTCCCTATTCAGGGAACTAAGGTTATATACATAACCGAGACGTTAAGGCCACTTAATATAAAGTGGGACTCATTTTTTGACAATGCAATAGTCTTTACTGTCACTTTTGATCAATTTAATATGTCCTTACTGAATAAAAGTATTAGTTTATTTTTTAAAAATCTTACTGGCCCAAACTATCGTACATTTAGCTATTTTGTCAAACTTTTAAGGATATCAAGAGTAACTGGATGAAATTAATGTACTATATTGTCAAAAATTTAACTGATAACTCAAATAATGTAACAGGTCCAGGGAACTATTGCACAAACAACAGTAAAGAAATGTGTGAAAAATATTTGTAAACTTTGTGGCCAGAATTACAGTCCACCCAAAAGTTAAAAGTAGTGATTATGTCACAGACATAACAAAGAGGAATACACAGCTGTGCTCAGGATATTCCATTGGCTTGCTATTAAGCATGGATTTCATTTAAATCCGATGACGCAATCATAACCAACTTTTGTCAAGTCCAATTAATTTTTCAGTGCCCTCACTGTAGGAGCTTAAACAACCACATTTCCCCAGCATAAAACCTGTGCACATGGAAATTGCATAAATTCAATCATATCTGTAGGACCTGGTGATTTGGAAAACCTTTTGCTATTTTTGTGAGCAATATAAGGGAGAGCGGGGTTGGTTGGCACACTTTTCACTCTCTGTCATATTTCTCAGTCATGTTATATGTGAAAATAGTCTAACCAGTATCAACTGAAAGGTTATGATCTCAACTAATCAACAGATATATTTAATATTCTCGAATGATTCCTATTTCCTTTAAAATTCATCATTAATTCATGTTGTGCACTTGTGCCAACCAGCCCCCAGTATGGGGTTGGTTGGCACAGATGCTATAGTTACAAAGAATGAGGTGACAAATGTGAAAAACTTGAGAATTTAATTCAAAACAGAAAAACATTCAACAGAATTTCAGCCCATTTTCTCCATATTTAATTGAACTAAACAACAGTTTGTACGTGTGTGTGTGTGTGTGTGTGTGTGTGTGTGTGTGTGTGTGTGTGTGTATGCGTGGCACTGAAGACAAACTTCCCCAGGCCGGCTATTCCTATAAAACTCATAACAAACCAGATCGTATATTTATTTGAACTAAACAGCAGTTTGTAGGCTATGTGTGGGGTGTGTGTGTATGCATGTGTAGTATTAGGAGTAACAGAAATAATGCAGTCTCAAAACAAAAAAAAAGTTCTCCCCACTATACACCTCTTTACTGACATGATGTTAGCCACATTGCATAGCTCATCAGAAACTTGTAAATTTCCTGTCAAAATATAGATGATTCCTATCTCTATTAACTGAAATCCTTACATTTTATATCTCTATCTATCACCGTTCTACAATATATTTAGTGGGGAGAACTTTTTTTTGTTTTGAGACTCTAAAATAGAAAAGTTGTCCTCATCTCAATAGTTAGTGACAGTTGAATGATTTCAGTAAATGGGTGTGGTCTGGTCAAGAGGGCAGTCATTTTAATGTTAGATTTTTGTGGCAGCGCCCTATAGTGTACTGGGATTTAACTGCGTGCCAACCAACCCTTGACCCAACCAGCCCCGCTCTCCCCTACACCAAACATGGGTATGCTGTCTGAGGCATGATTATGTCTGAAACCTTATCAGGTACATCCTGAGGTGGAATGACAGAAAGACACCTAGTCTTTTTCCTTAAGACAAATACACTTCCTGTTAAGCCATTATGTCCATATGAAACAAAAGTTATGACCAACTTTACTTCAGTATTACAGGTGAAACGGAATATTGAAAAAAGCCACAGCTTGATTTTAATGCACCTCCTCAGCATCTCTGCCTCACAGCAAACTGGCAGTCGGGTGGTTAAGGATATTTTGATTAACTGTTCACCACAAGACTAGTAATATGTGCTGCTAAAAAGTAAATATTGCCTTTTTTATATGTAGGTTTTTCTTTATTTTATTTTTACAGGACAGTATGGAGAGCAAAGAGCAGATCACAGCCATTAGAAAGCCCACAAAGGTAATACAGACAGGAAAATCCACTTTGAGCACTAAAGTAGAAAAGCCTCCTTAGTTCCTAAAAAGGAAAATAGCCTTTTTAAAGTTTTTTTTTTACGTTTTTTTTTTAAATATCTTATGTCAAATTATTACTCCAGTTTTATGCATTTGCTGTGATTTCTTTAGAATTAAGTTCAAGTTTAAGACACTGCTTACACAGCTGCCAAAAGCCTTGACCTTCACTACCCTGAATGCGTCATCAAGCCACACAACCCAACCCTGACCTCTATTCACATCACAGCCACACATCGTATCCACCACAGCAGCACCTCCACCACCTCAGACTTCTGAGGAAGTTCAGGATTCCCCTTCAGAAAGGTTATTTTTACACCACAAGCACTCTCTTACACAGCAGCATCACAGCCTATGTTAGAAACAGCACATCTCAGGACTGCAAGGCCCTACAGAGATTGAAACGCTTCACTGAGTGAATCATCAGGGATGTTCTCCCACCTTATATGGCATATAATTCAAGAGGTCCAGGACAAGAACCAGGAAAATCACTAAGGACCTAAACTATCCAAACAAGGTCTCTTCACTGCTGCACTAAAATCACCTCAGAGTGGCTCAGGAGTTTAATGAGGATCCTGCAACAAAATTTATAAGCACATTCAATCCAATATATTTAACACAATTATCCCCAATATCTTTTTAACATAATTCAATGCTAATTCGTACAGTTTTTGCACATTTATGTCTTTGAAATTTTAAACTTACTTACACAAGAGTCGGTCCACTGCAAGTGTTCCACTTGCTATGTCATTTTAAGACATAATCCCCCGGTTTCACAAACAAGGCTTAAGCTAGTCCTAGACTGAAAGACTGAAAGAAACTTGCTCTGAGATATCTCAAAATATATGTCAGTGAAACTGTTTTGTCTCAAGATGCACATCAGTAATATTTTTTTCTAAGACACGTTTATAAAAGTTACTTAAAAGCCCTAATTGAACTAAGGCCTAATCCTGGTTTAGGCTAAGCCCTGTCTTTGAAAATGGGCCATTAAGTACCCATTGGAAGTTTGCCGGGGCCCCCTAGTGGGCACCATCCACCTAGTTCCTAGTTTTAAAAAAACACTTCTAGACCTCATTGATAAACATAATAACTGTAAAATACACTATTCATCTTTATTTGTTAGGTTCATAGTACAGTACATCTTTGAATGTATGAACTGAATTGACATGAATTAGGTAGGCTTTTCCCCAGTCTTCTACTATCCCTAGATCTGTAAGCATACTTTTTACATTAATGCAGCCATAGAGGATTTATATCTGTGAAAATATCAGCTTCCTATCTGGTTCTTAACACCAGAGATAATCAACATGAATGTGAGATTATTTTTTATTTATAGGCTACTGAATGTTCCATTAGTTTTGATAGTAGGTTTAGACCATCAAAACACCACTAGATGGAGTTCTAATATCATGTCATTAATCCCACCAGGTGAGTTTTGTCCATGGAGGCTCTTTATGGCTCATGTTCATAGAGAAATAAGAGCTAAATACTGTCACTTTATGTTTGTAGAATCAGCAGTGCTCATTGTGCTAAACTCAAATTACATTCAGCAAATTTCTGACATATGAAGAGTGATTCTGATTGCGTGACCACACAAAAGCCCCAGTGAACTGTCTAAAGCACATATAAAGATTAAAAAAATGCATGCAATACATTTAATTAAATATCTCTCTCTCTCAGGTTATTATTCCTTGGCAATGTACCCCACATTGAATAAACAAAAATAAGACAAATACATAAAATAAAACAGTGATAAACTTAAAAGGTAGAAATAAAGTGAAATAAAAGTATGAAAAAGTTTAATACATTTAATTAAATCTTTGTGGAAGTCATAGCCTATATGCTTCCGTGATGTTGTAGTCTTAAAGTGTATAAAACTTATGAAGTCTGGACCATTTTTATATTTGCTTTACATAAGTATATTAAAAACAAATAAACAAACAATTCACATAATGATGAAAACACTCTCATCATGAGCAGAAACAAAGCTATTAGTTGTAACTAGGTATTACTAATAATTTCAAAGTTTTAGCTGTCTTTCCTTGTCGTTTACAAATAATTTTCCCAATTATAGTGTACAACGGGGCTAAAGGCGCACCGGGGTAAAAGGGGCAGTTGATTTTATTTTTCTCTAAACCACTAGATGGCACAAAAACTTGATGCAGCACTTTCCCAAACATCCGCTTTTTAAGATGCATATGGAAAATTGGCCGATCGCTGACGGATTGCAGACAACAGCACAAAGTTGATTCTGTGCTAATTTGATTTAATATTTGATGGGTTTTTAGTTTTTTGTGACTCATTAGATTTATGTAGGCTAATGAGATTCGCTAAAATTCTCAAACATACTTTGAGACAAAGGTCTTTCAAGATTTTCAAGATTTTTGTTCAAGGTGATTAAACAACAGTTTTTCTAACAGAAGAATATGTAACAGTATGGTATTTGGGGTAAAAAGTGCCCCTACTGTTGAAGCTAAAGGCACAATAATTAGCATGATATTAAAAAGCTGGCTGAATTTTCCATTTGTTGACATGACATGGTTAGATTCAGATGGTAATATCATATATTAAGTTGAGTGTCCATCTTAGAGATAATCACCATATTTATAATGAAACCCTGAAACCCCATAATAATATCATATAATAAAATATAATTTATTGTTGCTACTGTAAATATATATTAAATTGGTGTGGGATTTCCTTCAATGCTTTCAGAGTCTTTACTTTAAAAAAAAAAAAAAAAACTTTGTTTCTGTATTTTTTAAATATATTTTTTATATTTACATATTTTAATTAACAAAAATATAAATTCTGAACAAAAATAAATTATTTTATTTATCAAAATAAACAGAAAGCAAACTTTGCTAAAGTGATTGTTTTGAAGTATTAGACATTATAAAAAAATAACTTTATTTTAGATAATGTATTTGTATAAAAAATTTGTGCCTTTTGCCCCATGCTGGTGAGCCTTTTACTCTGTGTGTGGGATAAAAGGCAAAGGTCCACCTTGCCACCTCTACATTTATAAGATTTCGAATCACTTATATGATTTATGAAGAACAAATCATTTTTATGATTTATTTTAACTTAAAATATGTTGCTCCATCAATGTTCAATAAAAACATATATATATATATATATATATATATATATATATATTTATTATTTTTTTTTTTTTATGCAATCATACTATGGGAGTAGCCTAGTGAAAAGCACATTTTTATTAAAGGTGTAGTAGGTGATCTAGGAAATGCTAACTTTAGCCTTGCTGTTAGGGTATGCACATAACATCACAGTCGTCCACAGAAATGTGGATTTACAGTTATCATTTTGTCAGTATGTTGAATTTTGAGGTAAAATCACACCCTATATATTGTATTGTTATATATTGTATTGATATTCTGCATAATTGGGCGTTTTTAAATAAACACTTACAAAAACTATACAAGTTTTAGGACTGGATGATATATATATCACCTGGATTTAGACCTACCTATATTGTATTTATATAAAGCGGTAACAGGCAAATTTGTGAGTTTTTTGTCAAATCTATTTGTACAATCAATCGCA
The DNA here is from genome assembly GCF_018812025.1 of Megalobrama amblycephala. Classification (NCBI taxonomy): domain Eukaryota; kingdom Metazoa; phylum Chordata; class Actinopteri; order Cypriniformes; family Xenocyprididae; genus Megalobrama; species Megalobrama amblycephala. The sequence continues at coordinate 5,585,728 of NC_063047.1, forward strand.
AAGCTCTTTCCTGTTTTATATGTATTTTGTGTGTTTTTTGCGGCATTCACGCTGAGAACCAATGCTGCAACTCAGACTTTTGCTACTCGGTGGGAGTACCCGCAGTCACTCCGGCTGACAGTGACGTCACGTGCATACTCTATTGAAAGCATACAATCCCACCCTCCCTGCAAATCTCTGTCCAAAGCTGCACATCCTCTTTATTTTAGATATTTTTTATATGGTCTATTGGTGAAGCAGCATTGATCACTGTTGAGGGGGGGAACAAAAATAATTCAGCAGAGGCAGGGATATTTAGACCGTAGGGGGAACATTTAGATATTTAGGCCCAGCAAATTGCACCTTATACAATATATATATATCTTCATCCTGGCATTGCTCCCGCTATTGCAGGGTCCGCACTTTGGCAAAGTCGTCTCCATTTGGGTCTGTCCAAGGCGTCTTCTGGGGATGCATTGACGATCTTCAAGTCTTCCTTAATTCTGTCCATCCACCGTTTCTTTGGTCGACCTCAGGGGCAATGGCCTACAGGGTTGATCCGCATGGCTATCTTGGCTACTGAGTCCTCGGCACTTCGGACCACGTGACCATACCACCGAAGATGCGATTCGAGCATTTTTTCTTTGATAGGGGCTATGCCTAGCCGCTTCCGTATGTCTTCGTTCATAATGTGATCCCATCGTGTGATTCCCAAGCTCCATCGGAGCATACGCATCTCCATGGTGTTGAGGGCCTGTTCATGAATGGTCGAAGCAGGCCAGCAGTCAGAACCATACAGGGCTACTGGGCGGATCACCGTTTTGTAGATCTTCCCCTTGAGCTTGTCCGGCATCTGTCAGTCACAAAGGACACCGGTCACTTGGCGCCATTTCATCCAGGCTGCTTGTATCCTTGCTCGAACATCGGCAGTGACACTTCCGTCATAGCTGATGACTGAGCCCAAGTATCGGAATTCTTCGATCTTCTTCAGTTCTTCGTTGTCGATGCTGATGGTACCATCGGTTTGGGGGCCACCCTCCAGGTACTCTGTCTTCTTGATGTTAAGTCGTAGGCCATATTCGTCTAACCGGTCTTTCCACTGTCCCAGTCACTGCCCTAGTCTCGCTAGCGAGGAAAACATCATCGGCGAAGAGGAGTGACCAGGGGTGGGGCGATTGCAGGTCGGCTGTGATGGTGTCCATACAGAGGATGAAAAGGAGGGGTGACAAAGCCGATCCTTGGTGGACTCCGACGTTGATTGGAAAGGGCGGTGACAGTCCGGCTGCGCACCTAACTGCACTGGTGACGCCTTTGTAGAGAAGTTTGATCCACTCGACATAGGCCTCAGGGACTCCATGGGAACAGAGGGAATGCCAGATGAGGTCGTGGGGAACTCTGTCGAACGCCTTTTCGAGATTGCGAAATGCCATGTGGACGGTCTGGTTCTTCTCCCTGTGCTTCTCCAGGAGGATGCGGGCGGCATGGATAGCATCGGTTGTTCCACTTCCTTGGACGAAGCCGCATTGGTTTGGGGTGATCGTGATGATTTTCCCGAAGTCGGGCATTGATAGTTCGCTCAATATCTTCATCACGTGGCATAGGAGGCGGATAGGGCGGTAGTTGGAACATTCAGTCACGTCTCCCTTGTTTTTCCAAATGGGTACTGTGACGCTGGTTGACCAAGCCGAGGGGACTTCTCCAGTGTCGACGATTTTGTTGAACAATACTGCCAAGATGTCGGTTCCCTGGCGGCCAAGAAGCCTCCAGATTTCAACTGGGATGTCGTCCGGTCCAGCTGCTTTACAATTCTTCATTTTCTTCATGGCCAGTTCTACTTCGGCCAGTGTAATAGGTGGTACAGGTCCAAACACAGGGGCAGCGCTCTCGATTGGCGGGTGTGAGAATTCTTGGTTGCTGATCACCGAGAAGTATTCGCTCCAACGCCGTAGGATGGCAGGCGGATCTCGTAGGACCTGGTGGTCGTCGTCCTTGATGCTTTTGATCTGGCCAATATCTTGCGTTGAATGGTGGCGTGCATTCGCGAGGTGGTAGATCTTATTTGCCCCTTCTGGTGTGTTGAGGTCGGTGTAAAGCTGATCGTAATGTGCTAATTTCGCTGTTGCAGCTGCTCTCTTCACCGCTGACTTGCAGAGTTTGTAATGTTGGTAATAGGTGTCTGCAAGCGACTATCGCCAGTTCTTGAACGCGGCCTTCTTTTCCTTGACGATCTTCTGCACTTCTTTGTCCCACCACCAAACTTGTTTCTCGATAAAGCGTGTACCCGGTTTGGTCTGTCCTAGTACGTCATTGGCGGTTGTTTGAATCTGTTCGGTGATGTTATCCCAAATCGTCTTCGCTGGCTGACTGAGGTCGATGTCCAGCTGGTCGAGTCGTGCCTTGAGATGTCCTTTGTATCTTGGGAGTTTCCACCATTTGATATGGGCTGGACTGTGGGCAGGTGCCGATGTTGTCCGATGTCCAAGCGCAAATCCATCACTAGTACTCAATGTTGGGGAGCCACGTTGTCAGAAGGGATGACTAAGATTTTTAATGTTTTTAAAAGAAGTTTTGTCTGCTCACCAAGGCTACATTTATTTAATTAAAAATACAGTAAAAAACAGTAATATTGTGAAATATTATTACAATTTAAAATAACTGTGTACTATTTAAATATATTTGACAAAGTAATTTATTCCTGTGATGCAAAGCTGAATTTTCAGCATCGTTACTCCAGTCTTCAGTGTCACATGATCCTTCAGAAATCATTCTAATATGCTGATTTGCTGCTCAAGAAACATTTATGATTATTTTCAATGTTGAAAACAGTTGTGTACTTTTTTTTCAGGATTCCTTGATGAATAGAAAGTTCAAAAGAACAGCATTTATCTGAAATACAAAGCTTCTGTAGCATTATACACTACCGTTCAAAAGTTTGGGGTCAGTAAGAATTTTTATTTTTATTTTTTTGAAACGAAATTAAAGAAATGAATACTTTTATTCAGCAAGGATGCATTAAATCAATCAAAAGTGGCAGTAAAGACATTTATAATGTTACAAAAGATTAGATTTCAGATAAACACTGTTCTTTTGAACTTTCTATTCATCAAATAATCCTGAAAAAAAATATTGTACACAAATATTTTGTACAATTGTACACATTAAATGTTTCTTGAGCAGCAGATCAGCATATTAGAATGATTTCTGAAGGATCATGTGACACTGAAGACTGGAGTAATGATGCTGAAAATTCAGCTTTGCCATCACAGGAATAAATTACTTTGTGAAATATATTCAAATAGAAAACAGTTATTTTAAATTGTAATAATATTTCACAATATTACTGTTTTTTACTGTATTTTTAATTAAATAAATGTAGCCTTGGTGAGCAGACGAAACTTCTTTTAAAAACATTAAAAATCTTAGTGGTTCCAAACTTTTGGACTGTACTGTATATATATATATATATATATATATATATATATATATATATATATATACACACACACACACACACACACACACACACACACACACACACACACACACACACACACACTCATTGTTATTGGTGTATTGGTATCATACTCAAAACCTCTACTCTTGTCTTATTGCCTGTGTTTGATATTATTGCAAGGAATTACAACTGAACAATTTTGATCAAATTAAGTAAACTTATCTATCATGTGTTCACTGTGTATAGTGAACACTTCATAGGGGTACTTTAAATTGGACCAAAACATTAGCAAGTACAGTTTTGAGACAATCTAAACTCCATATCTTCACAATAAATGTAAAAAGAGGAGAAAACTGTAAACCTATTTGTTTGTGCTCAGTAACAAACATATTTTGATCCACTTGCCTTGATAGGCTCCTTGCATGAGTAATGGCAGGACTAGCCTGCAGGAAGCCCTCTGTTAAGTGCCTTGCTCTAGGTCACGATGACAGTGAACAAAGGAAGGCCAGTGACATTAGAGAACCAGCCGTTCTCGCCTGCAGATCCCACATCTTTATGGGCACACAATGTCAACATCCTCAGAGTGCTCATTTGGGACTCGAACTAGTAACCTGTGCTGTGAACTGTATGCTTTGAGGTTAACAGAGAGTGTGTTAGACTAGTTAAAGAATGAGAGAATGACGTGTGTAATTGTGTCCGCCCTACTTTTGTGTAATCTCTTTACATGTGTGCATGGCATGTCCTTTTGTAGTTATTATGTGTGTAGTGGCAGTTTATTTATTGTATATTGCTAAGTGTAATGAGGTGATGTGTAAATGAGTGTATGTTTGGGTGTGTGTGCCTAATGTCTTGAGTTTTGTCCTGTTTCAGACCCACGTTTCCTGCGGGACGTCCTCCTGACTGGCTGGATGATGAAGCAAGGGCCCATTTGCGTAAATATCCATGAAGTCCTGTGTGAAGGGGGCAGAGGTCAACCGCCCAATGCAATATTTCAGAATGCATGCTATTGTTTCTTTTTCTCGTTTACTCTGTCTCATTCTCCCCTGTCCTCCCTGTTCCCCTCTCCCCTCACTTCTTTTCAGGAAGGCTTTCCTTCTCCTTCTACCCTTGAGACACTATAAATTAATACATGACTCTAAGTCACAGACATGTTTTTGGCTGTGCTCAGCTCTCAGGTGGACTGTCAAAGGTCATGAAAATGGCATATGTGTTTGAATTAGTGTCTGTTTACTTGCAATTTTTCAGGCTCTTGAATTCAATGCAACTAAACAAAAGGTCTTTGTCAGGATAAGAGCTCTTCCGAGTTTATTCTTGTATATTTAAATAATAGGTCCTAGAATGTTCTAAGGACAGTAAAAAAGAACCACCCAAAACACAAACCTCCAGCTAACCTCACTCTTCTTAATGACCAACTATATAAAATCACATCAAAATAAACCATATTAACCAATCATATTGCTTCATTAAGCTCCATAAGGGCTTAACAAGCTTATTGTATCAGTATCAGTTACCATTAGTATCTTCTTACTCAGTATCTTCTTACCATTAGTTTCCTGTAAAGATTCATGTTTATGTACTGAAGTAATTGACTTTAGTCTGTTAGCCCAATCTTCAAACCTTAATAACATTTAATTGCATTATATTTTATTCCTTGGAATTTATCTGCCTCAACCAGCACACTGGGGCCAATTTGAGGGCCAAACTTTCAAAGGGACCTCAATATAGCTTCAAATTATTTAAAATATGATAAAACAAACAATAAACCAAGATGAATAAAAAATCAAGATATTTCTCATTTTAATTTACCCCCTCAATAATGAAAAAATAATGTGTTTTGTCTTTGAAGAACCAGGTTGCCCACAGTCTTGAAAAACTCTAAATATATATAGCGTGTGCACCAGTTTGTGTCAAAGTTCTGAATCCTGATCACACCTGATTTTACAAAAATGACCAGCTGACAGCATTTCTGACATGTTGTATAATTCTGTAAAAATTATATCAGGGTCTGCTAGCGTTCAAGTATATACACTGTCTCACTTTTTGCAGGAGTTCAGTGGGTTTGGGTGTTTTCTGTGTTTTCGAGATGTGCTGATGACGCGGTCTGTCTTCCTGTAGATTGACAGCCTAAGACAAACACTACACACATTCATCTGCCTACAGGTGTAAAAGGGGCAAAGGTCAGAGCACAGAAAGGAAAGGGAGATAAGAGAGGTGTATGTTGTCTTGAGACTGAGAGAAAAGAAGGGAAGTTGTATCGGTGCTCTGTGTGTGAGAGACAAAGAGAAAGAGTGATATAGATAGAGTTTGAGAAAACAGAACTGTCCTCACACAACTGACCTCTATAATTTCCTGTTGACTTAAACTAATGTGAAACTGACTTTAGGGCAATACATTTAAGATGACCTATTACACAGTTATATAATATTAAGAGTATTCACTCTTAAAAGGAAGAGAGAGATTATGCCATTTGGCATTCTCCCATTTGTCTGTTCTAAGAAATCTCTACAGTGGGAATTTCTGTCCACTGTTATACCCACCAAACACACACACACACACACACACACACCCTCACCTTCTTTCTGCAGCTACATCACCTATTTATAGGATCTTCAAGTCATTTTTCTTGGAGCTCTTGAGTTGTTTTGCAGTAAGTCATACACTCTGACATCCTATACCAATAGTGTTTGTTCATTGTTGTACAGTTGGTGTGTTTATTAAAATAGTACGTGGCATATTTCAGATGCGGGTGTTTTACGTCCTGTGTGTATATAAGTTTGTTGCCCGCCAGGTTGGCTTAGGGGATGTGTTGTCATAAATAAAGCTCTTTGTGCGCACACAGAGACATAAACCATTTGTGTGCTGTATTCCCATGGTTATTCAGATGTCACCACTGTTTATTCAAAGGAAGAGACACATCAGCCACCTCACCGTCTGTTTATGGTGTCTCTGACATCACCATCATTATTTATGGAGCTCTTGTCTGTTGTACGCCCAGACAGCATGTGCCTGCGTTAGTCACTATTATTCCTGTCTTTCAATTCTAATGCATCAGAAAGGGATGCGCGTCTCATATATTAGATGAAAAATAAAGGAAGTCCTGGAGAATGAATCAGATTCCAAATCACAAAACAAAACAAAATAATTAACAACAAACTAATTCAAAAGCCATTATTTCCTTGTTATATTTATTTATTTATAATACAATATGTATTTTCTAATTAAACAGTAATAGTTGTTTATTATGATTATTATTAGAGATGCACCGATATATCGGCCAATAATCGGTATTGGCTGATAAAAGCAAATTTTCAGCCGACAGCCAATAGTTTAAAAACAGCCATGGCCAATATATCCTGTCAATCAAACAAGGCCAGGAAAATGCACTGAATTTGTGCTTTGTGTGAAAAAAATGTTAAGAAAACAGTTTAATGTTCAATATTAATAATAATTATATTAATTAATAACATTCAGAAAGTTAAGAAATATTAATTTACTCCTCAGAATTTAGTTAATGTGTGTTAATATTAATTTGAGTAATGTGTTTGTTTATAACTGACACCAGTTACTCTGATACAAGTTGATGAAATGGAGAGAATAAAGTTTTTATTTGCATTTCTTTCAAAATATAATAATTACAAATATAATGATTAATAATTAGAATGAAATTATCATTAATTTAAAAGAAGGTATAAAAGGCAGAACCCCAAACTATCGGTATCAGCAGATATCACTCTGAATATTTGGCTATCGGTAGAGAAATTTAGTATCGGTGCATCTCTAATTATATTATTTACTATAATAATGAGGTATGAGTACATCCTTTACACATTTACTTGGTTATATAATCCAGTAATATCAAGATAAACTGTATGAAACATAGATGTAGAATCAGTGCTGATAAAGCAAAATATTAGACAATATATGACTGGGACTTCTTAATTGTAGTAAAATATTTGCTGTCTGATGTATGTGCAAATGTAAAAAGCATTTTTTTTTTTAAATACTTTGTACAGCAGGAGGCCGTACATAATACACAACATGTGTATGTGTGTGTGCAAGTGAATTTTTTTCTGATAAATAAGGATGTCCTGTTTGCTTGAATACACACCTCCATTGTTCAACATAAGTGGTGGCACAGAGGCGAACAACTGACTGACTTTTTATCCTCAGGAGAGTGGAATGCACGTGTATGTGTGTGTGTATGTGTGTGTGTGTGCGCGCATGCATGCATGCATGTGCAATTGGTTATATCATGTCATGTTATTCAACAAGCTTGTTTGGGTGTTCCTGTGTGCCTGCATGTATGCATGTGTGCTTTTAAGACTCTGATACAGATCTTTCCAAAACACTCAAACAAACAGCTAAATATGTGTGTGTACCTTTGGGTAGAAGGGAAGGAGAGTTCATGACCAAGCCTGAAGGTGAGCAGCACTCCCAAAACAAACACATGTTAGGTACTGACAGTTCCTCCAAAGCCATTCGTAATGAAAGGAACGCTGCTTCTGGGAAATCCATTGTAATATGCCTATATTCCGTTGCCGCTAACAGCCACTGATTAAAATGTCAGATGAAGTAGGCTAATTAACTTGTTGTCAGCTGGAACCAAAGGCAGGGATTCATACAGGGCGGGGCTTAACACTTTAGGGACGAAAGGTTTCTATAGTTTAAACAGCATCACGTAACAACAAAAAATGTACCCGTGAGGTTGGATAGACTAGATCAGAGTTCTTCAACCTTAATCCTAATATACACTGAACAAAATTATAAACGCGACACTTTTGTTTTTGCCCCCATTTTTCATGAGCTGAACTCAAAGATCTAAGACTTTTTCTATGCACACTAAAGGCCAGTGTTAGCGAGCACCTCCTTTGCCGAGATAATCCATCCACCTCACAGGTGTGGCATATCAAGATGCTGATTAGACAGCATGATTATTGCACAGGTGTGCCTTAGGCTGGCCACAATAAAAGGCCACTCTAAAATGTGCAGTTTTATCACACCGCACAATGCCACAGATGTCGCAAGTTTTGAGGGAGCGTGCAATTGGCATGCTGACTGCAGGAATATCCACCAGAGCTGTTTCCCATGAACTGAATGTTAATTTCTCTACCATAAACCGTCTCCAAAGGCGTTTCAGAGAATTTGGCAGTAAATCCAACCAGCCTCACAACCGCAGACCAGGTGTAACCACACCAGCCCAGGATCTCCACATCCAGCATCTTCACCTCCAAGATCGTCTGAGACAAGCCACCCGGACAGCTGCTGAAATGATCGGTTTGTATAACCAAAGAATTTCTGCACAAACCGTCAGAAACCGTCTCAGGGAAGCTCATCTGCATGCTCCTCATCTTCATCGGGGTCTCGACCTGACTGCAGTTTGTCGTCGTAACCGACTTGAGTGGGCAAATGCTCACATTCAATGGCGTCTGTCACTCTGGAGAGGTGTTCTCTTCACGGATGAATCCCAGTTTTCACTGTACAGAGCAGATGGTAGACAGCGTGTATGGTGTTGTGTGGGTGAGCGGTTTGCTGATGTCAACGTTGTGGATCGAGTGGCCCATGGTGGCGGTGGGGTTATGGTATGGGCAGGCGTATGTATGGACAAGGAACACAGGTGCATTGTATTGATGGCATTTTGAGTGCATAGAGACACCGTGATGAGATCCTGAGGCCCATTGTTGTGCCATTCACCCACGACCATCACCTCATGTTGCAGCATGTTAATGCACGGCCCCATGTTGCAAGGATCTGTACACAATTCCTGGAAGCTGAAAACATCCCAGTTCTTGCATGGCCAGCATACTCACCAGACATGTCACCCATTGAGCATGTTTGGGATGCTCTGAATCAGCGTATACGACAGCGCGTTCCAGTTCCTGCCAATATCCAGCAACTTCGCACAGCCATTGAAGAGGAGTGGACCAACATTCCACAGGCCACAATCAACAACCTGATCAACTCTATGCGAAGGAGATGTGTTGCACTGCGTGAGGCAAATGGTTTTCAGACCCCCCCAATACAGTAAAACTGCACATTTTAGAGTGGCCTTTTATTGTGGCCAGCCTAAGGAACACCTGTGCAATAATCATGCTGTCTAATCAGCATCATGATATGCCACACCTGTGAGGTGGATGGATTATCTCGGCAAAGGAGAAGTGCTCACTAACACAGATTTAGACAAATTTGAGAACAATATTTGAGAGAAATAGGCCTTTTGTGTACATAGAAAAAGTCTTAGATCTTTGAGTTCAGCTCATGAAAAATGGGGGCAAAAACAAAAGTGTTGCGTTTATAATTTTGTTCAGTGTATTTTATTGATTAGAAATTTTGAGTAAAAATATTTTTAAAATCTACAGTACTATCCTTAACCAGTAAATCATAAATTACAAAGACTTTCAAATCATGATGAAGAACCAATGCTTTACTTCAGGTAATAGCATTTATATTGATTTAAACCATATAAAATGATCTGTATTGTATCTGTTCTTGTATACATTCTGAATTTCAACTAATGTGTTGGCCAGTTTGTGTCAAGGTCCTAAATCCTGATCTCACCTTATTTTACGATAATGGCCAGCCGGCAGCATAATTCCTGAAATGTTGTCGTGTGATTCTGTAGAAATTATATTAAGGTCTGTTAGTGTTCAAGTAGTTTTAATATACACTGACCCGATTTTCTCTCTTCTGGGGACCCACTGCCCTGCAAAGAAGAGCTTGATTAACTTCAGGTGTGTTTGAATAGATTTGGAGCTAAATTCTGCAGGACAGTGGGGCCCCAGGAGCAGGGTTATATTTTGTTTACATGAACTTTTAAATTGTATTTACATTTATATTAATTTACATTTATTTTTTATTATCCTTTAGGGCTTGTCGGTAACAAGGCACAGGAAACCGTATCAACACCCACTCTCTATTGCACGTAAGTAAGTGTTTTGAAAACATTATCCATATAAAACAGTCCCTTTCAAGGAAAGTTTGTTCAAGCCTGGTATAGCCTACACGAGTGCAAAGGTGCATATAAATGTAAACTGCATATAATTAATTTTCTAAATACCCCACATCATATCAAATTTTTTCAGATTAAAAAATGGAATTGGTTTAAAAAGGATTTTACACAAAACTTGTTAACTCTACCTACTTGTTATGTATCCCTTATAACAATTTAATAACCACAAATGTAGAATTTATGACCATTTTCATATTTTTATGGGAGTGAAGTTAAAAATAGACAAATTGTGTGTCTGGGGTCTCTTTATTTTTGTAAAAAAAAAAAAAAAAAAAAAAAAATTCACTCAGTTCCCAGGTAAATTCAAGAAAACAGCATGCCTCAACATAATATGAGCAATTTGAATTGACAATTTAATTTGAAATATGTTTTCTTTAGGAAGCCTCAGTAGCTCTTCAAATAACATTTACTGTTCGAGATATCTATCTAAATAGTCTGATTTACCAAAAAATCAAAGAAAATCAAAAGTCAAAGAAAATCAAAGAAAAGGGATCTATGATATTTTATATTTAACTACACAAAATGCATTAGAGTAAAATCCTGCTGACTTTTATTTGCTTATTCACATATATCTATTTTTATGAGTGTGTGTTCATTTCTCTAAATGCAAGCATGTTTGGGATAAAATAGGGTTGTTGTGTTGAAAAGGAAGTGGCCGCCTGTGGTGGTGTGTATACTTGGCTCTGATAAGAGGACTCGTTTGGCACCTCTCAGAACAACAGGAATAGACCAGTTATCCAAAACATCCCTCAGCTGATGGACAGCAACTCAACTTAACTCACAGAAATACACACAACTTCACAAAAGCTGAGAGGAGCAGGTGATTGTGCTGAACCAACCTGGCACTACAAGTCTTTAATTAGAAGTTTTAATGTAATATTTGACATTTAAATAGTGTAGAGTAAAATGTACACTACCGTTCAAAAGTTTGGGGTCAGTATGTTTTTTTTTTTTTTAAAGAAATGAATACTTTTATCCTGCAAGAATGCATTAAATTGATCAAAAGTGACAGTAAAGACATTTATAATGTTAATATATATATATATTTCAAATAAATGTGTATATTCATTAAAGAATCCTTTAAAAAAAACTATAAAAAAACAACAATGTAAGGCAGCACAATTTTTTTTTCCAACAATTTTCTTATGCAGCAAATCAGCATATTAGAATGATTTCTGAAGGATCATGTGACACTGAAGACTTGAGTAATGATGATGAAAGTTGTGTTTTTACTGAATTTTTGATTAAATGCAGTCTTGGTTAGCATGAGACATTCAAAAACATTTAAAAGGTTTTACAAACTTTTGAATGATAGTGTATAAAAAAACAGCAATTTAATTACAATATAATTAATTTCCCAGTCAATGGGACTTTATTTCTTATTTACCTGAAACAATATCACACATATTTAATTCCTGTCAGTTTTTTCCTCAGTAGCTCAGATTTGAACAGTGATTAGACATAAGAAATGAGATGAACAGAACCCTCTTATACAAGAACTAAATCAGAGGGATTAACATTCACATTCTTTAAATGTCACAACCATGTTTACACCATTTTCATATGCATTTCTCTAAACACATAATCTGAAACATAGTTTATGCATTGTTGAACTGTACCTGGTGTTTGATACATCATGTACATGCATTTGTTCTGTGTGTAATTTAGTGTCAAGTTAAATCAGTGTTCTGAACACAGCCTGCACTAATAAAAATTTCAGCAAGTCCTCACTCTATGGTGATGAGTTTCCTGTCGCTCCTCTCAAATCATGTGGCTGTTCACACGACAGAGGTCCAGCTACAGTCAGTACAGCAGTCCACTAACAGCCTGTTTAAAGGGAGAGAGATTATAGACTATTTCCCGTCCTTTGAAGTGTCCACTGACTTATTCCGCTCCAGCTGTGTTTTGAAGGACAAGTATTGTTGTGATTTTACTTTGCTGTCATGAACTCATCTTATCGTCCCTTTTGACTGGGTTCTGACCACATTCATCTAGTCTGAAACAACTGACTGAGTGAAAATAGACTGAGCACATTTTATGCAATCTTTAATCTTTTCAATCTCTGCAATCTTTGCTTAATGTTATACTGATTTGATTATGTGATATCTGTTGTGGTGCTGTGCATTTATCATTTATTGTGTCATTTATAAATATCAGGATGCTATGCATTGTAGTTATGTTGCATTTCATTATCTTTAAGGTTCTGTAAAGCGCTTTGCATGGCTTGGTCTGTTATCTGCATGTTTTTCATTCCAGCTCCTTCTACTCCGGTTACGGCGCGGCCGGGCACTGGCGACCCACGATGACACGGTCAGACCGAAGCGGATCAGAACCAGCCCCAGACAGGACATGTCTTTGGCCACTGCAATTTCAGAGAAGAGGGCATGATCTCGGGGCAGATTGATGGAGCTGTCGCTGGTCTCTAAGTCCCGGACAACGGCTAGAATCTCTTGACGGTCTGTCTGATGCACCATCCCACGGACATTCAACACAGCAGAGATATGTCTTCTCCTGTGAGAGGAGAGAATGAGGGTGAGAGGGCATAATGGTTCATATTTCGTGTTTCATAATCAGGAAAGCATATATCACTCTCCCTGCTTTTGGACAGAACAAGAAATGCATTAGTCGTGGTTGCAAACAAAGTATATGAACGTAGACAATAAAAAAAGATAGTAGTGTCAGTTAAATTAGACAGCTCACAGGATATGGAAAAAAAAAAAAAACATACCAATAATAATCATCATTATGTTACAGCTATAATTGGCTGATATTACTAATAAAAATAAATATAGTACAATATACCACTAGTAAAACAAAAATAAATCAGTAAAAATGTTATAAGTGAATTTGGGCAATATTATAGTATTTATTAATATTTTAATAACATTATTTTAATATTCAATTAAATTTTAGTTTGAGTTTTAGTAATGTTTAGTAATGATTTTTATATAGTTTTAATTCATTTTTATTTTAGCTTTAGTAATTTATACAAATTTATACTGATACGAAAAAAATATCGTCTGAAAAATATGGAACAGATAACATGAATTAAAAAAAAAAAAAAATCTATTTGACTTAATCATGTTGTCTTGTCAGTAGTTTTCAACAAATTACCATTTTTTTAAAGAATCATTCATACCAATCAGTTTCCATTATTTAGATAAAGAGACTAAGATTTAAAAAGAAATTAAGATTTAACAATATACATAAGTGATAATATTACTATAAGAAAATGTATAGGAAAGGTAATTTAAGCAATAAAGTCCAAATGTGTTTCTTTGTAATGATCCCTTGACAGCGCTCATGGCTCAAGAGTCAGCCTCTATACTAAGATGGCATGTCCTGCCTATAGATAACAATGTGACAGTGTTATCTGTGACAAACTTTAACATGGACAGGCTGCAAAAAAACAGGAAACTACACTGCTAAGCACAAAGAGAAGTTTAGTAGCCACCACTTTTTTGGCTTTTGATCTTTAGTTGGTGTGTGTGTGTGTATTTGATTGGAGTGTGGCACCAGTCAGTCTCCTGTGACCTGGCAGGAACAGGAAGTACTCCACAGCCACTTCCTGTCTGCTGAGGAGGGTCGTGCGTCAGCAAGCAGGAGCACTGCCAGCCAGTGACTGAGAGCGCACACACACAATATCTCTTCATCCAAACGAAAACACTGGACTAAAGTGGGGTCACATCTCACTCATTCCCCTGTTTACTGTCTGCTGTTCCCTCCCGTCCACATAAAGGAAAGTTGGCACTGAGAGGGAGCACCACGGTAACTATTTTCAGTCAGACATTCTTAGAATGACCTCAGGAAACGGAGAGGTGTTGTGAAAAATAGTTTTCAAGGAAGTAAGAGGGGAACATGTCAGATTTTTCATGAATGAAAGCACTTTAAGACGACAGAGTTCAGGTTCTACCCTTCCGCAGGTCTAAAAGTGTTCAGCAAAATTGTATTAATGCAACTATAAACTGACCAAGTTACATATTAAAGTGCTCTAGGAGCTAATAAAACACTTTCCTTCCGGTTTTATGCTATATAAAATCTACATCCGGTTCTACATTCGGCTTCAGTTTTATAGCAGTTTTTAAAACAACACTTGGTTCCGGTCCTCAAATTTCATTGGTCAAGAAGGGATATTCACACAGTATGTGGTTTTACTAGACAGATGTGTTTGACCATTGCGCTCGTATCTTTTGCAGCATACTGCACATGACAGTGTTCCAAAAATGCAGTGCTCAAGTTAAAAGTAGTTCAGCTTTTTTAAAAACACATCTCTGTTTGCGCATTGAAGAGCGTGCAGTGAGTGGATTTTTCTTAAGCAAGGAGTGGGTTTATGAACATCAGAAAATCTGTATTTTCTCTCACTCCACATTCATTTTGAGTGGATTTATGTCACTACTGAGGACATGGAAAACCCAGACTGGAGTTGGAGGTGATTAAAATGTGAGCATGTTAGAACCAAAACCATACTCTTGCCATTTCTTGGTAACCCTGCTGGTGCTTAAACCCCTGCAGTTTCATCACAGGCCTCTGAAAATGGTTTTGATGCCTTCACCCTGGCTGTCTTACCGTATATCTGGAAATTCCTTCACCAAAAGTCCGACTTCCATCATAATAGAGGGCGTGTCCTCCAACGCTATGATGTCAGCCAGGTGAACAATCACACTGTCCAACCAGGAGGAAGTTGACTCCTGAGAAAAGTATATAACATAATTTTCATTAACTAATTCTGGTGTTGGCATTTTTGGTTCAAATAAACAGGGATGCAAACAGGTAAGGGGGAAAAAAAAGGTGAGAACATTGGGTGGGGTGGGGCACAGATTTTTTTTTTTTTTTATGTGCTTTACATGCTCATTTGTAGTTATGTTTTATTACCCTATATGTCCAAAACTGTGATTTTTCATGAAAAAAACTTAACATATTGTTGCAATATTTTACCAAAATCAACATTTGGTTAAAATCTCATGTTATAAAAGAGGAAGTGCTATGCAGGATATTTAAGACAATATTGGCTGATTAGATGGCAATACTGTTTGCCACATCTGAAATACATAAAATACATAAAATATTACCCATTATATATGTAGTAATTTTAAAAGTAAAGAGTAAAGGAAACACTGTACAGTACTTACTGAAACAACCAGTTCTTTATTTACCCTTGTAAGTTCACAAGTACCCTTGTAAAACCCCCCTTCCTCCCCATAAAAACACTTTCTCATTGGATCTATGCTAATCCCATTGGTGACCTATTTTGATCTCAAAAAGGTGAGTTCTCAGTGAAAGGTGAGGAGTTTGCATCTATGAATAAAACAAAATAGTTCTGCTTTGACCTGATTCATAATGGCTTGTCAAAAAAAAAAAATCACAAATTATTTTATTCGAGTCACAGCCATGGTTTTATACTTAATGTTTATTTACCAAACAGTACTCTAATGTTGGGATGAAAAAGATATGTCAATATTTTCCACACAACAATTTACACACATTTTTTACACTACAAATGTGTCTTCATACATTATATTCTGAGAAGAAGGTCCCTTGCATCATATTTTGGGGGTCAAAGTGAAAACTAAGATAATGTAAGGCATAATATGAAAGCTAGTGGCACTGACCAAATCTTTAAAAAGAGCCTTCAGCTGTTTGGCCTCATCCTGCAGACGGAAAGCCACTCTCTTCCTCATTTTGAGTGACGTACAGATGACCCGCCCCCTCATGATGGCACGAACATATTCAACCAGGACCCGCCTGTGCACCTCATTCACCAATGCCTGTCAGCCAATCAGATAATCAATCAATCAACCGACCAACCAACCAATCAGTCTGTGCACATGCATGTATGCAGGCATGCGTGTACATCATACCTGATATGGAGGGCAATCCATTCTTCTGAACTTTTTAAAGTGCTGTTTAATGGTCATCTCAATACTCTCATAGGCCTCATTGTTATCCAGCCACTTCCTCTTCACCAACTTATCGAAGAATGGCTGGAATCATGCCAGAAAATCATCAATGAATGCATTAGGATACATACCTAGACTAGATGTGAACCTGTGCATGTGTCTCACCCTGATGTGTTCAAACAGTATGTCTGAAAGAACGCGCACAGACTGGTTAACAATTCGCTCCAGAGAGGATTGAGCTCGCTGGGAGGCGTCTTCACTGCCAAGGGGGTCACACAGACGACAGCGCTCCACAAAATTCCTACACAGTTCAACACAGGATTTAAAGCTTCCACAGTTAAGTCTTATTATTATTATTATTTTTTTTATATATCTCCGTGCTATTTCATTGCATTATACTTTCTATAGTATTTGTATTATTCATTAATATCTTTCACGAACTGAAATATTTCACAAAAGTGTTTTTATGAGTTTATATGTGCATTTGGTTTGCTGATTATTTGAGTTATGACTGTCCTGACTATCAACAGAATCATGTTCTATTGTTTTATTTTACATTTTTGTCATAAAATACACACTCTTATAAAATAACACAGTATATCATACTCTGTAAATAGACAATGAATGCCAATAAATTAACTAAGATGCCAGATGTTTTGCCTGTATTTTGAATTATGCATTGCATTGTGTTTGACAGTTGAATTAAATGTCCTGGCAGAAAATTACCAGTACCTTTTCTGTTTTTTTAATGGATGTTTTTCTTACAGTGTATTTTGGTAAAATCAAACTGATAAGTCAAGTGATATTAGCCCAGCAATTTCTAGCCTACCAAAAGACCTGTATTTTTCTCAAGAACCTCATTTTTTTTCAAAATATACAATGTAGAAAATATACAGTTTTAAAGAACTGTACAATTTCTTTTTCTTACAGTCCTCAAAAAACAAACAAACAAACAAAAAAAACGGGTTGGGGGAGGTTGGAATAAATAGATATGGTGAATAAGATGAAAAACCTGAATGGTGGAACACAGTTGACAAGAGAGATGGTCCTGGAGACATAACCATCCCCACGATCCCCAAACTCTGACTGCGTGTCATGGAACATCTCAACCTTTCTCTGGAAACTAAATACCACACAGACATACAAACACACACAAATTATCCATTATTAATCTATTATTTTAGATTTCCCCTGTTTAAAACAGAAATGAAACAGAGTGGTTTAGTCCAAATTTTTTGAAGAGACACGATTGTTTTATATGATGAACAGATTTGATTTGTGGTAAACGGAAGCTCAAGCATGTTTGCTTGACGTGAGCGAGAACCAATGAGATTCATTCTCGTGTCACGCAGCACTTTTGAGCTTAACCAATGAGGTTAAGCTTGTCAAGCAAGTTCGGTTGAGCTTCTGTTTATGTTTGCTGATCAATGTTTATATGTGAATAAAAAAGGTAATTTAATCTGTTCATCATATAAATTGATCAAGTCTCTAAAGAAAATTTGGACTAAACCACTCAATTCTTATGGAATAATTTTACTCTTTATGAGGTTTTTGAAGCATCAAAATGGTAGTTTCATGGACTGTCAATGGAGGGACAGAAATCTCTCAGATTTCATTAAAAATATCTTCATTTGAGTTTCGAAGATGAACAAATGTCTTACAGTTTTGGAACGACATGAGGGTGAGTAAATGATGAAAGAATTTTCATGTTTAGGTGAACTAACCCTTTAAACTGAGACACAATTTAAAAACATTTTAACTTTACATTTATGCATTTGGCAGACTCTTTTATGCAAAGTGCTTTGCATTTTTGAGATGTTTGCATTTCTATCATTTGTGGCATTTCCTGGGAGTCAAACCCATGACTTTGGCATTACAAGCAACATGCTGTATTGTTTGAGCTACAAGAATGCAAAAACAAAAACAAAAAAAACTGCTCAACCCTAGTAAGTTAGTTATTTATTAGTTATTATCTCTTCTGAAATAGCTTTAATTGTGTGGTGAATGGTTTTACTATAATGCATTACAACATAAATAGATTTTAGGAGCTTTATGATGTAAATATTATTTTAAACATTTACTTATATAATAGGATTAATCATATGAGTAGCCTATTTAAACATCTTTTTTTAAACATGATCATAATTTTTGTCATAACATTTTTCATCATCAGCATCTTTATGATTATACTCTCAAGAGTCATGTCACCATCTTACCTGTGCAGGAAATCGGCAAGTCCATTCAAGGTGCAGCGAGCAACACGAGCTCCTAGTGGCTGACTGACAGCTGTCGATCTGTCCAAATCTACCTTCAGCCTCTGAAACAGATAAAGACATATAAAAAGATATTCACACCATTATTGCCAAATGAAGGAATGCATACAGTCAGACAGACCATATTCAGAAGATTGCAGTAGGCTAATAGGTGTACACATGTAGGATTGTGGATATTACCTGTATAACAGAACGGGCGAGGCCAGATTGATACTCTTCAATGTGCAGCGTCTGAGCCCATCGCTTTTCTTCATCATCCAAAACCTGCGAGAGCTCTGTAGTCATCTTGTCCTGCACAAACACACACAAAGTGGATATTATTTTAACTCTTTGTTTCCAGAGATTAATAATTAATGCATACTTTTTTATTATTGATAATCAATTGTTACCCAAACAGTTTCGACACAGTCCTGTTCCAGCCGGTCTATGACATCTTCAGGCAGGAGAGGATCTAGCGCTTCACACACTATAGTGCCCATTGCTCCAACTGTAGCCAAGACATCCCTATGGGACACTCACAGTCAGAACTAGTGCATGTTTGTGTGTCCATAAGTGTCTAGGTGTGTCTAAGTTATGGTGTATTTGTGTTGTGCAGTGTCGGGGAATATATATACACACTTTGATTTTGCCTTATAAATAAAACATTCTAAACATTCTCACAAAATCTACATTCTAAAAAAATTATATGATCAATAAGTTATGACAACGTTTTTACATTGCTTTAAGTCATCAAAATAAGTTAAGTAATTTTCAATTTTTAATTATAAGTTATACAAGATTCAACTCATTTTTTAAAGTCAGTTTAATGTAATTTAAGTTAAAATTACTTACACATCCAAGTTGATTGTACTTAATTTAAGGCAGCAACTTTTTTGTACAGTGCAATGATATAACATTTAATTGAATCAGAGATGTATGTTTGCTGGCACTAAAATGATTGTGCAATCTCAATTAGGGTGACAGTATCAAACCAGAAAAAGTAAGCTTATACTAAACACAACAACAACTTTCTATTTTAACTGACTCAAAAATATAGTACAGGGATTCATTTACATGGTCATTAACTGATTCACTAGTCCAACAATCATATGTGGGTGTTAAGGGGCTTATTGCCCCATATAAAATTGAATGACAAGCTCGTTAATACTTTAATCTGTTTTTGTTTCTTTTTTAAATCTCTTCTCTGCACTTTCTGAACTCTACTTTTTTCAAGAAGTGCCTCCATTACTGAAATACAGGATAATTTCTTTACTTAATTCCAGCAATATTTACTCAACACAAACAATCTTTTCATAAATTTTGCTCTTCATACAATTAACTTTTAAGATGATGATACACAGGGCAACTTTTTAAGCACTGTTGCCGATCGATGGTGCTTGGGCATTTTCCCATTGAGAATGGGCAACTAAAGCAGTGGTCGCCAACCCGTCGATCTTTATCACTGTTCCAGTAGCTCGCGAAAATAATAGAAATATGAGTACAAAAATACATTACATTTTTCCAGTCTTTGTACTTTATTTTTGTATTTATTTTTATGTTATTTTCTGGAGCTACTGGGACAGACAGATAAAGGTAAATAACCCACATAATGTCTGAGTCTGTAAATGGCCGTGAACAAGAGGCCAGAGACGCTGAAGGCAAACGCAAAAAAGAGAAAATTCTGTAGAAGGCAGAGCAGTTCACCGTTCACGATGCTCGAAATATAGGAAGAAAATATAAATATTGAATTGGGGGTGAGGTCTTATATGAATGCATCTCTAAAAGGAGATCAGTCTTCAGAAAGATTTCGATGGCAATAGCATTTTATTTTCCTCTTACCTCAGAATAAAGTAGCTAATTGTTAGCGCATTTCAACTTTGTTTACAGCGGTAACCAAGGAAACGCTGTATCACTGCTGCTCCATAAGCGCCACCTGCTGTCAGAGAGTGAATTTACGCCCCATTCAGCCTGCTGTTTTTGTTTCATGCTTTTTTTGTGTGTGTAGCATTTATAATTTCACAAAGATAAAGTCAGACCGTTCTGTTTTTGCTTTAAATCTTGAAATTAAATCTAATTCAAATAAAAAATAAGTGCTCATGCAACGTGCGTAGCATCTTTGTTTGGATTGTGATTAAAAAGCAGTGGTTCCCTCTAATTTGAAATGGATATGTATTTTTGTTTATTATAATAATATTAAAAATAAATATCTGCAACCAGTCTCAGAATCGGCCAATTTGCTTGTAAAAATTAATTAAATAGCTAAATAAATAAATAAGAATCTAAATTGGCCACGAAAAAATACTAAATACAATCTGGGCTGTCTTTTTCTATCAAGTAGATCTTGTCTTTCAAAAAGGTCGAGGTCAGGGATCTTGGGCTTAAAAAGGATATTGACCACTGATCTAAAGTGTCCAGATAGAAATTTGCCCATTCTCACTGGGAAAGTGCCCAAGCAATATCGCTCAGCAACATAGCTCAAAAAGTTGCCCCGTGTATCATCATCTTTATGCTACAAATGAGAGAGATAGTATGGAGCCCATAAAGAGACATGGTGAAGAAAAAAATATGAGATGGGAGGAAAAATTATTTGGCAATGCTTTTGTGTTCTCTTGCAAATGTTTTGCATTCCCCCAAGAAACATTGTGTTCACTCGCAAAGAACACAAATGTTTTGCGAGGGAACGCAAAGGCTTTGTAAGCGAACGCAAAGTTTCTCAGGGGAATGCAAACATTTTACAAGTAAACACAAAGTCTCTTGGGGGAACACAAAACATTTGTGAGAGAACATTGACTTATCATTTTTCCTCCCATCCTATATTTTTGTCCACCAGGGGCTTAGGGGCTCCATAAGATAGTGTCATGACCCTTTAGTTGGGCCTATTTGATCAATCACTCAAATCAGACATTATTAAAAATGTCAGTGTACTGCTTGGTCACGCTATAAAGTTACTCATTAGGAAAAGTAGTACTAAAGGATAAATTACTTAAAGTCACGATGAAGCGGATCCAGCAACTTTCATGGCATGTTGTGAAGTACATCAGAGTGTAATGGATTATCAAAAAATTAAAAAAAAATAAATAAATTAAAAAAAAATGTAGGGCTGGGTTCAATTGGCTGTTGATTGGATTTTGAGATGTGGGAGTTGCACTCATGCTTGCAGGGGTGGGGTTTAAGCAGACTAAATGATTGGAGAAGTCCTGCATACATCATCAGAAAGAACTCTGTAGTTTTCTTCAGAAGGTCCAGTTATTACATTCTGATTAAAAATTACGAAGTCAAATTTTTTTGAAAGTGGAGAAATGGAGAAATGCATAAATAGTTCACAATATGATCTATAATAAGTGTTTAGAAAATAAAAAGGTGAGTTTTATACCAACTTTAAGAGCTCAACTACTGTCATGCTACTGAAAAATGTAGTCAAGTTGTTAGTGTGGCTATTTTTAGTACACGAGACTATGTGTACAGTAATCCTCCCAGGTATTTAGTACCGGTGTTGTTCATTTTGATAAACAATGCATCTGATATTAATAGACCAAAGCTCATTCTTCCACAGGGTCATTAAAACATTGTGGAATGTGATTGCAGGAAAGGTGTGTGAAAAAATAGAAAACACACCTCAGTGTATGTGTGCATATACCTGTTGTAAATGTTGTAGATCCAGTCAAGCAGAGAGTATGTATCTGTGATCTGAATAGGGCCACAAGTGACAGTCTTCAGTCGTTTGGCAACAGCCCTGTGATAACTCTGCATGTAGACCTGAAACACAGCAAACTCCTCCGGATAAACCGCCACCACATTCCGACGTGCCGCATCCATATCCTCCACCACCCTGCCTCTCAAACGCTCCAAGTACATGGCCATCTGCCCTGCAGCGATGCCCCCTGGTTGCGGAAGACACCAGTCAGCTGCCTCTCCCACAGCCTCCACCCACCTTTGACGCAGTCTCCTTGGACGCTTGGAGGGCCGGGACTGGTCTTCAGATTGGTCACTGGCTTCGGCGTTGGACTGGGCCTCTTGTCGTAGGGCCCAAACCTTGTCAGCCTGCTCTTCCTGTTGAATGACCAGCACCACCAGGCCAAGCTGAGGCCCGCTGCAGGGCTGGCGTAGCGACTCCCTCACCACATCCCACATTTCTCTCTGAAGAGCCTCATAAAGCAGCTCTACGTCTTTCACTTTGCGCAGCCCAGCATCCCACATGCTTGGGCCAGAATCCTCATTGCCTGAACCAGCCAAAAAGGGGAGCCATGAAGGCGAGGTGAGTGTGTGAGAAGTAATATTGCTGTGCATGGTTGAAGTGGGTGTGGTTTGTGTCCAGAGGGAGGGGTCAAGTTCACACTCCCTCTCAAGCTCTTGGATGTGCGTGTCAGCAAGCAGCAGGTCTCTCTGATTAACTAATTGTAGGATTTCCAACACTGAGTGAGAGAGAAAGATTGAGTAGTGTTAATTTTCATTTACAGCCATGTGTTTATTCGCTTGATGTGTTGTTGCCTTTGGCACAGGCTGTACATTGACACAGTTCAGATTTTTTCTCCTTGTGGTGAGCTTATCAGGTAGGATCTTCTGCACAAAGAAAGTATGTCATTTCCTGTCTCTGTGAAAGTGTTTGTTAATTGGCCAATGACTCACAGGGACTTTTGGATCTTGTTACTTATCATTAAAAGGAAGGTGTTATAGGTCAATCGTGGAGACCTCTGACTGACTGTGAGCATAATAGTTACACTTTGTACATCCCGTAAAGTGTACAAACAAGTACAGATAAAAACACGGTTGTACCTGATAATGGCTCCCTGCGTTTGACCGGCGGTTCTTCTTCTTCTAACTCTTGCTCGTCCTCCTGCGAGCTGCGGTTTGTTAGAGAGTCTCCTCTGAGTTTGCTAAGACTGACCATGCGTAGGAATGAAGGACGTCTGCGACTGTCTTCATCGTTTTCAGTGGTCAGATCACTTGTAGGTAGACTATCTCTGCGCTCACTTTCCTTACGACGGCCTGCAAACCTGAGGGTTAAAAATGTGTTAAGAAACACTCCCTTTAAATACCTTTACAACAACAGCTGTAGAAAATATCTAGTCTCAGAAATAATGATCTATATAACAGTGATTCTCATCTGCTGGGTTGCAGGTCTGTTCTGAAAAAAGGCACCAAAAAAAATGGTGCGCAAATAATATTTTTGCAATATTTATAATTATGCATAAATACAATAAAAAACTACAGTAAATGTCCATTTTTTTGTTGTTGATGTCAAGGGCTGCGCAACCAATCACACTCAGTATTTTGTACCAGTATAGGCCTACTGCTGATTGGACTTTCTTAAAATCAGATGATTTTAATCATATTTGAATTTAATTATGTTTGATAAACAATTGTAAAGACCAGTTGAGATCCACTGCTATATAATATGCACATCCTAAAACACATCACATTTGTATTCTCACCTCAGTAAGGTCATGATCTCCTCAGAGGCTCGTCGATAGTTCTTTTTTTTCTTTCCTGAGGAGGGTGTTGCCGGGAGAGTGGCACTCCGTAGTGAAGGAGTGGCACCCCACACATTTCTTCCAGTTATACGCAGCCCCTTGCCTAATTTGCCAAGGGTCTTCAGTGGTGATGAGCCACAGATTCGTTCCAGAGTTCCTCTTTTTTCTTTTGATCCCTCAGTGACCTTTGACCCTCCATGCTGTTCTGCGTTTGCCTCATTCTCTAGTGCTTCGCTCACCTGAGTTGACATTTGGTAGTCCTGTCCATTCTTCCAGACCACATCCTCTTCATTATTCCACCCCATTCCTGCCAACGCCCCTTCAAACGGATTCAGATCGGATGGTGGCAGAATGAGTTCCCCGTTGCTATGGTTGCTCTTTAGGATGAGTTCTCCATTACTTAGGTTACTCTTTTGGAGATCGCCATTGCTGTGGTTACTCTTGAACCTCCTGGGAAGCCTCTTGAGGATGGGCATTCTGGCACTGGTTAACTAGAAGAAAAAATGGACACCATAACATGGGTCAGAATTAAATGTCTGTTTAAAATGTCAAAGAAATGTCTTAAAATTTCACTGAAATCCATTTGCATTATATATTCTAAAGATCTCACATTACAGGTTTTTCCAAACAGTTTGTCACACATCTGCAATTTTAAAGCGTATTTATTTTTAAAATATATAATTTAAATGAAACGTATTTACATTTTTAATTATTTGTTAAATCCATCCAAGTTATAATTCATTCCAACTTGCAAGATTTTCTTGTGTATTGTGTCATTATGTCACTAAGCATGCCCATAGTCCACCATGTGTCCTGCTTAAATGTAACCATAGCTGAAATCTGTTTAAACCGCCTTCATCAGGTCTGTCTTAAATGACTTTGCCTTGTTGCATTTTCATTGTTCAGTATTCCGGTAAGCGGAGTGCATTAACAGCATATGTATGTGTGCATGTGTGTGTTCTTTGAAGACGTTAGCAGTTTTTAAGCTCATATAATGAAAGCTCCCATCCAGATAGTTTCTCAGAACATACACACTACTCAAACACTACACACACTCACTTTGCTGCAAAGTTTCTCATGGGATTAAAAAAGTACCAAAAAATTCTATACAATCTGCAAACATGTTAAAAATGGTCAATACTAGTGGTAAACCCTCTCAGTATGTTAACATTATGCATTTAAGAATTCCTCAAACAATTTGAACAAAGACTCTTAAAAAATATATATTAAGAGGTGAAGAGAGAGCAGGAGGGAAAGTGAGAGAGTGTGAGGGAGGAAGGTGCACAGTGACCCCTGTGATTGTGTTTCAGCATCCCTGCTTTGCATTAATTCTGAGCAGAGTTCCTCTGGTGCGGTGGTTAAAGATCTGGGCTGGGAACCAAAAGGTTCTAGGTTCAAACTCTTTAGTTCCATCAATCAAGAGCCATTACTGTTGTACCCTTGAACAAGGCATGTGTGTCAGCAAAATGACTACTTGCACCCCTCACCTAAATTTAACTGACCAATTTGGTTGTTTACCGTCTGGGTTCCAGGTGGACCTTCTCTCTGTATTTTTGTTCTTAAATAATTCTCGGTAACAGAAGAGAAAACATCACTTGTGAATGTTGTTTAGAACGGAAAGAGATGTGTATTTCTCTAATGATATGTATATGTTTAGAAACAGACAAACACTAAGCAAACATTAACAGACAAAAAAAAAGCACTGTAGAAACAGGACTGCAACAAAATCTAATTGATCTTGATTACCTATATAAAGGAAATGAAATGCTGAGTTTTATCAAGATAAAAATGTGCTTGATTTCATCATCATTATAAACATCAGATTAAAAATTTAAAAAACAAACCAACCAACCATCCAAACAAACAATTTAAAGTGTGATTATCAGTTTTTAGTTCTGGATGAACTTCAATAGCATCAACACCAGTAACTTCAGGATTGGGTTGGACTGTTGATGCACTGAAAATACGCTCTGTGACACACAAATATTATTGATGTTGATAACAGTTGTGTAAAAAAAAAAAAAAATCTGGATTCTTTGATAGATAGTTCAAAATAGCAGCATTTATCTGAAACAGAAAGCTTTTGTAACATTACTGGCATTCAAAAGTTGGGGTCAGTAAGATTTGATATGTTTTTTTTTTGTTTTTTTAAAGAAATGAATACTTTTATTAAGAAAGGATACAAAATTGATCAAAAGTGAAGACACTTATAATGTTACAAAAGCTTTCTATTTCATAGATAGTGAAATAGCTTTCTATTTAATTCTATTTCTATAGATAAAGGCTGTTCTTTTGAACTTTCTCTTCATCAAAGAAAAATGTACACAACTGTTTTCAACATTGATAATGTTTCTTGAGCATATTAGCATTATTTATGAAGGATTGTGTGACACTAAAGACTGGAGTAATGATGCTGATAATTCAGCTTTGCCATCACAGGAATAAATTACATTTTAAAATATATTATGATAGAAAACAGTTATTTTAAACTGTAACAATTATATAAACACAAACATACAAGAATGACACATGCATCTCTTACCTTCTGCTGCAGTGGGCAGTCAGCTCAGGGCAAATCCATTCCAGTGTCTGTGAAAGTGATAGAGAGCCTATCAGTAAGTGTGTGTGTGTCTGTCTCCAAGAGTTTGGGGCCTTGTATTGGAATGTTGGAGGCAGCCGTTCAGTTTGCTACCAGATGATGATGCATCTTCCTGAGGAAAAAGAGACACCCTCCCTAAACAAACAGACACACATGCACACATACTTACCTATACACATAACACTTACATATACATGTATATATATATACACACAAAAGCACACAACCAATTACATAACACAAATACCCCTTCAAAAACACAGACATGTACAGTACACATCACTCACATATATACTCAAGAGAACACATATAAACATACAACCATTCACAAAGATAATGTTTTAACAGTTTTGATATCTACAGTTACTTGGTTTCACTGAGGCAAAGAGGTCAGTACAGTGTCATTAATAATCTTAATGTTAATAAGCTTAAACTTAAATAGTTGTCATAGTAACTGATATGCTATTAAAACAGCTGGAATTGGCTGTTCTTGTAATTCTCATATTTTACATTCTGGTTCAATGTGGATTTATAAATGCTTATCATTTATCATCAAATTAGTTATTGGTGGTTGCTTTGTTTTAGTGCATAGAGCTCTTCTGTAACACTTCTTGAGTGAGTGAGTGAGTTACAAATTAATAAAATAATAATTTAAAAGTATGTGTGATCTTAATTCTGTCCTTGTGCAAGCAAGGCACTTTAACCCCAAGCAAGATTTCATTAGTGTTGGGAATCACTGGACTAGATTCATTTAGCACAGGGGTTTTCTTATTGTTCCCAGAGAGTCCCTAGGACTGCACATTTTGGATGTTTCATAAACATTATAAAACCCCCTGATTTAGCACAAACTGTGGAATCCCCAAGGCTCCTTGGATGAATGAATCTACTAAAACAGTGATTATTCACAAGTGGGCCAGACCTCAATATGGGGCCTCTGCAAACTTCTAGAGGGGCTCTAACAAGTCTTACATCTATCTTATATATATATATATATATATATATATATATATATATATATATATATATATATATATATAAATTGCTAAAATAAAACACTACAACAGAGGTACATATCAGCTTAGATAGGCCTTTGAATATTTGAATATTGTTTTGGACAAAAGGGGGCCTTGGAGTCAAAAAGGTTGAAAATCAGTGTACTAGAACATTCTATTATGACCTGGATAACTACGAATCTTTAGATTTTTTCCCAGACATTTTAGCCAGACATGTTTAGCTATAAAAAAAATATATATATTTTTCGTAATATTGCACTGAGCTGTAAAAACAATTAAAAAAAAACAGATATAAATAAAAGCCACACCAATTAATACCTGCCTTACTGTCATGCAGGCCTAGTTGTTTCGTCTGTATCTACAGATGAGAGGCACTATTGTAAAATAGTGAAAAGTGCACATCTCTGCTTCTGTATTACATCTCCCTCTGGTGGACGATACATTATAGCACACCTCAGATCAACGTAATGCTCACGTTCACCTGCCATTAACACCACACACAAATTCGAGTAATTGTTACTTTTATTAAAGATTTACCTTTATAAAATATACAAGTTCATAAACATTATTAAACTTAATAATGTCCATACTTAATAATATGTCCAACGACTGCTCAAATGTGGTACTTGCCTGTGATTTTTAACATGTGTTAAGTATATTATCATGAACTTACATTTGTCACCAGATTGAGCTTTAAAATGCATCTTACATACTGTTATTCAAACAAAAGCCAGTCATCAAGCAACAAAGAACCTGCAAACAAATTACTGCTACGGCATACATTTACCTAGCAGCAGTGATGGCAATTTTACAACTGAACACTATTAAATGAACCACTCTTATGAGCCTGTAAACAAACACCTCACAGTTACCGAGTTGCTAAACTAGTTGGATACTGCACATTGTGTGTGTGTCCTGAGTGTGTTAGGGAGCTCAGTCCAGCGACCGCAATTATCTGGACCAGATACAATCACAGTGTCTGATGTGTTGGATGTTGATGGTTGCCTCTGTGATGATGGATGTTGCCATGGTGATGTGGGTACGTGTGGAGACAGGGATGCTCAATTCCTTCATTCTGCAGCTCTTCCTGTTTATGGAGACCATGCAGCTTCTGCAACAGCTCAGCAATGAAGGCCTGAACACACACACACACACACACACACAGTTTAACTTTAATCTAGCTGTACCCACTTACAGAAATTGTGCTTAAAGGGATAGTTCACCCAAAAATGAAAATTTTATGTTTATCTGCTTATCCCCAGGGCATCCAAGATGTAGGTGACTTTGTTTCTTCAGTAGAACACAAATGATGATTTTTAACTCCAACCGTTGCCGTCTGTCAGTCTTATAATGCGAGTGAATGGTAACACAATTTATAAGAGTCTAATACTGTTCATTAATAGTAATCTAATTATACAGTTGAGGATGTAATTAGTAGCTAGTAATTAATTACTTTTTGGAGCAACTTACCCAAGACTGAGGACAACTACTGTAAAACTTTATAATACTTAAGATAAAGTGTTCCTATTATCTTAAAAAAATGGTTAGTGCCAAATACTGGTTATATAATAAAGTAGGTGGTAATGTTGTGTCATTATCTTGCAGGTCTGTTCCAAAATTAGAGGATGTTACAAAAAATTGTAAATATAAAATATATGAACTGCAGACATTCTTGATTAATCTACTGGTTGTTCAGCGTAAACTATATATAAAACTATAAATATCTTCTGCAGACTGTATGTGTATGTGTACCAGCCAGCAGATTCTATGTTTACTCCTAAGTCTCCTAATCTTTAACAATCAAACTGAAAATGGTGAGAATTGTGCCCTGGTATGTCTACCATGGGCTACCATTTTCAGATGTCAGTGTTTTGTGTGTGTGAATGTTTATTTGTAGATAAGTGCCACGTTCCTCTTTACTGATTCTCCATGATGTGTCAGCACTTCAGCACTAGCTTGCCAAGAGCCACACAATCTCCTGCACATACACGTACAGTAACAATCATGTACACACACTAATCAAAAGGCTGAAAGTGAACATTGTTAAAGAGCCCTGATAAAAGAATGGCTTTGTACTAACAGAGAGCAATAGGGGCAAGGGGAAAGAGAGAGAGAACAAATCATTCATTCATTGTGATCATTGTGAGAAACACGTGGAAGGGAGTGTCAGCCACTGCAGTGTCCCTCAGAGAGAGTGGGAGAGAGCGGGAAAGAGAGATGAAGAGGAAAAGTAACAAAGGATGAGAAAAAGAGTGAGGCCCATAGAGGGGTAATGAGGATCATTAGACAAAAAGATTAAAAAGAAACAAAAAAAAATGTTAGAACAGAGAGATGATGACAAAGAGATGGATTAATAGATGGAAAGTACCTCAGTGCTGCTAGTGCAGGTTTGCAGAAGAACCTGTAACACAAATGACAAATTCATAATTTCTAGTCATTTAAAAAAAAAAAAAGATTAATGACAACTGTGTAAACTAACATGCACTTGTACACAACCAGTAGAGAATATAAAGCCTTAAATGGTTCTATATTGTAGGGCATACAGACAAATTAGCCTATATGTGATTGGGTCTCATTTCTGAGAAGAAGGGGTCCCTGCAAATACTCAGGACAAGGGACATGGTATAAAAGCTCTGGCATTCACCATCATCTAAAATTAAAAATTAAAATGGCAGGCTACTGCCCTCAAGGCTTCATGGGGGATACAATCTTTAAAAATGGGGGGGGGGGGGGCTTTTTTATTTTTAAATGCATTTCTCCTTTTCTATAGCTTGCTTTTTAATCTAGTTGTCTAAAAAACCTGGCATTGTATATTCTGAATATTATTTATTTATATTATTTAAATTGCTTTTGTTCCTTTTTTCTAACTTACTTTTAAAAGCATCTGCTAAATGCATACATTTTAATATGGCAAGACATACAAGCATAGGATGTGGTGTGAGAGAGAGGAGGATTATGGGACCTGTAGTTTGTGTGTTCGCTCTTCATCACTTGGGAGATCCAACAAATCATCGATGTTCACTTCATCTGGCATGTCCTCCAACATAAACACAAAAAAACAAAAATCAGTAAGGGTGCTAAAAGCATCAACTGTTTGAGAAATGTCAACAACAAAAAAAACATAGTAGGTATGAGAATTTAAAAATGAAACACTGGAGAAAGTTGTACTATGAGAAGCTATAAACATATAGGCCTAACTGTATAGATAACTACATAAAGTCCAATGTAAGACATGTAGCTCCAACAATCACAGCCAATAGGACAATTACAGCACTGGATCTCATTTGTTTATTCCACTTCACACTATATCTTATTGTTTCTCCACTTTTCAGCAGCCTATGGTTTCAGTATCTCAGAATATCTTCAGTCTCAACATTCCATAATCTCAGTGGGAAACTTTTGTGTACACATGAGCTAAACAGCAAATCGAGATAACAGATCACATAACACAACTCCCAAGAGACATCTCTCTGTCTCATACTGTGGGACAGCGTCTCACAAAACACACAGCTTATGTTTGAACTTCCTGCCTGTTGCTGCTACAGACTGTTTCTCAGGGGTGCCCATGTAAGGTAGCGATAAAACCAAGTGTTCCCCCCTGTATTTCAGGGATAAAAAGTAGAACCTCCCCAAATACCTCCAGAGGCCTGGTCCTCCTCACCTTTTATGGGCAGATAACTTATGTATCTAACTTTATCAAACAACTAATAATGGTTTGTCAGATGTATTGTTTTGTCAGGCTATCGTTTATAAACTTGAGACTCACAGAACAATGTCTCCTCTCAGTCCATTTAAAGGTGAATAAGGAGATAATTGCAAATAACCTGGCTTATATAACCTAATAAACCTGGCTTTATTGAAAGATCGAATATTATTGGATCTTCGACTAATTTTTAGTTCCTTTTTTTCCCTCTTTTGTAAGTCGCTTGGGAAAAAAAGTGTCTAAATGCAAAAATGTAAACATAACATTTTCATTTGGGAAAATGCAAATACAGACTTTTAAAAAAACAGAATTTTGTTATCAACATACTAATATTAAAATGCAGAAGCAATCTTTCATTTACACAGAGTGGTGTAAAATATTTCAGAATTGTAGTTACTCATACACATATAAGTATCTCATTCTCATTCTTATGGTACTTCTGTCTACAGGCACTTTTTAAAATCAAAATACCAAACGATGGTCTATGCATTCATGTTTATGGACAAAATAGTTAGGCTAACAATACAACTGAATTGCCAAAAAACTGCATTTACCATAAGAAACATGAATTTATAGAAGTGCAAAGTAGGTGGATATGCTTCTTTCTTTTTTTTTCAACCGGACAGAGTTCTGTGTATACGTTTGTGGTCAACTTTTTAGAGAAGGAAATGTTACACATTCAGCAGGCAAACATTGCAAAATAACGCATGAAAGCAGCATGTACGGTGCTTTCGTTCATTTTTCCATCAAAATCGACTCGTTTTTTCAGAATTTGATGAGATTCTAGCTTCAACACTGCACTAGCTACACCTATGAGGATGAGCGTGGACACTCACCTTGCCCTCGTACAGCTTTTCAAGCCCTTCCTCGATCCATTTCTCCACGTCTAGCCTTTTCTGAAGCTGTTTGCGATTGTATTTTACCGTGACGCGCGCTTGTCGCTTATGCACGTTCATCCCGTGCTCTCGAGCAGTTTCTAAATCCGGGGAATGACCGGTATGTATCTCCTCAGCCATGTTTACAAATGCCTGTGCTTGTCTATAAGAATGAGCGCGTGGAGGAGCGCGCGGACAGAAGAAGCTGAACGCCGAGTGACGCGCGCTTAACTTGATTGGAGGTACAACGTCAGACGCTCGTGGATTTATGGGGTACATTAAATGTAGAAATAGAAAAATATATATATTATTTTATGAAAAGCCCAGAAGAAGAGTTGAAAAAAATAAAGACGCGCTATTATAGTTTTACTAACAATTTTTCAAACTATGGCCCCTTTTCTCTAAACTCTACACACAAAACCACAAACGCGTACACAACATGCAAAATATCACACACCTCTTGAAAAAGCAAATACTTCATTCAAAACTATTTTAACTCATTGTATAAACTACACACGGATGTGAAAATTGTAAAACTCTACCGTGTCTTTTCTTGTTCATTGTGCAGTGGAGAGCACAGTTTCTCATAGCACTAACACGTACATGTGCACAAACACTTTATAATATAGCCTACAGTATGTATGCACAATTGATGAACTTTACAGTTATTGAACTGAAGTGAATCAACATTGAACTGACTTGAGCTGAATAATGACACTATTGGCTTGTTGCTTTACAGCAGAATTTGAATTTGATACTATTGTGAAGCTGCATTGAAACAATCTGTATTGTATAAAGCACAATAGATGACAACATATTCAGTATATATTTACGAAATAAATGCAAGTGAACAAATTACAATATTTCACAATTGCTAAAACACATTTCTTGAAACAATCACTCATTTTCTCAAAACATTAAACACAAATCCAAGTCTTCAAACTAATTTCACAAAACTTCTGACTCTTATGGCAAAATCAAACAAAGCTTTCAGATCATACACACATTAAGCAAAATATAAACACATACAGATCATTCATTAGACACTACATTAAAAAATGGAAAACACAACATCCAGAACATGAGGTTACAGAAAAAAAAAAGTATATTGTAACACAGTAAACACATTTTGCCATTACATAAAATGTATAGAAATTACAAGTAATGTGAATTTAAAGTATACTGTATGTACTGCAAGTACAGTATTATATTCAATATTATATAGTATTGAACATCTGTATATACAGTACAGTACAGTACATATGCAAACATACAGCAGTCTAAATGCAAATGACTAAAAGGTCAACTCTAAATGAAAAGCATGATACAGTACACACACACACACACAAAAAACAAAAACAAAGTTCAGAGTCAGTGAGAGATTCATTCTGCTTCAGCATCACGTCTTCATGTTGGGTCCGGCCTAAATCAAGTCAAGTCACCTTTATTTCAATTACAATTTATACTACACAGATACTAGTCTAGTCTAGTCTAGTCTAGTATAGTATAGGCAAAATGTGTTTACTGTGTTACAATATACTTTTTTTTTCTGTAACCTCATGTTCTGGATGTTGTGTTTTCCATTTTTTAATGTAGTGTCTAATGAATGATCTGTATGTGTTTATATTTTGCTTAATGTGTGTATGATCTGAAAGCTTTTTTTAGTATAGTCAAAGCAGCTTTACACTGATAACAGGTACATGATGATCAGTAATGCAAAGAGGGTTCATTTTGGCTGTACAGCTCTAAAAGAAAATAGTGTCATTGTTCAGCTGAAGTCAGATCAGTGTTGATTCACTTACATTGTAAAGACCATCAATTACAGTTTTTTCTGAATGCTTAAGCGCTAATCGTGATTCTTGTAGCACAATTTCTAAAACTATTAATACGTATAGCAAAACCACTCACTGAGTTTGCAAAACTAAAAGCACAAACACTGTTTTGCACTCAGTTTGCAATTTTGTAACACACTTTGCAAAACTGTAGGCACAATTCACTGCACAACACTCTTTTTGCAGAACTTTAAACACAACTCACTTCTTACACTCAATTACCAAATTTCCAACACACTCCTAGCAAAATTATACACATGTATGGCTATCATTAACACTATTTTGCCAACTGTCTGGCACACTTTCACATGTGAAAACTGTTTTAGATAATTAGTTCACTTTGCAATCAGCCTAAGCACTATAAATAAGCCACAGGTAAGCTGTCTGTGTGGAGTACAATGGAAGGAGCAGTAAGAGTGAGAAGAGTGAGAATCAGAGGAGGCCGAGGAGGCCGAGGAAGAGGACGTGGAGGTGAAGAAGTTGGAGGAAGAGGACGTGGAGGTGAAGAAGCGAGAGGGTTAGAGGAAGTTAGAGGAAGAGGACAAGGAGGAGCAAGAAGAGGACGAGGGGGGGAAAGAGGAAGGGTAAGAAGAGTAAGAAATAGAATAACTGATGACATCAGAGCTACAATAGTGGACCATGTCATCAACCATGGGATGACCCTGAGGGAAGCTGGCCAACGGGTTCAGCCTAATTTGAGCCGCTACAGTGTGGCAAGCATCATTAGGACATTTTGAAATGAGAATCGGTAAGTACTTTGTAGCACTGCCATACTCTAATGAGAAACACAACAGTACCATACATGCAAAAATACTGAAATTGTTACTTTACAGAATTGCTAGACGTCCAGATGTTGGGGGCAGAGGAAGAATGTTCACTCCAGAGCAAGAGACCCATATAGTGAACATGGTGATTGCCAATAATGCAATAAGACTGCGCGAAATACAACAGCGCATAATTGATAATGACACCATCTTTCAAAATATACACAGTGTAAGCATTTCTGCACTAAGTCGTGTACTTGCGCGCCACAGAATAAGAATGAAGCAAACTTACAGAGTTCCTTTCGAGAGAAACACAGAACGTGTAAAGCAACTGCGATATGACTATGTGCAGGTAAGCTATAGTGTCATTGGTTCTGAATTTGGAAGTGCATACTGTAGTGCTGTGCATGGGCCTGATGTGTTGCATTTGTTTTGTCTTGTCCAGAGAGTGATGGAACTAGAAGCAGATGCCATGGGACATGAGCTACTTTTTGTAGATGAGGCCGGTTTTAACCTCAGTAAAACCAGGAGACGTGGCAGGAACATTATTGGACACCGTGCCATCATCAATGTCCCAGGACAACGTGGTGGTAACATAACCATGTGTGCAGCTATAAGCCAAAATGGTGTTGTTCACCATCATGCAACCATAGGCCCATACAACACTGCACACATTATTGCATTCCTGGACACCTTACATGACATGCTCACTGTTCAGAGACCAGAGCATACCCGATATGTCATCATATGGGACAATGTTAGTTTCCATAGGGCTGCTTTGGTCCGCAACTGGTTTACAGACCACCCATCCTTCATGGCACTCAACCTCCCTCCATACTCTCCATTTTTAAATCCCATCGAGGAGTTCTTCTCTGCCTGGCGCTGGAAAGTGTACGACCGTCATCCTCATCAACAGGTAGCCCTTTTACAGGCAATGGAGGAGGCATGTGGAGATATTGAGCAGGCATCATGTCAGGCCTGGATACGGCATTCAAGGAGATATTTTCCCCGGTGCCTTGGACTGGAGGGTATCGCATGCGATGTGGACGAAATTTTGTGGCCGGACCCAGAAAGACGACATGATGTAGGCTGATTGTCTTTTTTTTTTCTTTTTTTTTTCTGAAATTACTATTTTGTGTTCTGACTTTGTCTTGGTTTTGATGAGTGTGAATAAACACCAGTACTTGAAGTTTGGATCCTTGTATGTTTACATGACACTATGACAAAAGTATGACCTCAAATTGACATCTGTACACAGAGAAAGCAAAAGCCAGATGTGTTTTGTATTCATACCATCAGTGTGTAGTTGGCACATTGTGTGCTTAGTAGATGATGGCTTGTGTTTACTGTTTGATACGAAAACACCATTTTTACGAAGGTGTGAAGAGTTACAGTATTTCACAATTGCTAAAACACATTTCTTGAAACCATCACTCATTTTCTCAAAACATTAAACACAAATCCAAGTCTTCAAACTAATTTCACAAAACCTCTGACTCTTATGGCAAAATCAAACAAAGCTTTCAGATCATACACACATTAAACAATATATAAACACTACAGATCATTCATTAGACACTACATTAAAAAATGGAAAACACAACATCCAGAACATGAGGTTACAGAAAAAAAAAGTATATTGTAACACAGTAAACACATTTTGCCATTACATAAAATGTATAGAAATCACAAGTAATGTGAATTTAAAGTATACTGTATGTACTGCAAGTACAGTATTATATTCAATATTATATAGTATTGAATGTCTGTATATACAGTACTTACATACTGCAAACATACAGCAGTCTAAATGCAAATGACTAAAAGGTCAAAGAAAACTCTAAATGAAAAGCATGATACAGTACACACACACACACACACACACACAAAAAGTTCAGAGTCAGTGAAAGATTCATTCTGCTTCAGCATCACGTCTTCATGTTGGGTCCGGCCTAAATCAAGTCAAGTCACCTTTATTTCAATTGCAATTTATACTACACAGATACTAGTCTAGTCTAGTATAGTATAGTATAGTCAAAGCAGCTTTACAGTGATAACAGGTACATGATGATCAGTAATGCAAAGGGTTAATTTTGGCTGTACGGCTCTAAAAGAAAATAGTGTCATTGTTCAGCTGAAGTCAGTTCAGTGTTGATTCACTTACATTGTAAAGACCATCAATTATTATGTAAATTACTGTAATTATTTTCCTCTATAAAGCAGTTCTGCAGAAAACAGTGATGTCATCATCTAGGCTAGTTTAGTTCAGTTCTCATCCTATAATGTCAGCACTGTCAGATCAATAATATTGTTGAATATTATTGAATATTGTTGAGGACATTTTCCACATCACAGGCAATGTCGTCTCTTGCCAGGCAAAGGGAAAAACCTGTGCCGGATCCAGCCTTGACAGCCTTGTCTCCACACCCCTTGCTCTTTCTCCTCATCATCCTCTTACACATACTCTTCCTCCTCTACTTTTCAGATTTTTCCATCTATTGTTGGTATCATCATTCAGCACCTGTGTCACCTGTGCACTCTGAACTAACCTATATTTTATACAGTTGATTTGATCACATCATTAGAAATAAGTGTGAATAATTTTGAGTCATTGTGTTTAAAGGATGACAACTGAGTTGTAGTTGTGTTTAACTTTTGCCACATGTATTTACCATTTTGCAACACAGTGCAAAATGTGTTTTAGTGAGTAAGAATGTGTTTAGAGTTTTGCAAAAAGAGTGGATGAGATTTGCAAACAGTGTCTTAACTACCTGAACTTGTTTAAGGTTTTGCCTACAAAGTGACTGATTCGACAAATGGGTTTAGGCCACTGAGCATTGGGTTCAGAGAATGGGGTTTAGTGTTTTATCAATTGTGAAATACTGTATGTATAGTGTTTTCACACATAATCATTGAGCGTAGGTAATTGGTAAAAGTTTGAATGGCATGTGTTTTCCAAAAGAAAACAAGAGCTCTTCGTTTTGAATGGTGTGTCTTATGTAGAGAACTGTATTTAGCATTTGGCAAAAAGTTTGTTTTACAGTTGTAAACAATTGAATGTCAAGCATATAATGTGCTTGCAGTTTTGCAGAATTAGTCTGAAGATTAGGCATATGAGTGCCTGAGTGGACCTCACCCAAATAGCAACATCGTGCCGGCCCTGTCACACGCAGTATGATGATCTGGGCTGCTTGTGGCGTGGAATGATGGCACTTGGGCGGACCGCTCCTGGTTGCCAGGCCATAGCAATGCCACATGTCAGCCAAGAGCAAAGAACTAAACCAGAACTGGACCTTATCTGAGCCATATTATTTAATCATCTTAGCATTAACAAGCCTGTTAACAAGCAGAATCACTGAAGGAAAGAAAAGAACAGAAGAAAGAGACAACTGACTTCAGCAGCCTTAGATGAAATCAACTGAAGATGAAAGAAGACATTAAATCTCTCCAGATTTCAGAAGAGGATTAAACAACTCCTCAAACAGCAGCTTCACATATTACTAACCAAATTGACTTTATTTCTGTACAGAAGTTCTTATTGAGAATTAACAGTTAAGTAAGTTTGGCATTGGGCCAAACAAAAAATCGCCACTAGTTGGTGGGCCAGAACATAGTTACGGATCCCCGGACATGACATGCAGGAAAAAAATAGTAGGCTTAACGATTTTCTATTTCATTCCCTCAATTTACTAAAACGTGTGCACGATTTAGTAAATCGAGGGAACGAAATAGTAAATCGTGCGCACGATTTAATTTTTTTTCGTGCATGTCATCAGAGGTGGGTAGAGTATCCAAAAACTGTACTCAAGTAAAAGTACAAGTACTTATAGAAATATTTACTCAAAGTAAAAGTGAAAGTAATAATCCTAATAGTTACTTGAGTAAGAGTAAAAAAGTATCCAATAAAAATCTTACTCAAGTAGCTCGTTACTAGTTACTTTTATATATATATATATATATATATATATATATATATATACACACACACAATAGCATGTTATTTAATGTTTATTATTTAAATAGATATTTAATTTATTATCATAATTAGATATCTTTGCAACAAACAAACATAGAAGAGACAAGCATTATTTCTAGCATCTGTAACCCGAATGTATCGTTACTATATTAATAACGTATACAGCTAACGTTACATTTTAAAGAAGAGGGAAAACTCTTTACATGTGCTCGCGCTCATATCTGAACTTGACACAAACAATGATCAAATACACATTGACGGATCTTCTTCGGTCTGTTCTCCAAAATGTAATCAAATGTATATTTCAGCAGGCGCGTGTAAACTGCTTAACTGTGTCAACGCAAAGCGTTCATTTTCAAGACGAACAGGTCGCTGGCGCCGCCATTGCGCAATAGTATATGTATAAATTAATGTATAAGATATATGCCCATAAAAACGGTAAAGAAATACTACATACTTTTGTTATAGTGACGTAATAATCTGTTTGGTTGTAAAATGTCGGCTATTGGCTGTATCATGAAGTAAAATCAAATGAAATCGATAGGCCTACCTGTGGAATTGTTCACAGACAGCATACGCAGCTCAACTAATAAAGGTCTTCATCGCTGGCAAACAATTGGATGCATTTGCAGATTTGCTTTTAATTGACTGTAGGTCCACTGCCACTTCATCCGCTCCGAGTGAGAAACCGCTTCAAACGATTCAGCGCGTGCAGGAACTGAACAAATCATTCAAACTGATTCGCGAATCAATTTAGACAGTTTTGCCAACTTGTTTGATCAAGTCTTTGAACAGAATCGACTCAAAAGAGTGATTCATTTGTGAATGGGGCATCGTTCATGAAAAAAAGAGACAGCGCGCATGGAATAAACTACGCATTTCTTAACATTTACAGTATTGAATTAAAATAAAGTAACGAGAGGAACGTTGCCCATTGTAGCGAAGTAAAAGTACAGATTTTTCATTACAAATGTACTCAAGTTAAAGTAAAAGTACCCACATTTCAATCTACTCTAAAAAGTACAAATTTTCCAAAAAACTACTCAAGTACATGTAACGAAGTAAATGTACTTCGTTACTACCCACCTCTGCATGTCATGTGCGGGGCTCCGTACATAGTCAAAGGATAATTGATGAAAAAAATGCAACTAGAATTGCCTGTGACAGACTGT
The DNA here is from genome assembly GCF_018812025.1 of Megalobrama amblycephala. Lineage (NCBI taxonomy): Eukaryota > Metazoa > Chordata > Actinopteri > Cypriniformes > Xenocyprididae > Megalobrama > Megalobrama amblycephala. The sequence continues at coordinate 5,625,721 of NC_063047.1, forward strand.
TAGAATGTCTTTTGTAACAAGTGAACTGTTACTCTGTGTAATATCCAGTAGTATGACAGTCATTAACAAAAAGTCACATTTGTGTGGCGGTGTCCGGGTTTTACACTGGATAAATTAATAAAGCAGAGTAGTGACACGTAACCTGACATGTATCTTCATTCACCAACTTGCAACACAGACCTCTTGCTAAAACACAAATATGTGAGAGATGCGGAATGGATAAAAACAACTCAAAAAATAAAAGAGGACTTGAATAAGCCCTTTAATGGCATGTTTGAGTCATGCTCTTAATGTTTTATTTCCTTTTTTCATATTGTGAATAATAAATGTGTATCATTTTAATTTACTTGTTACACAATGGAGCCTAACTTATTGTAATAATTATTTTACGTAGCCTACTTTTACACTCAGAATTATTCCTTGGCATCCTCACTAAACTGCATTTATTTTAAATGGTTTGCGTGCTGGAGGTACACTATTACGTCGTGTGCAGAGTGATGTTAACATTTAAGCTAGCTGGTGAGAGAAAATGGCACTATCAAAGAGTCTAAAGAGGAAAGTTGACAGTGAAAATAGGGCATACAAAGAAGAATGGAAAGCTATGCATTAATCCTACCTACCTTTTGTGAATGCAAAGCCGCTGTGTCTTATCTGCAACAAAGTTGTTGCTGTTTGCAAAGAATTAGGGACCGTTCACGTCGCGTCTAAAAAACGCGTGGAAAGCTTGCTATGCAACCATGAACTGCACTCTCCAGGCAGATCTATTTCAGAACCCGCCACTATCAAAATAATCTGGCCGTGGGTGCGGACCAGATATTATTGCTTTAGGAGATCTCAATAGCAGTCAATTTTGTTCCTTTTCAAGATCTCAATGACTGTCAGTTTTGTTTCATCACGAGATTTCAATGACGGTCGGTTTTGTTCCTTTTTGAGATCTCAATGACAGTCGGTTTTGTTCCTGTGAGATTTTAGTGATGGTGGGATTTGTTCGGTTACGAGAATTCAATGATTGGCAGTTTTGTCTCATTATAAGATTTTAATGATGGTCGATTTTCAGTGTCAGTCAGTTTAATTTGGTTGCAAGATTTCAATGCCAGTTCATTTTCGTTACGAGATTTCAATGATAGTTCATTTTCGTTACGAGATTTCAATGATGATCAGCTTTGTTCAATGAGATTTCAACGACAGTCGGTTTCGTTTCATTACAAGATTTCAGTGACGGTCCATTTTGTTCTTTATGAGATTTAAATGATGGTCAGTTTTGTTCCTTTATGAGCTTTCAGTGAAGGTCGATTTTGTTCCATTGTGAGATCTTGACGATGGTTGTTTTGTTTCGTTACAAGATTTTAATGATGTCAGTTTGCAGTGTCAGTTGGTTTAATTTGGTTACATCATTTATAAAATGTTGTGCAGAAACCATCCTAAATTTGATCTTACGATCATTTCTCAGATGTGCATATGTGTGATTCATAGAATGAACGTTCACAGAAAACAAGCGTACGCCTCTCTTTCAGATGTGAAATCTATAAATTGTAAATGATCTTGAACTTGTGTGCAGCTGAATGGTTTTAGTTCTCCGCATTGTAAACGACACTTAATTAATGTCATTTACAGATAAAAGATCAACAGTCATCATCCAAATCCTTTAATTTGGAATGGTGAACTGCAAGAATATAGCTTAGATTTCCAAAAACCTGCAGCAATCTGACAAGGAAAAGTGCGTACGTCTGCTCAGACCCTGACGTAGCGCTAAGCACTTTTCAGTCAGTTTAGTTCCTTTACAAGATCTCAATGTTTGATGGTCGGTTTTGTTCCTTTACGAGATTCCAAAAATAGACATTTTGTTCTATTACAAGATTTAAATGACGGTCAGTTTTGCTCCTTTAGGAGAGTTCAATGACCGTCTAGTTTGTTACATTATGGGATCTCGATGAAGGTTTATTTATTTTTTCAGTTTTGTTTCATTACGAGAGTTCACCAATGGTCAGTTTTATTTCTTTGTTCCTTTACGAGATTTCAAAGACAGTCGGTTTTGTTTTTTTACGAAATTTCAACGATGGTTGATTTTGGTCCTTTACTAAATCTCAATGACAGTCAGTTTTGTTCCTTTACAAGATCTCAATGTTTGATGGTTTTGTTTTGTTATGAGATTTCAATGACGGTTAGTTCTGTTTCAGTTATTCATTACGAGATTTCAGTAACGGTTGGTTTTGTTCGGTTGCGAGATCTCAATCATTTTCATTTCGCTACGAGATTTCAATGACAATCACTTTTGATCCTTTTAGGAGATCTCAATAGCAGTCAGTTTCTTTCCTTTACGAGATTTCAATTACTGTCAGTTTTGTTCCTTTACAAGATTTCAATGACAGTCTGTTTTGTTCCTTTATGAGATCTCAATAATGGTTTTGTTTCATTACAGAAATTTTTCATTTGTTTATGAGATTTCAATGACGTCTGTTTTATTAGGTTACGAGATTTCACTAACGGCCATTTTTGTTCGGTTGTTCAGTTTTGTTCCTTTACAAGATTTCAATTACAGTTACTTTTATTGTCAGTCGGTTTTATTCAGTTATGAGATCTCAATACAGTATGCTTTGCTCTTTCACAAGATTTTAATGACAGTTTTTTTTTGTCCCATTATGAGATTTCAATGATGGCCGTTTTGTTCCATTACAATGATGGTCGGTTTATTTGGTAATGAGATTTCAATGACTGTTGGTTTTACTGGGTTATGAGATTTCAATGAAGGTCGGTTTTGTTCCTCTACGAGATTTCAATAACAGCCGGGTTTTTTTCCATTACGACATTTCAGTGTCACTCAATTTTGTTTCATAAGATTTTAATGACAGTTGGTTTTGTTCGGTTACGAGATTTCTATGATGGTCAGTTTTGTTTGGTTACAAGATCTCAGCGATGGTCATTTTTATTCTGTTATGTGATTTCAATAACGGCTGGTTTTACTGGGTTATGAGATTTCAATGACGGTCAGTTTTGTTCCTCTGAGATTTCAATAACAGCCGTTTTTTTTCCATTTCGAGACTTCAATGTCACTCGATTTTGTTACATACAAGATTTTAGGATGTCATTCACTACCCTCCTCCTCATTTTTAAAGTTAGACATCAACCTTCTTAGAGTTCCTCAATCAATTCATTATAAAGAATATAACAAGATAACAAAATAATAAAACAATGCCTATTTAACTATTCTTTTTTTTTTTTGTAAACAATTGTATAGGGTCGCTAACAGCTCGAGGTGTACGTATATTTTTTCTGCATAACAATAATTGAATCTTTGATGACGGAATAAGTGCAATTCAACTTTATTCCACAAATGTTGGCAATGTCTGATACACAAAGATGAAGTAACGTTTCATTCAGACAGAAAACAAAAGAATAGGCAAAACATGAAATGGCTCAGATTTACTGCAGAGCAAGTACCGAATGCAATCAAATAGGCTATGAGTGTCGCTGTCACTGAATGGGGAATCTGGTAAAGCTATTAGCAATTAAAATATTAATTTTGAAGATGCTGAAGATAGTTTTTGAGAATATGTTTGAGATCGAGAATGGGCTCATATTCGAGATCTCAAACATATTATCAAAACTAGGCTATCATTTGCTGAATGTACTGGGAAATGAGCTCTGACGAGGAACAGTGATGATGGCATAAAACATCTGCTCAAAATGAACTCTTCCAAGCTCCAAAAGGTAACAAATTATGCTTTATTTTATTCTTCTATAATGGTTATTCTAATATTAGGGGAGTTTTGTATTATCGCGACAGGTGGAGATCCTTTCGTACGTCTATGATCCTGACACAAATACTGTTTTCACCCAAATGTTTTCGTCCACTTAAGCCATAACCGACTGTATTTAATACTCGACATGGAGATACTCGACATGGACATTTTGACAACTATGTGTGCTGCAGTGTGCATTTGACCATTCAGGCGAACTGACTTGATTCATGCGCAAGAAAGAGAGAGAACGCGCTTCTGGTCTATGTCATTCAGCGCGATTCCGTCTATCCCGCCTTCACTAATCGATAACAATAGTGATTGAAAGCATGCAGTTCGCAATCTGTGGGTTGTCATCATTAATTTGTAGGTATTTCCACACCTCTGAGGCTGACATTGTTTATGCTGCTGCCGTCGGTGTCTCTGTGGACGGAAAATTCTGTCAGTTACGTCATGTGAGGTATTGGTCTTTAGTGTTGGGGTTATTTTTTTAGGAGTACGAGTACAAGTACATGAGTAGGCTACATGAGTACAAGTACATTGGTATCGGCCCGGTACTGATACTGGTAGGGTGAATTGCCCTAATGTGGGACACCTAAGGTTTAGTGTTTGTAGGTCCCGCATAAATAGCTACATCAATGTCAGTGAAACTATAGGTTATCTGAAGCTGTGGTGCCATGTGATCACATAGCCTCTCAAATGTTCAGTCATATATGAGACTGTAGCAATCATCAAAAAGGAAGGACCTTATGTGAAAGCCACCCAAAGGTGACATAGAGTTTTGACATAGAGTTTTGACAAACTTGATATTAAGGAGTATAAATTAATTTTAAACAAAAAAATCATGATATCTTTTGGCCTAATGCGCTTATGAAATGTATGTCCATCAAAAAATACTATAACACTGTATGTGTAAACTATATAGTTTCTATTTTTAGCAAATTTCCTAGTGTCCCACTTTAGGAAATGTGGTTTCAAGAAGTGGGACAGTATGATTCGCCTAATGTGGGACAGTACTTCAGTCAGTCAAAAATGTGTGGTGGGGCATGGTTTGTGGGGGAAAAAAGGTTTTTTTTACAGTGTTTTAGTGTTGCTATGCAATAATAGAATGATTGTGTGTGTTTGTTGTTTAGTAAAATAGAAAACATTAGGCCAAATGGTCTTAAACATTTATGCAGTTCACAACATTTTTATGAATTTTGACTCAAGGTTAAATCTAGCCTAAAGTTTGTTCAAGTTTTTTTTTTTTTTTTTTTTTTCTCCAGGTTGCAAGATTTTATATTTGGCCTTCAAATAAGCCTAGGCTATGCCTAGTGAAGAGAACAGTGTTGAATTCTGACTGTGCATTTAACTCTTTTCTATATATAACATAACATAGCCTATATGAAAATAGTTGCCTAATGTCTTTACAATAAATGCATCAAAACTATCATATTGTATTATTTATCTGATGATGTTCAATTATCAATCAATCCATCCATAATTACTAACTTAAGAAGATTTTTACTATTCTGCATGAATCAAATGATTTTGGCCTTTTATCATAGACTTTGGCCTTTTCATAGACCTTTTATTATTATGATTATTATTATTATCATCATTATTATTATTATTGTTATCATCATTATAAATTTTGGCCTTTTATCATAGAATTTTCAGTGTCCCACATTAGGGACACAACTGGCCCACATTAGGAAGCACCAGATTGTTTTAGACGACTTGCACTAAGAGCACTAATATGTCTATAATTTCTTTTATGAATGTATTATCTCCATTTTCTCTTTTGATTTGATTGGGAGACACCCCTGGGGTTTTTAAAATGGTGTATGAATTTAATGTTTTGGCTACAAATCGCAATATGTCACAGAAATCTGAAATGCAAAAAATGTCCCACATTAGGACAATTCACCCTATTGGTGCATCCCTAGTTGCAGTAAAACAGGGTTTGTAATTTAAATGTATTATGGCACAACACAATTGTTATATTCAAATGACATCAGTGATCCAGGCTATTCATGATTATTATAAAACCTTCAATAGCTAAAAATCACCATCTGCCCTCACACACTGTTACAGCAGCCAAAGAAAACAAACACAAGAGTTAAGAGCCCAACTAATGGAAACACCATTATGGTGACTTCAAATGAAACAAACATGAGTGTTAAACTTCTGTTAATTCTCAATAAGAACTTTTGTACAGAAATAAAGTCAATTTGGTTAGTAATATGTGAAGCTGTAATGCTGTTTGAGGAGTTGTTTAATCCTCTGCTGAGATCTGGAGAGATTTAATGTCTTCTTTTGTCTTCAGGTCCGTGTACGTTTTGATAGTTTGTTTTCCAATTTGAAATGAAATACGCAGAAACGAGAAAACGGTCGTTTCCCGTTTATTCGTTTGTTAAAAAAAAACGGGAAAACGAGATTTTGACTCGATTTTCGTTTTTTCGGGTCACGGATAGAAAATGGAAACACGACTTCAAAACTCGTTTTCCACATGTGGGCGGTCATTACACGCCCATTTCAGCCGATTGGTCAATCAATTCTGAGCCAGTGACGTCATCTTCAGTTCGTTCAACAAAATAATAGTCCTCTGCCGCTATATCAGTAGATGTCATAAATCGGCTTCCTTCTGTGCAACCTAACGCGTATTTCACAGAAATATTTATTTCAGAAATGTTAATCAGCACACAGACTGTTGTAATGCTGTTTGTAGTTTAATATGCATAGTGAAACTGCACTAGTACCCACACAGAGGAGCGGATGAAAAGCACAGATTAAAAAAAAAACTACAGTTTTTATTTTATTCAATTTTGAATAAATAGAATAAATCACAATAAATAAGTAGTGTAAGAAATTTGGAAAAACGAACAATTGCTCATCTCTCTTTATTTATTTATTTTATATAGCCTAACTTTGCCTGCTGAATTATAGGCTAATGTTAATAACCCTGGTTAAAAGATTGAGGGAATATGTAAAGATCAAACATTAAAGATCAAAATTACAGCTACATAGCTATTTTAGTTATGACAAAAATAATATATAAATGTTAAGCCAAAACGAATTAATTTAAAGCTGAACTGAAACAGAAACCGGCGTTATAACTATACCTCTCTAATTTGACACAAATCCAAATGTTTCAGTATTCACGATTTGGAGGCTAAACTATATTTATTATTTAAACGCTTTTATTGTAGCCTACACAGACTACTTAAAATGAGCAGTATAACTTTTTATATTTGGTTGAATGTATGTTATTTTGACAGTTAACAGGCTGTTATGTTACTAAAACTGATGTTGTGTGTGCGTGAGGCGCCGATGCGTTCACTTGAATTTTCTTATAAAAGCGGAAACAACTTAAAATACTCAGACATTTATGTTCAAATATATGTAACACCATTCGAATCTGTGAAGGGTTAAATAGGCCTATTATTTTTGTACACTCATAATAAAAACAAAAGATTGTTCGTAAAATAAAGACATTTTTTTCTGCCGTCTCAGGGAAAAAATGCGACAATATGAGTGTCGGTTCATTTTTGAGAAGTTCACAGAAAGGAAACCTTTCATTTTGGTAATATGTTAATTAAGTGAAATAAATTTCGCGCATAGACATAGGCTATTTATTCCTTTTATATAATTGAATCATTTGTTCTAGGTTCACAGAAGCGCTGCAGGTGCGTGATGATGATGAATCCTCATGTTCTGTTGTTTATTCTGCTATTTGTTCATGTAGGCTAAAACTAAATCCCTGGGATTTTTTTTAATGATTCACAGACATTTATCAAATTTCGTTTAATTCTAATTTACTATAATCTTGTCGGTTAATGAAATGATGATGATCGCATCAGTTGAAAGTCAGGGGGAAAAAACAGAAATTATTGACAAGTCAACAATAATTTTCGTTTAGTTTAAGTTTTTCAAAACATCCACAGAACTGCATACAGTAAATTTTCCCGCTGTTTAAGCCACGAATATTTACAAAATAAAATAATTACAAAAATGATAAAAGATAATAAAATAATTACAAAGATAATAAAAGTTCTATGTTTAATATACGAGAGTTTTTGTTTTGCTGTTGTCCACTAAAGCAATTGACGCAGAATGGCCAATAGCCGTTAAATTGAAATTGAAAGTAAAATGTTCAGGGCCATTTATAGCTAATTCGTTCAAAAGCGAAGGAAAGACAGAAAAAGTTAGGATAGCAAGTAAACTGTGACATATAATAATGTTCAGTGTGTTCATAAAAGTGTTTAAGAGATAAAATCTGTATGACCATTTATAAGCTAAGGAAAACTAAAAAGCCCCCGATGGTGATACCGTTATTAGGTGTTGCCACCTAGTGGATAGCCTATTTTCTAATATGACTGCATAGTCTAAAGCGTCCGCTAAATGATTGAACTTAAATGTATAAAATGTAAACAAAACATTAAAATAAGAAAAAAAAAAAAAAAAAAAATGAGTGCAGCCACTGATCTATAGAGAATAGTCTATGTATAGCCTATTGATCGGTGGTAGTAGCCCAAAGGATGTCATGTGCTTGGTAACAGATGTTGAGGCATTTACATTTTACATTTTAAAAACACAATGACAGCTTAAAAACAGACTTAATTATGTAGTTTTTTAAAACTTTTTTTTTTTTTTTTATCTGTGCAAACAAAAGGTTGCACAGAAGAATGACATCTACTGATATAGCGGCAGAGGACTATTATTTTGTTGAACGAACTGAAGATGACGTCACTGGCTCAGATTTGATTGACCAATCGGCTGAAAGGGGCGTGTAATGACCGCCCACATGTGGAAAACGAGTTTTGAAGTCGTGTTTCCGTTTTCTATCCGTGACCCGAAAAAACGAAAATCAAGTCAAAATCTCGTTTTCCCGTTTTTTTAAACAAACGAAAAAACGGGAAACGCCCGTTTTCTCGTTTCTGCGTATTTCATTTCAAATTGGAAAACAAACTATCAAAACGTACACGGACCTCTTCAGTTGATTTCATCAGTTGTTGTGGCTGAAGTCAGTTCTAGCTCTTGTGTTCCTGTTTCTCTTTTTTTTCTGTTCTCTTCTTTCCTTCAGCAATTCTGCTTGTTAACAGGCTTGTTAATGCTAAGATTATTCTATAACTAAAATATAAAGATTTGTGGCTCAGATAGCTCAGCGGAGCAATCCGCCCAAGTGCCATCATTTCACACCACGTGTGGCCCAGATCATCATACCACAATTGTGGGCCTGATTTGGGCTGGCACAAAATTGCTATCTGGGCAAGTACCACTTTTAGTGTGTAAGCAAATTTAAAAAAACTGTAATCAAACATTGTAGAAAGAACAGAGTTGAATGAATTAGGTGTTGTCTCATATAATTTATTTTATTATTTCATTAAAGTAACAAACTCATATACAAAATAAATTAACATAAAATCTTTACAAAGACAAGACAATGATTGAAAGCAAAAGTACAAAAATGCAAAATAGAAACTTAGGCATAAACTTAGGTTTAAATTAATAGGAAACATCTGGAAAAAGAAATAAACATTCATTAGACAAACCCCACTGAAGAAAATCTGATTTTATGTAATTTAACATAAGAACCAATGACACATATTTCCCCATATCATTCGAGGAAGAAAACACACTGCTTAATACGCAATACAAAACTGGAGCAAAATCTTCCCATTTGGTCTGAAGTACATAGTTTGATACATATTCCTGACTGTGTTCTGCTTCCCTCCTTTCTCTTTTTTAAGTTTTTTATTTTTTATTGAAACATCTGTTGCTGGTAACATCCCGACAAATAAACAAAGGTGATATTCTCATCCTTATGAGATAAAAAAAAAAAGTTATTGTTTTCATCGGTCTTATACAGAGCCCAGAGTTTGAACAGAAAGCACCCAACCTTAATGCTTTTCAATTTAACTTACTTCATTCTCTTTCAATAGAGGTATTTCCTTACTTAGTTCTCTTTGTATAGAGTTATTTTTCACTTCTTTATCTTTGTATAAAGATATCAGTTCTCCTCATATAGAGTTATGTAACCTAAGTCTGTTTCAGCTTTCAGCGCTTGTGCCTGTCTTCATATGGAAACAGATTCACAGAGCCCAGCACACAGTAGTGTGAGTGTTTGTTTAGTTTTTGGTTTACACAGTCTTCCACCTTTACAGATGGCAAAGGTCCAATCCCTTATTCAGCTAATACATACTTCATTCGTTCGTTCATTCGTTTGTTCATTCATACATTCATTCATTCATAAAAATTAAGACAAAAGCAAGTGCTACATCCAAATTCTCATCCCTGCTTGTGAGTTTGTGTGTCCATGTATATGCTCACGTGTCTACATCAGTGTATGCATGTGTTTGTGTGCTGTGATTTACACACATGTACATGTGTAAATGTCTCATCTAAGCCCTCCTCCGGCACTCCACAGGAAGTCCTGCCCGGCAGGCAGTGTGTGAGAGGCCGCCAATGAGACTCGGCCCTCAGTGTTGCTGGGTTTCACCTGACTGAAGTCTCGGTCATAGGGATAGTGCTGCCTGTCTAAATTATTAACAGTCTCCAAATCATTAAACACAGAATCGCACAGCTGCTGTCTGCGCAGTCTATGCCTCCTCCTCCTGATCACCACCAGTCCCACACACACTCCCAAAAACACAGCCAGCACACCTAACACACATGACACCGCCACCGCTGAAGGCGAGGTCTTCCCAACCCGGGGGGCCATCATCTCCAGACCTCCCTGCACAGGAAACTCGCAGGTTGGACCCATGAACCCAGGCACACACTGACACACTGGCCCCGAGAAGTGAGTGTAGCATGTTCCGCCGTGAAGGCATGGGTTCGTGAGACAAGCGTCTGCTCTGAGGCTGCAGTTTTTACCGGTAAATCCTAGAGTACAGGTGCAGGTGTAATCATTAATGCCATCTTGGCAGGTTCCGGCATTTTGACATGGATAGCGGGCACAGTCGTCGATGTTTGTCTCGCAGCGAGGGCCGGTGAAACCAGGGCGACAGCGACACAGAGCACTGGCACCCAGATCCACACACTCACCACCTACAACAAAAAAGAGAGAGGAGGTTACATATGAGTAGGTTTAGAAGAGAGGAACATAAGAGGTACTGTAACAGGAGCATATGTGCATGTGTGTGGTTGTGTAAAAATGTTTAGAACTGAAGTTTATTCTTTTCCATATAATGAAAGTGAATGGTAACCAGAGCTGTCAAGTGAACTTAAATTTTATTTTTTTCTACACATAAAATTTGTATGTGTTCAGAAGACTTAAGGTGATGATACACGGGACAACTTTTTGAGCAATGTTGCCAAGTGATTTTGCTGAGTGATGTTGCTAGAGGAATTTCCCATTGAGAATGGGCAACAAATTTCTATCTGGATACTTTAGATTGAAATTTGTTTTCCATTCTCAATGGGAAAATGCCCAAGCAACATTGCTCGGCAAAATTACCTGGCAACATTGCTTAGAAAGTTGCCCTGTGTATTATCACCTTTGGTGCATGTGTCATATTTAATATCTTTTTACTTTTTGGAGCTTGAGAGGCTGTGGTCGCCATCCGCTTTCATTGTATGAGTAGCATAAGCATTCTTCAAAACTTATTTTGTGTTCCACAAAAGAAAGAAATCTAACATGAGGGTTAGTAAATGGTGACAATATTTTGTTCTGTTATTGCATTGTTCGCAATCAACACAAAAACTCACCGTTGGCACATGGTTTGTGGCTGCAGCGGTCCAGTCTCTTCTCACAGTTGGATCCGGTAAAGGCTGGGGGGCAGCGGCAGACGTAGCCACCGGTGAATTTCTCCTCACACGTCCCTCCGTTAAAGCAGGGATCATCCGCGCATGTCATCGCAATAATCTCACAGTTCTTCCCATAGAACCCCTGAGGACATGTGCAGGAGTAATCATTCTCCAAATCCTGCAAAGAAAATGAGAAAAATAGATATATCTATTTTTGATCTCCACATTTTTGATCTGCACATAAAGCACATCTGAGCATATTTACTTATCCTAAATCACATATTTATTTATTTATTTATTTATTTTGCCTTTTTAAATGAAATACATTAACTCCAAGTGTGTAAATGTTTGTTTCTGAACAAAAATGTAACATGCTGCATCTACTAAAATTGCATGTGACGTAAAATGTAGTCTATATATATATATATATATATATACTGTATATGTGTGTGTAAACATACATATATGGATCTTGAATATAGACATGAGTTAAAAGTTATATATACACTACCATTCAAAAGTTTGGGATCGGTAAAATTTTTAATATTTTTCAAAGAAGTTTTGTCTGCTCACCAAGATTGCATTTATTTAATTAAAAATACAGTAAAAACAGTAATATTGTGAAATATTATTACAATTTAAAATAAATGTTTTCTATTGGAATATAATATAAAATGTAATTTATTTCTGTGTTGGAAAAGCTGAATTTTCAGCATCATTACTCCAGTCTTCAGTGTCACATGATCCTTCAGAAATCCTTTTAATATGCTGATTTGCTGCTCAAGAAACATTTATTATTATTATCAATGTTAAAAACAGTTGTATACTTTTTTTTCAGGATTCCTTGATGAATAGAAAGTTCAAAAGAACAGCATTTATCTGAAATACAAAGCTTCTGTAGCATTATACAGTACCGTTCAAAAGTTTGGGGTCAGTAAGAATTTTTATTTTTATTTTTTTGAGAAGAATTTAAAGAAATGTTTTTTTTTTTTTCAGCAAGGATGCATTAAATCGATCAAAAGTGACAGTAAAGACATTTAAAATTTAACAAAAGATTATATTTCAAATAAATGCTGTTCTTTTGAACTTTCTATTCATCAAAGAATCCTGAAAAAAAATATTGTATACAAATATTTTGTACATCTGTACACAATAAATGTTTCTTGAGCAGCAAATCAGCATATTAGAATGATTTCTGAAGGATCATGTGACACTGAAGAGTAATGATGCTGAAAATTCAGCTTTGCCATCACAAGAATAAGTTACATTTTCAAATATTTTCAAATAGAAAACAGTTATTTTAAATTGTAATAATATTTCACAATATTACTGATTTTACTGTATTTTTAATTAAATAAATGCAGCCTTGGTGAGCAGACGAAACTTCTTTTAAAGACATTAAAAATCTTACCGATCCCAAACTTTTGAATGGTAGTGAATATATATATATATATATATATATATATATATATATATATATATATATATATATATAGATGACTATGTTTTGACACTGAAAAAAAAATATTGTTGTTTTATTAACAAGTGAGTGTAGACTTACGTTGCAACTGCCACCATTCTTGCAGGGGTTGCAGTCACACTCGTTAATCTCCAGCTCACAGTTTGTGCCCCCATATCCTGGCCGGCAGGTGCAAGTGTAACTGCCCTGTCCGGTGTTGGTGCAGGTGGCGCCATTAGCACAGGGTTTGTGGTTTGTGCAGTAGTTGAGGTCCTGGTTACAAAAGAGGCCTCCCCAGCCCTCCTTACACACACACTGCCACGGCTGTGAGCAGGTCCCATGCAGGCATCCTGGGTAATGCACACACTCGCTGCAGGATGGCCCCTGCCATCCCAGACGACACTTACACTCACCGGGTGACTCGCAGTAACCGTGACGCTCGCTGCAGTCCGAAGAGCAGATGGCTGTGGGAGGAGACAGAGAGGGGGGTAAACACACCACACACACACACCACGCCCCCCGGAGAGGGCAGATGAATGGGTGTGTTAAGTGTTGGGGCCAGCAGCTGGTGAGCTGACAGAGGTAATGCACTCTTTTGTATTTTGAGCTCCGGCAAGCGTACACACACACTAACACACACACACAGAACGACCCTCTAGCATGTATCTGTTGGGTTTCTTTGTTAGGCTGAACAAAAGAACTGCAGAAGCTCTGAAGGAGAAGCTCAACTTCCATCAGACACACATGCACACAAAGATATGAGAGATAAGAGAGAGGATGTGGTGCTGCTGCTCAAGTTCCAACACACACAAACCACAATAGCACATAAATACAGAGTGATCAAGAAAGAGATAGGACTGCTTCTTTTTAGAGACCCAGACGTACTATCCCAAAGGACTGTATAGACCTCTGGCCATCTGACACACACATAGGTGGTGGGCTACTCACGATCAGAGCAGTAGTCTCCATGCCATCCCTCCAGGCATTCCCTGTTCCCGTTCTCATCGCAGGTGTAGTGTCCCAGTGTGTCGTCACGGGGACGGCAGTAATCCGAACACGCCTCGCCATAGTAAAACTCATCACAGAAAACGTGATATGAGTAACGGAGCTCGCTCTGATCACCGAAATGAACATCCTGAGACCAGTCTTCCCCAATCGCCAAGCGCCTTCGTGTTGCTAAACGACTGATCAGGTTGTTTTGATTCTCTGTTGTGGAAAATTCAAGGAATAGTTAAGCTTGTAAAAGTAGTGAATAAGTTAATTACACAAAAAAATGCCTCAATTTAGTAATGCATCATGTTTGTATCTTTGCTTTGCATTAAATTGCTACAGAGTCTCTGGAACAGGGCAACTCACCTGTGTAATCATGATGCTCTTTGGGAGACTCTGCATTCCATGCCTCAATAATAAGAGAAAATGTCCCCTAAAAAAATCAAGACCAAGAAAAACTTAACTTTCGCCTAAACTGAGAAGCAGTCTCCTTTGTCTTTCATTGACTTTCACTTATAGGCCTATTTGTTATAAACTGACTTTTTCAGTCTTGTTCACGGCCTTTTGCATTGATTTACATGTTAAGTGTTTAGTTAAACTTAAGGGCACCTGAATAAAATAATAATTTTGCAGTAATACAAAAATGTAGGCAGCATTTGTCTTATTAATCATTTCCTCAGATCAGCTTAATAATTATACCATGAAAAGGAATATTGTTTGCTAGACTTAATCTATAGTGCATAATATTACAAATGTCAATGAACTTTACCGGCCACTTGAAGTGGAAAGGCACCCGGATGGCTGCGCTGCCGGCGATAGAGCTCTGGTCTGCTCGCAGGACACTCGTCTGCCCAGTTCCGAAGGTGCACGGAGGTTCGGCGGAGATGACGTCCTCAGAATGCTTGAGACAAATCCTGAAAAAGATGTTGCAGTCTCTCGTCCTCCTGCAGAAGCGCCGTGTCGTGCTGAACGAGTGAACTTTCAATTCAAATACACCCGATGAAACCACCTGTTCAAAAACAGATAAAGACTTATACAGATTTTGTTTAAAAAATAAACAATGCATTACCAAGTAGACAAATATTCATACTATAAAGGCACATTAAAGAGAAAATGAAAATATGAATTAAGTATAAGCCTTGAACTGGCACCTTACCAACTGCAAAAGCGACACAGACAGCAGGCAGTACAAAGACAGATGCGCCATCTCGCTCAGTTAATCCTAAACTTTATTACAATAACGCGCAGGTATCTTCATCCGAAGCTTTAAAGTGTTTCGAGTTAAAGAAAAAAACAGTTAGATGTCCTTGTACGAAATCTGCGGCACGTCCATGAAAGTCCACTGTCTTCAGAGGAAAAGCACACTCGTCGTCTCCGTTCTTCAGCGCGTGTGGTTTAACTTCATTGAATGTCTTGATGAATGGACGCCGTTATATACGTCTTGCCCCCCTTCACGTGACGTCAGAGGGGACATATGGCATAATATTGGCCTGATTAAATTGATCTGCTGCGTGTGGCAGTGGTGCTGATGGAGTTAAGGTTGAAGTTAGCCATACTGCAGTCTGTATCAAAACAGATTTTTTTTTTCCAGTGATGTAGAGCAGATGGGCACAGCAGTAAGAAAACTTGATGAATATTATTTTGTGAAATAATAAAAGTAAATTCAGCAATTGTCAGTCGAATTTCAGAATTTGTTAATTATTCGCACTAGCTGACTTGAACTATAATTATAGAATAGCCTATTGTAATAACTAGTGATTTAGATTTGGTTTGTTTACTTAAAGTTTGTCCTAGGTAGAAGGTAGAATATGGTTTATAATTTAAAAAAGCAAACAGAAATTCTATTATTCGTTGTACCAAAAATTCTATGAGGTGCAATTTTGCCATTTCATGCTATTACATCCCTTAGAATGCGAGCACGAATTGTAGTTATGATCTTTAATAAAGGAAGTTACAAAATAAAAAAAGTTATAAAACTTACAGGACCAACGTCTAAATCACTGGAGATATTTTGCCAAATGTTTTAACAATGGAAAAACAATTTTTTATTAAACATGTTTCTGTTTTATTAAAATATTATGCTATTTAGTAAACATATATGTTTCCTACTGTTGTATCCACTTTCTATGGCTCCTGAGTGGTATAGTGTATAGGCCTACTTTTACATCGAGAGCATGTTTCAGTTTTTAATTATTTCCTCTGCACCCAAACACACACACACACACACACACACTCAACCTTGGACTGTGTGTTCGCTCTGGCGCGTGCGGGCAGGGGGAGGCCATAATATCTGTGTGTGTGTGTGTGTGTGTCTTTTGTTGTGAAGTATGCAGAGACGCGCAGGCTGCTCTGGAGGATGGGTGGGGAAATATCATGATGACGCTTTTGTGTGGGTCAGCTCCAACAGCTGTATGTTAACATGCGGCACATGGTCACTTATTGTCCGCCACAAACCGCCCGAACTCACCCAACCGGCATCTGTTGCGGTCGGTAGAACACTTGCAGCCGTTCCACTCATATAACGTATAATATTTCCGTGCCTGTTCACTATTTTCCACAGCAGGCCTATTAGCTGTGATTAATATGAAAGTAAGGAATATGGAATAGTAAAGATTATTGTAGCTACAGGCTAATGTCATTCAGTGTTATGCGAAGTGAAGGGAATTTTCTCTTCTTAGGCTATTCCTTTATTCAGCAGAAGTTGTGACCTGTGGCTGTGTGCTTTGCTCACGAGCTGTTGTTATGGTAATGAGTGACGCGTGCCGCAGAACCCTTTCATTGAGCCATAACCACAATGCATCACTTATAATGTCTTTTAAAAGACCTCATAAATAAAGTATCAAAGACCGCAGATATTGGTGTAAATAAATCTAGAAAGTGCGTGAAGACAACAGTCAGGAAACATTAGCTATGACACTGTAAGCTAACAAAATCACTTCATTAAACCAAGTGATTATGTGTGCTTTTATATATGCTATGTAGGCTAACTTATGAAGTTTGCTGTTACTGATGCTGGGGACAAAGACCCAATTTATGCCACAGACTGTGTTGTATCAGCTGTATTGGCAGAGATAAACTCATGTTGTGGGTAATAAGGCAGATGACCAGGTGAGGAAAAACAACAAGCATAATTGCATGCAAGCTTGAGATATAGAATGGCTGCGTCAATGATATTCTGCACTTGATACAACAAAAGTTTTCAGTAGCCTATGTGAAGTTAACAATGGCCTAATGGTCAAGGAATGGAGCATCTACGTAGAGGTAGACTTTAACCTCAAGCTGTTGATGATGAGCAAATGTGCAATTCAACAATTAAATATCCCACATAATGTGCTGTTAGTCACTATAGATAAAACATATTCACTGAAAAGCATCCAAATCATCAAAAGCATTAATTCAGTGTTTTGTTTTGGGGTTTTTTCCCAAGTAAAACAACTAAAATCAGACAGAACTGAAACAGAAACATTGTGTCTATGGCATGCAAGATGGTTTAATCCTTATATGAAAGCTTTGCAAGTGCTAACAAGTTAAGGTTCAGTTAAAAGAAACTGACACATGGTCTGGGATAAAGGCTGTTAGCAGGATTTAGGTTTTTGAGAGCCCTGACATCTGCACTGACGAGAGAAAGAGAAGCACTTATCCAAAGAGAGAATCTCAGTACAGCATTCAGAGGTACTTAGCTGAAGAATTAAGGCAAACAAGGCTATAAAACAGTTTCTTCAGAAAACAGTGAAATGAGAAAAATTGTTTACACACAGTTTAACAGTTACCATTCTTATTGTATTCTTAAAAACAATAATCAAAACTTAAAGGGATTGTTCTAAAAATATAAAAATTCTGTCATTTTTTTATTCACCCTCATGTTGTTTTTGCTGTTGTTTGTTTTATGACCATATAATGTAAGTCAATGGTCACCAAAACAGCTTGGTTCCCTACATTATTTAAAATATCTTCTTTTGTGTTCTGCAGAAGAAAAAAGTCATACAGGTTTGAATCGACACCACTGTAAATAAATGACAGAATTTTTTGGGTGAAGTATCCCTTTAATGGATTCTGTGTCACCTTAAAAAAGGAACTTACAGATGTAGACTGTCAGATATTGTCTGATTTTGAAGTGTTTTCATAAATGTTTGTCATTAAGAAGTTAAGGAACACCTGTGAAATTGATATACTGTCTGTATTTTCCATTTTATTCTGTCATAGTATTTTTTACTTAAAGGGATAGTTCACCCAAAAATGAAAATGTGATGTTTATCTGCTTACCCCCAGCGCATCCAAGATGTAGGTGACTTTGTTTCTTCAGTAGAACACAAATGATGATTTTTAACTCCAACCGTTGCCGTCTGTCAGCCGAATAATGGGAGTGAATGGGAACTCGATCAATAAGAGTCAAAAAAACATGCATAGACAAATCCAAATTAAACCCTGCGGCTCGTGACGACACATTGATGTCCTAAGACACGAAACGATCGGTTTGTGCGAGAAACCGAACAGTATTTATATAATTTTTTACCTCTAAAACTCCACTATGTCCAACTGCGTTCAGCGTCCGGTTGGTGAGGTCTGATCGCGCTCTGACAGCCAAAGTAATGTCTAGCACCCATTGAAGTATACACGCGAGACCAGAGCACGATCAGACATCACTAAGCGAATGCTGAATGCAGTTGGACATAGTGGTGTTTTAGAGGTAAAAAATTATATAAATGCTGTTGGGTTTCTCACACAAACCGATCGTTTCGTGTCTTAGGACATCAATGTGCCGTCACGAGCCGCAGGGTTTCATTTGGATTTTTCTATGCATGTTTTTTCGACTCTTATTGATCGAGATCCCATTCACTCCCATTATTCGACTGACAGACAGCAACGGTTGGAGTTAAAAATCATCATTTGTGTTCTACTGAAGAAACAAAGTCACCTACATCTTGGATGCGCTGGGGGTAAGCAGATTTTCATTTTTGGGTGAACTATCCATTTAATTTATAATATATTATATTAAATGTATTTACTATTTTAATTTGATATATTTATATTTGTTTTGTTTTTTTAAGTTTAACATGTATTAATGTGAAGTGTCTCTGGTCTGAGGACAGGTGGTTTTAGGTATATAGTAAGAGAAAATGTCATAATTTTGATAAAATAATGAGAAAATCCAATGAAATCGTAAATCTGTGTCAAGAATATTTTAGTGATAATTTCTGATTATTTTCACCATGGAAATGCTGCTCTTTTATAACAGAAAAAAGTAAAATTGTGGGGCATGCTATGTCTCAAGAACCAGTGACTAATCAAAAGTGGATGAATTTTAATATTATTATGCAAATGTTTCTTAAACCTAATATAATAGTAAGGTATCTGTTAATCTCGTTATCGGTGTAAGAGAATGGTTCTGTGTGTGTATCTGTGTTTGCAGTGAATTATTGCGTGTGTGTGTGTGTGTGTGTGTGTTGACTCATTGTTGGTGTGATGCAGATGGGCAATGACTGATTTGTGTCTTGTAACGTGGTTGATGGGGGATGGTGGTCCCTTGAGGTGGGACACAAGCATGGCAGGAGCATGGGAACCCCAGAACACCCATCACTCCACATGCATATATCCATATTTATGACCCCACACCCAGACACCTCAAATCTCACATATGTGCAAGCAAACAGGACTGCAAAAAGGGATGTACACAAAGTCATTTTTAGTCACTGTGCAGTACCTCAAGCAGCATTGTTTTCATCTCAATTAAGATGATTTCTTTAATTAATTAAAAATGTCAGCAAATCATTCACAAACAAAATGAGCTTGCACATTCATACACATAAACACTGATGTCCCTTCCTCACAATCCTTAGACTTAAGATATTCGACTGTACACACATACAACTTCACACATTCATTTACTCACATTGTCATATCCTCATTCGGGCCTATAGATGACACCCGACCCAGGATTTCCACACACCTCATGACATCTGCTCACCCTGGAGACCAGCTCAAAAGGGGACACACACACACAGACAGTTCATCTGCCTACATTACTGACCTACACCGGACCAGCATCCTGAGGACACACACTCTCTAACTGCATCTGTTGGGCCTTGAGCCCTTTGGGACCACAGATCAGTCTTTCACACACACTCACACATGCAATTACACACGCGTACAAAATCTGCTGGCCTTGAGGGAAGTACTGACCTTTGCTCAATAGTCAAATGTGTGTAGGATCGGAGTTGCTGCATTCATGTGAAAATGACAGGAATAATCTCACAGAAACAGATCACACTGGAAAACACATTAAGAAAGAGCAGTGTCTTGTGGTCAGTGCAAGTCCTCATGGGAGATTTGGTTTTTGAGTCTGGCCTGGTTCATGTTCGCAACCTATTCTCTTGTCTCTTTCTACATCTGGGTCTATTAAAAAGAAATCCCAATTCCAAAAAAAAACCTAAAAAAAGCTAAAATTTAAAAAAATGAATATTTATTATTTACCTATTAAATACAAACTATAGAATAATAATAAAAAATGTATTTAATATTTATTTTGGAGCTTTTAATTTCTTTTCCCAAGGTGCGAACATTTAATTCCGATTAAAATAATAAATAAAATAATTTTCTTAACAACAACAAACACAAACCTATAGGTGAATGTGAAAAAAAAAATCTCATTATTAATAAGTGTTAGACATTATATGTCTTAACAGGTGGACAGAACACACCACGACTACACAGCCAGCCACACGCCTGGCTCATGCAGCTGAATAGAGAGAAATGACACGGGCCCCACCATGAAGCTCTGAACCTCTGAGGAGGAAAAGAGGGCCTCACAGCAGAGGTAACGTTATGTTATTAGAGAACCCAGAGTGACAGATGTAGGATAAAAGAGAGGGCAGGAGAATCAGCAGGGGTGAAAGAGAGAGAAGAAAAGGTGAAGAGGTCAGCAGACCAACAGAAGAAGGGGAGGAAAGACAGAGTTGTACTTGGAAAAAAAAAAAAAGGATCGATAAATCTATTCGCTGTTGATTCACAGTCTGCCTCTTTTGTTCCAGATGGCAGCTGATGTGTGGCAGAGAAATCACATCTAAATATGTATACACTACCGTTTGGGGGCGGTAAGATTTTTAAAAATGTTTTTGAAAAAATTATTATGCTCACTGAATATATTTGAAAAAAAAAAAAAAAAAAGTTACATTGTGGCATTTTCAAATATTTAAAAATTTCATTAGTCCAGTCTTTAGTGTCACATGATCCTGCAGAAATCATTCTAATATGTGGATTTGCTGTTCAAGAAACATTATTATTTAATTATTATTATCAATGTTGAAAACAGTTGTGCTGAATGTTCTTGTGGAAACTGATTTTTTTCTTTGATAAAGTTCAAAATCTTTTGTAACATTATAAATGTCTTTACGGTCACCTTTGATCAATTTAATGTTCTTTCTGAATACATTTCTTTCAAAAAGGGAAATCTCTTTGTGACCCAATACTTTTCAACAGTAGTGTATACATACACAAAATCACAGAAACAGTTGAGTCCTGGAAAATGGCTTTTCTGTGTTTTTCCCCCTCAAACAAAAAAAGGTTCAAGAACAGCTTTAACATGAAACTGAAAGTTTAATATTTCAAGCTTGAACAGATAATCCAGTAATCTATCTTATCTATCTGCTAAATAAAATAGAAGCAAGACAATTAAACCTGTTTTTAAATAACCAAATGTCAAAAAAAAAAGTTTAATGTAACCTAAACCAAAGACAAGACCTGTTATTGTGTATCTTCTGGTGCACCACCCGGTGTAGATTGCCTATATGATAAATGACTGATACATTATACAGACATATTCACAATCTGCAGACAGCCACAATAAAGTGCTTTTTTTTTCAGCAGAGGTCCCTAAACCACACAATAGGGCTACCAGCTGCCGTCTTACACATGCACAAAGCATTCCCCAACTACAGCTCTACATCAGCACACACACACACCCAACACCGCTCTGCATCAGAAACACACACACACAGCATCTGTTTAAGCAGAGCTCTTCAGCCCTGGAGAGCCGGAGAACAATATTTGAGCTCTAATCACATCCTGCCCGAAACTTACAGTGAGAAGCTAAGTGTCCATGTCAGAATCTCAGTACAAGTGCAGACACAAACATGTACGTGTGTCCACAAAACGACCATAAGATCAGCAGAACTTGAAATAAACACTAGTCAAACTGTTCAGTTAAAATTTATTGAAATATCTTGCTCACTTATGGAGCTTTTTTCATTCAGAAACCAAACATACACACACATGAAACTCACACTGCTGGAAAACCCAATGATTTTGAAGAAACACATGCAGTAAAATAATCATTTGAGGAATACACTGTGTAAAATAAAATACACACTGCCCTCTAGTGACAAAACAACAACATTAACTTGAAATATGAGCTTAAAGGGTTAGTTCAGCCAAAAATTAAAATAACGTCATTTATTACTCACCCTCATGTCGTTCCACACCCGTAAGACCTTCGTTAATCTTTGGAACACAAATTAATATATTTTTGTTGAAATCATAGGGAGCAATGACATTTCCTCTCTCAAGATCCATAAAGGTTTGACACGCGATCCAAATCATGATTCAACACGCTGATTCATAACGCTCCGAAACTTCCTGAAGCAGTGTTTTGAAATCAGCAATCACTAAATAAGTCGTTATTTTGGGTGTTTTTTGGAGCACCAAAAATATTCTCGTCGCTTTATAATATTAATATTAAACCACTGTACTCACATGAACTGATTTAGTTGTGTTTTTAGTAAATTAATGGATCTTGAGAGAGGAAATGTCATTGCTCCCTATGCAGGCCTCACTGAGCCATCGGATTTCAACAAAAATATCTTAATTTATGTTTCGAACATTAACGAAGGTCTTACGGGTGTGGAACGGCATGAGGGTAATAAATGACATTATTTTCATTTTTGGGTGAACTAACCCTTTAACGTAAGAAACTTATATCCTGAAAATTTACATTTGTCCCACATTTTTAAATCAATGAACACATAGTAGACAAAATATGAGACCTATTTTAATGAGATTCAGAAGCCTTCTTTTACACCGTATACTGGTCTTAGAAAAGTTTTAGTTGTCCTTAAACACCATTAAATGGGACTGCAAGTTAATAGTTAATATTACAGAAGTATCTTCACTTACAGAGCTGTAATAAATATGAAAAGTACGTGTTCGTGAGTAAATTAAACGCACTCCTTACAGCAGCATTCAGATGATAAACTCGCTACAAATAAAATAGAAGTCAGTGGTCACCAAAACGGTGATGGTTACCAACATTATATCTTTATGTTCCGCTGAACAAATAAAGTCATGCAGGTTTGGAAAAACATTAAGGCGAGTAAATGATGACAGAACTTTCATTTCTGGGTGAAATATATCTTTAACACATCGACAGATGTTGCATAAAAGCATGTAATAAAGTAGGTCCTGTGAATCTCCCCACAACAGGTTAATCTCAACAATTCATGTGATGATGTTGTGAATGAAAAAAAAAAGAAGTAATATTTTGTTGTGGAAGATCATATTACTATAGGCACAAACAAAATCCCTTTGCATGGTTTTAGCTAACATTTTTGGAGTGGTCATCACTAAAACAAAAACCCTAAGTGTGCCCTATTGATTTACGGAGACGATACAAATGTTAACATATTAGTTTTTTGAAAACTACAAAAGCATCTTTTCAAATAATTGTCTTTGTCCTTGCACTTAATCACAGTATTTTGACATCTTGACATTGCGCCCTCTGATGGTCACCAATGTTCGAATGCAGTTTCTTATCAACAACGGGTCACATTTTGCGATGTTTGTTAGTCATGATTTGATTGCTAAACACAAATTTCACAACGCAGGTTTGCCGTTGACCTTTTCGTGTAGTATCGTTAGCGCGCCAGAGGCAAATTCTCGCAACACCTGCACGGTATCCCTCTGTAGCTGCAATGATTCGCGTGCAAACTCCTGTTGCGTCTCTGCTAGCTGCTGCACTGACTCTGCAAGAAGCTCAAGCGAGCGGGAGACCGTGCCCAGAAGAGCGTTAGTGGCGTGCTGCTCCTGCACGCTAAGGCTTGCGTTGTGTGCTAATTGCTCACGTGAACTGTCTGGCTCCGCCCCTGAGAAAGACGAGGGTCTTTTAGTAGAGGTGGTGGCTGTGGAGGAGACGTGTCCAATATTGCCTCTAGTTGCAATTCCATCCTCTTCAGAGTAAGAGTTACTGGCAGGTGCCATAGAGGATGATGGGAAGAGGTCACGGTTGTCTTCATCAGAGTCAGGATCTGTGATCAAACAAGTAAACAGACTTTTTAAACAAGTTAAACATCATATGATCACAAGTTTTTGGTTTTGATATGCTTTTTTTTCTTGAACACATGGGATTTAAACATTATGCACAAATTGTAATTTCAAAGACATTAAATTTACAACTTTGATGGTATAACACACTTCTTAAAAAAAGAAAAAAAAAAGAAAAGTAAACTGACCCCAAACATTTAAAGAAATTCATAATCTCCAATGATGCATTAAATTTATCAAAAATTATAGTAAAGATATTTATAACGTAACAAAAGATTTCTTTTTTCAAATAAAAGCTGTTCTTTTCAACTTTCTATTTATCAAAAATTTCTGAAAAAATGCATCATGGTTTTCCACAAAAATATTAAAGAGCACAAAGGTTTACATTGATAATACTAATAAATGTTCTTGAGCAGCAAATCAGCATATTAGAATGATTTCTGAAGGATCATGTGACACTGAAGACTGGAGTAATGATGCTGAAAATTCAGAACTTTCTAATTTTAAAGTTATTCTAAATTGTAATAATTTTTTACAATTACTATTTTTATTGTATTTTTGATCTGCAGTATTAAACGGGGCAGTTGTGGCCTAACGGTTAGATAGTCAGACTGGTAACCTGAAGGTTGCAGGTTCGATTCTCAATATCGGCAGGAAATGACTAAGGTCTTAAGCAAGGCACCTACCCACCAATCGCTCCCCGAGAGCCCCAGCAAAATGGTTGCCTGCTGCTGCAGTGTGTGTGTTCACTATTCACTACTCCTAATGTGTGTGCACTAACTTGGATGGGTTAAATGCAGAAGACAAATTCCGAGTATGGGTTGCCATACCTTCACATGCCACTTTCACTAAATCTAATGAAAATTCTTAATATGGTCCAACCTGAGTATTTTCAGTTTGCTTACCTCCAGTTTTGGATCCGTCATACTGTAACTGTATTTCACTTGCACCCCCAGCTCTACTTGTAGTAGCAGGGATTCCTCCCACATCCATTCCTCCGCTCGGGGAACTGTTGACCGACCCCATCCCCACAAACCCCCCATCCTCCTCTTCCTCATCCTCACACACAGGCTCTTGTTCATCATGACTGCGAGATCTGGACCGCTGTGTAGCTTCCCACGGTTTCTTGTCCAGTTCAAGGATGGATTCCACAATGACTTCCATCGGGGACAGTTCAATATTGGACCGTGCCAATCGCTGGGACACTGTAGCACCAGTCCGCAGAGCAGCCAGTTTGCGCTTTGTGTCGCATTTAAGATCGGACCATTTTTTGATCACCTCCATGATCTCTCTGTCACACTCTCCAATCTCATTAACACGCGCCGTGATCTCTGCCCATTTCCTGCGCTTCACATCAGAGGGAACGCCTGCGTTAAACTTACCTAAGCACAGACACAGAAAAGTATCAGAACATTTTATTTATTTCCAGTTTATCCATTTTATAGGGATATGAAACATAACTGGTGGTTGTCAGAACGAAGTAAACTCAGTAAAACTCACCCACAACAATGTGACGATTCTTTCGCACTTCGTCCAGCAGGATGTGCACTTCACTGAAAGAGAAACGTGCTTTTCTCCTCTTGAAGCGCACCATGTTGTCTTGATTGAGGTAGAGCGAAGACACCGACATCTTTACAGCAGAACGATGCGCTCACTCCAATTAGGGGGAGTCTGTGTAGTGTAGAAATTACTATTAAAAAAAACAACAACTAAGTAATCCTGTTGATTTGAATCATTGATCTGACAAACAGGTTTCAACAGTATTTACTGTTAAAAAAATGGTGTCATTCAAACATATTTGTTTATACAGAACCCTGCCATTTAATTCACTTTACAAACCGAATTGCACCAAGGGACTGTTAGATTAACCCATTCACACAGACAGTTGGGTGAAATCTCTTTTGCTTTCATTTTCTCACAAAATGTGTATTTCTTTGTCACTCAATATGAGGCAACCATTAGAAACAAAAATATTTTTATTATAAATATGGACAAATGTTGCACTCATTTCAATGAATGAAAGAGTTATGAATACAGAGAGGTCTCAAACTGATTTGAAAAGAAGCTATGCTAATTATTCTTTTTTGGTTTCCTGTTTCTACCTCAGGATATTACTGCCATATGGACATCACTTTGACACACTCATCTCTGGATGATAACAGAATATTTCCAAATTGTAACACTGAACAAGCATTTTCTGTAAAGCTGCTTTGAAACAATATATTGTGAAAAGCACTATAAAAAAACATGAATTGAATGAATTTTTAGCTCTATATATTAATGTTAATTGTCAGATAAACAAGTGTTTATATAACCACATATTTTTGCATATCAAAATGTATTAATTGCAACTTATAGGGCCTGCTTAAGAAGTGAGAATTAATCTATTCTACAACCTCTTAACATTTTCTTTACAATTTGTGTGACAAAGTTGACATAACATGGCCATGACACTGAAAACATTAGTGACTGTTAAAGTACATAACACTATAAAACTCAGAACTTATGGCAAATTAAATAAGAAAAGAGGCCTCAGCTTTTTATTTCCTTCAGTTAGGAAATAGTAGCAATGCTTCTTTAAAGATAGAAATTTGTGTTTTTCTTAAGATTAACACATATTTTAATTAATATCAGATATTGAGTTATGTGGTCTGAAGAGAGGTGACTTTAGGGATATTTTTTGGGATGACTGCGTAATTTTGCAAAATTAAATTGTACATTCATGTTAAAGCATTCTATTGATCACCTCTGATTAATGTCAAAGTGGAAATGTTGTCATTTTAAAAAACTAATGGCAGGTAAAGTTATGAGATATGGGACAAACCATGTCTCGCAAATCAGCGACCGTCACCGTGAGTGAGAAATGTTTTACATTAATTGCTCACATCAATAATTCACTTGATTTTTTCCAACTACAAGATGATCTTAACACATGATGAATGTGCCGGAAGGAAGAGCAACACCGGCTCATTCATTCATTCATTGATTCATTCACCCACTCGCTCCAGTCCCCACGCACGAGAACATGTTTCCATCGAGGTGTAGTTAGATCTGTAGTTACATAAATACATTACGATCACGCGTTCTCTCTTTGTGCCGCGCGGAAGCGCCATCCTGGTAAAGCAAATTGACTAAACCAAACACAAACATCCCCAAGCAGCACACAACTGTTGTCGAGCAAACATAATTCATGTTCCTCTACATAGAATCTTATTTTTATCATAAAGAGAAACAAAACGCTCGGATGCGGAAGGACATTTCGCCCCCATTTTCTTATTACCTACATCATCACTGTGTAGCTATTCAAGCTAGCTCACGTTAGCTATTTTACACATTATGTGGGATCACGTTCACGTTGTCGGCCAGTTTGTAGACTCTTTAAACGCCATAAGCATATAAAAGTACTTTAAGACAGCAAAAACGTGAAAAATACCTCAGACTGGTCAAATGTAATCAATATTTTGCGTTGCGCCCAGATATCCAGAAACTTCGTAGAAAGCAGCGTATGCGCTGCGCATGCGTATTTGCTAGCCTGCTCTCCGTGGCGTAGACGGGTGGGTGCAGTTACCGGGTCTGACCACTCCTTTATCAGTGGCGCTGGTGCTCACCACCTAACCCCAGCCAGTTCAGTACACACGCTTTAGTTTAGATAAAGCTGACGACAATGTCCCATTAGCTAAAATTTTCGCGTTTATAGGAATACGTTTATGTTTTATTTATAGCAATTGGAGGTAACACGTTGGTCAGATATATAATATATAGAAACATACAAACTATTACTGCATCAAAACACATCAATGATCAAATTAATCAATAAACAAACTGCTGATAAAACACAAAAGGTATCACTTTCATTTTTTATTCAATATAAAATTGTATTTGACACCAGATTTTCATGATAAATTTGTGGCAATACTTTTATCCCTTCGATCCCCCATTGGCTTCATGCAAAATTGGCAACTGACAACACTTATATGCAAAACAGTTGTGCATATTTGTAACTGAAACTAGACTCTTCATAAAGGCATATTTGTTAATTTTGACACATCTTATAATTTTCTTTCTTTGGTTAGTTTTCTGTTGAACAATGCTACTATTGGACTAAATGTACTAAAATGGTAAAAGTAAAAAACGCACAGAGAAAGAGAATGGCATAGTCGAGTGACCCACATAACCCCAGTGGTTGAAAAGCTCCATGCTGGTGTTTCTCTAGAATTAGTGCTATACTGTGTGAAAAACAAGAGATGGAGCCGTGTAAAGCATAAAGTCATTCTTGCATATAATTGATAGTTTTTAGCATCATCGCAGACCTTCACATCACTCAGGAGTACATTGTCAGCTGCAGCCACTGTGAAGAGACAGAATTTCATTTATAATTATATATTACAGAACCTTTTATCCTCAGTAAATTTGATACTCTTTGTGTCATTAAGTTGTAAAGATATTAAAATTCTCTTACCTCCTGAACATTGACCTTGATTGTGCCATCATTGTCTTTGTCAAGAGTCTTGAAGGCGCCTGTTGTGAACAAATATGACACAAATAAGTATCTTTAACACGTCATTAACTAAAGAATCATTTCATTTATTCTGTATAAAATTCAATACACACAGCTTAAAGGGGTCCTATAATAAAAAAAAATACACAAAACCACTGTAACTTTTAGATCCAGAGTCCAGAAAAAAAATCGAAATTCTTAGCTCTGAGACATCATATATACATACTGAACCAATTAACAAAATGTCTGAATTTTCCAATAGCCTACAGGTGGAGCAACAAGTAACCGAACTGAGTAAATTTGATAAAATACCTTTAATCCCCCAACAGCTGCTCATAAAGATTGCATTAAATGGACTGACGAACAAAGTTCCCACCCTGCAAAAACTCATTCTCAAAATGTATTATATTATATCCTTTCACAAAAGCTGAGTAACATGGGTTTACAGGTTAATAAGAGAGGAAGGTCTCAATGAAAACAGAACGCAAGTGGTCACAGGAGATGCATTTGAAACGCATCTTAGTACAAGGTGTCAACAGTAACTGACAACGCTAATATGCAAAACAGTTGTTTTGCATAATAGTTTTGCATCTTGGCTGACCAAGACTACTTGTGATTAGATCACCAAAAATGTATCTTAAAACTGGGTGGAAACAGGCCTTCTCTCTTGCTTGCTCAATTTCTGGGATATTGTGAATAATTTGCAGGTGTCAGGTAGCTGCTATCAAAATGCTGGGAGACTTCCGGAACTTCCAGGAGAAGTGGGATGTCTGTTATTGTGCTGATATGTTCCAGTCGCCTTCAGGTTACACCCCACTCATGCTTTGATATTTGCTATTGCTAGTTAGAGACGTGGTATTGGGGGGAGGGGGAATTCTTATTATAGAAAGCATTTTATTGGATAAACATTTGTAGTGCCTGTGTGTAAGCTGAGTCATCATCCAACTCAAGCAGTACACTAGCACATGGCTTCAAAGCAGACATGGACTAAAGGACACGAAACCTATATAAAGTACCTGCATACCTTAAGAGTAAACATCAAATTTGCCTCATAGCGGCCATTTTAATTAACGGCTACTAAACAAGATAGGAAAAACAAGGCAAGGTCAGCGTTTACATTTTCAGACCATGTTACTCCCTTGTTTCCTCCTCTACTCACTCTAATCTGTGTATATCTAGAGCTATTAAACACTGAAATAAACCATTTCACTCAGCTAAACCTATTTAAAAAGTATTTTTTCCTTTATTATCAACTTACGGCACATGGCATCAAGTCTCACAAGGCATCCGATGTAATTGTCAAAATCCATGTTTCCACTCTCATCGCTATATCTGCGAATAATCATCTGAAAGAGTTGATCATTCAATGGGAAACCTGACGGGAGCACAAGACATAGAAGATGATACAAAGGATGAACGTACAGTTCAAATGTGATCACCACAATATATAAAAAGGACAAGTTTGCCCATTTTTAACCAGCTTCGTATTGTTACAATGCCAGTAGTATATGTAACTGAACAATGTATACTCTTTCTCAATGTTAGCTGCAACCTACTCTCCTGGTTTATTTGTCAGCAAAAACAGACTTTTGACAGCTCCAGGGCTATTGTTAAAATTACAGGTCCACATTTTGTATTACCACTCACGGATGTTCAAATCGAATTCAGTTCATTACGGGTGTACACCACAGCCCTTTTCTGTTTTCTATAGTCATGAAGCACCAGGTTTTTTTAATTGCCTTTCTACTGCATAGACAGCCAAGTTTTATTAAAAACCCATCTTGTCAGTGGTTAATTACCCCTTTAACATCATTGAAAACAGAGCTATTGTGCCAGCCTTGTTCAGGTACCAGCTCCCACTGGACTGAAACTAGCACATGACTAATATTGTCCAAGATGATTTTTCCACCAAACAATTCCATGCAGTCTTATAATCAATATAATATATATCCTAAACCCCTAAAGAATCCATTAACTGGGGTTTGTTTATGATATCATTACAGATGGGGATGATGTAAATCCACAATGGGTATTTACCTGCAGCTCTGAAGGCA
Source organism: Megalobrama amblycephala (assembly GCF_018812025.1). NCBI lineage: Eukaryota > Metazoa > Chordata > Actinopteri > Cypriniformes > Xenocyprididae > Megalobrama > Megalobrama amblycephala. The sequence continues at coordinate 5,656,501 of NC_063047.1, forward strand.
GCTGGAAGCTCATCTGCTCCAATAGTTCCTGAGTGATCCCTGTCATAACTCTTATAAACTGCCTATAAGACAAACAGTGGCTTATGTTAACTTGTTTTTTTTTTTTTTTTTTTTTTTTGTTAATGGTCTCACTGTTTCAGTGATAAGTCTATTTACTCTTAATGCAGAGTTCCTTTTCTGTACAATCATAACAAAACATGTCAATCTTGAATCGGCTACATGAATAGATCAAACACAACAGCATACAAATACACAGCTTAGTTAAACCAAATCTCTAGTTTAAAATCACAAAGACAAATCTTCAAGCTATTGTTACATCCTCTACTCACCTGCCATTTTTTGATGTTGTTCCAGAGGTGTTTAAACTCATGGAAGCCCAATTTACCTGTGCTGTCACTCTGGATCACATTGTCAAGATCAAACACCATCAAAAATCTCAACATTTGCCTCAAAGATTTTTTATATATTTTTGGTATTGGTTGTCAGAGTTTGCCCCGAGTTTGAGTCCCGGCTCGTGGACCCTTCCCGCTTCCTCTGTACTCTATACTACCCTATCGCAATAACAAAATGTATTGGTTGATATTAGATATTTAGTTGCTAATTGCTTATTTTCACATTCATATTACCTTTGATGTCATCTAACGATCATTCAATCAAAATTAATATCTATCTTTCATACTGTACATTATAATGTTGTGATGCCTTAATTCACTTGTAGCATCTACGTATTATGTGTTTTATTTTTAGTTAAGACAAAATTGTGTATCCATTTACAGCCATTATAATCATTATCATCTTATCAGTATCGGTTAGAGTTATTGTAATATATTTTCCACTCAAATCAGCGCAAAAACTTGGTTTGTGTGAAATCAAGTGTTCAGGATCAAATGAGGAAGGATACATCCATGACAGCCACCATACTTCTACATGACTCAATAGTAAAGCCATCTGTCTTCAGATCACCATCTGCAATAACATACAGGGCAGAGAGAATCAGCATTACACAGCAGCAGACATCAGACACACACACACACACACACACACACACACACACACAACTCACGTTTTGAGATGATTCTGTTAAGGATGTTCATCAGTTCATTGGGACTTACTTCCATGTCCTGAAACAAAAATAAATGTTTACGATAGGCAGCGTTTATTGTACGTATCTGTGTATATATATGAATATTTGCTTGTGTAATACTAACATCGCCAGCGAGCTGCTGGAACACTCTACGGAACTGCTTCTCTTCCTCAGACTCATTGGCCTCAGCATAAGCCAGTGGTCTGCGGGGTGGGGGCTGGAGAGGGATGTCAATAGTATCAGCATCTCAAATGCTCACACTTCCTTTTTTTCTCCACAACTTACTTTATAGACACATTTCCAATGCAAATGTGCTTAATATTGCAAGAACTGTCAATCATTCTTATTTTGAATAAGCTATCAGAGACACACTGTACAGTGTCTTTATGATACAGACAATACTTTGAAGCATTTGGCAAAGAATAAATTACATTGGATATAGCTCTTCAAAAGTCTAATGGTGTTTCTATTGCCCAATTATTGGTTTTTCAACAAAACATTGCATTATTTAATAATTATTTCAATATCAGTAATTGCCAGACTGAATATATGTAATATTAATATATGTATTCTAATATGTACTTAAATTTTGTATCTACATTTTTTTATTAACTGATTTTTTTTTAATTATTTATCAGATTGCAATTTTTTAAATCTATTTATCCACATGTTGACAATTGATTGTTTGATTGATTTACTGATTTTCAATTAATTGATCTTCTTAGTTGACTGATTTATTAATTATTGATTTATTAAACTGATTTATTAATTACCCAAATGATTATTGAGTGCCACAATTGAGCCCCAAATTTAGTACTGCTTTCCATTCATAATTCAATTTTCAAAGATTTCTGTAGAAATACAAAAGATATTTTTTATTATCGAGTGTACACATCAAAAATATGGGCACTAAACTACTCAACACTGCAGGATTCTTTCCAGTGGCTTATTATTGAAACAGGTCAGAGATGACTGACAACAACCACTTCAGTGGATCACTTCACTTCACATCACTGAAAGCTCCTGTTACTCACAGGATCTGAAGGCACAAACTGGCCGGGGTCGATGTTGCTGTGGAAACAGGAAGAGAAGGCATAATTATGCTTTCAAATCGACGACACATCCGCAAGAAATCACAGCTGTACAAGTACATGTTGTATTAGTATTTCCATCTTATTAATAAACAAATATTACTACCACCAAAGCAGTACTACTAATCCAAATTCTCATAAAATAACAGAAGCAGAACAGTCTGCATTTATTGAACGTATATATATATTTTTCTCCCCACAAGTACCTTTGATTTGAATCAAAAAACACTAGAAAATCACAGAGAAAGACAAAGTTACAAGACTTTGACCTTAACATTTTTTATAAAAGAATGAACTACAATCCCACAAAGCACTTAAATGAATTAAAATGGCAGTGAATATAAAACCTTTGATTTATAGTCATTGGATATGTTAAACAATAATATATTTTAAGAAAGGTCAGAAACATTTAGTCTCTCTTCCATTTTTAAGCATTAATGCCCTGTTTTACAGACAAGGCTTAAGCCTAGTCCCAGACTAAAAGTTTTCAAAGTACTAATAGGAAAGCCAATGCACAGATGAAAGAGAGCAATTTTGTAGTGAAATATTGCCTCACCTGACCACATCAATAATGCCTCCAAGGAGTTTCTTGGCTAGGAACATCTTGTGGCACAAATGGTTCACTCACTTTCAGAGAGGAAGAAAATATAATGTAGAATAACGTCTCTGAATTGTTATACAACATATAGTCACTAAAAGCACCAAACCAAACTTAAATCCGTTAGTATACACATATTATTAACAGCAACACAAACTACATTAAAACACGTTTGTTGAAAGGTTTAATACAGAAATATGAGCACACGGGTTTTTGTTAATGTCAATCACACAATATTGAAACAACTGCGGACACACCCACAACAAGTATGTCCCCCATCCATCCAACACCCAAACTAATTAAACCGCAAGAAAGAAAAAAACTCATACATTTACCAAGCGAAGTATGTATAAACTTACGTTTAAATACTCAAACGTTTGCAATAGAGAGAGTTTAGATACAATTCAGGGGCGTTTTCAACTTGGCAAATCGCTTTAAATAAGGAGGATCCGGGTTTTTTTCGTCAGCAGATATCTTCTCCTGGCAACAGTATTTGTTAGTACTCTTTAAAAACATAATAATGCTTGGCCATTAAATAATCATCTGGGCAACAAAGCATGAGTGTGTTTTTAGATGCTCAGCTAAATTTGGAAGACAGTAAAACATGCTAGCACGCTAAACAAGCTATCCGACATGAATCCGCATTAAAGTAAAACCCCCAAGCAACTTAAATTTACTGGACAATATTTTTGCTAGTACATGTGTAAGAATATTTATAATTAGCTGTTAAACACGTAGAAATAATACACTCACCAGTAAAGAGAGTAGGAGGTAAATGTAAATTGTCGCTTGTCACACAGCAGTACAGTGCGTATCTGACAGGATACGCGGATTCTAAAATAAGTTACGCAAACGGCGTAGTGTCAGAGTGAAAACCACAACCCACATTCAAAAAGAGCGACACGCAAACATCGTAAAGAAAGACCATCCCATATTTCCAAGTATTTTAGGAGGGGAAGACGTAAAACCTGAGCGACTAGTTCTAGTTTGCATGTCAGAATAGTAAAGGATTATACAAAAAGAGTAATAAATAAATAACACTACTACAACAGTCAGCAAATACAGCAATACTCGTTATTTATTTAGTTGTAAAATAGCCATTTATTTAACTTTTCACTGAAAATGGTCAATGTAGATGCTTTTGTACAAGATTAGACAACACTGTAGACCTTTCAGCCTTCAGAGGACAAATATTTCAAAGGCTGCTGCATAAACGCCACCCAGTAAGGTATCCTTATAGACATGTACAATAATATATTGTAGACACTTTTGTGCATTACATTTACACACTTTGCTTTGGGGGTGTAAACATGTATAACCTGTTTGTCTAGTTCAAAGTTCAGTCAAGTCTGAATGTGTCACTTCTTGCCAAGCAACAGATTGGCCCGGACGACTTTGGGAACGTGGCGGATGGTAAGGGAGACTCTGGTGCTGCGGGGCAGGGCGTCGCCCACTTGAGCACCCATTGATGAGAGATTTACCACATGCTCTGACAAAATATCCTCAGAAAGCCCTTGAATACCATGCAGATAACACTTGTACATATCATCCTGGAGAATCAGTAGACTTTTTCGTTGCACCAACAGCGATAGCATGTAGCGGCTTTCTTCTGTTTGAGGAACTTCGGACTGCAGGGAGAGAAGAACATTAAGAGACTGCTGTTTGATAGTTAGATTGTTTGTGTGAGTCTGTCTGCTGCTACCTGAGTCTGACAAACAGGCTTGTAGAAATCTAGAACTGTATGAGAACCCAAACTGATAGTCGTTACTGTGGGGTGATACAGTGGTCCATCCACATGAGGCTGAGGGAGAGAAGGTTGAAAGGGAAAGAAGGTGGGTTAAAAATGAAAACTACAGGAAATTAAAAGGAAAGGCACTTCTCCTCACCATAATTCCCTCCCCAGGCTTGTATTCATTTACAAGCACATGATTAGCTGTCTTTCCAGCAAAAGCTCCAAGAGCAGATATTTTCTCTGTGTACTTTAGCAGCCAATCAGGAAGTTTCTCAGCAAGCATTCCTTTGGGATTTGGCAATCCACCTGTAAAAGAAAAAAAAAAAGAAATCAATCAATAATTTTTTTCAAATGTCCCATAATCTTTTTTGATGTCATCAAACAGAAATAAGATAAAGTATATCTGACTATAGTGATTAACCCTATATCGTTTATTGTATCATATTTGATACATGAATTTCTAAGGTGGTCTCTAAATTATTAAAAGGTTAGTTCACCCAAAAATGAAAATAATGTCATTTATTACTCACCCTCATGTCGTTCTACACCCATAAGACATTTGTTCATCTTCAGAACACAAATTAAGATATTTTTGATTAAATCCGATGGCTCAGTGAGGCCTCCGTAGCCAGCAATGGTACTTCCTCTCTCAAGATCCATAAATGTACTAAAAACATATTTAAATCAGTTCATGTGAGTACAGTGGTTCTACCTTAATATTATAAAGCGACGAGAATATTTTTTGTGCACCAAAAAAAAAAAAGACTTTTTAACAATATCTAGTGATTTCAAAACATTGCTTCAGAGCGTTATGAATCTTTTGAGTCGAATCAGGGATTCAGATCACGTATCAAACTGCTGTAATCACGTGACTTTGGCGTTCCGATCCACTGATTTGATTAGTAAAGCTCCGAAGCTTCAAGAAGCAGTGTTATGAAATCAGCCATCACTAGATATTGTTAAAAAGTTATTTTGTTTTTTTGGCGCACAAAAAGTATTCTCGACGCTTTATAATATTAAGATTGAACCACTGTAGTCACATGAACTGATTTAAATATGTTGTTAGTACCTTTATGGATCTTGAGAGAGGAAGTACCATTGCTCCCTATGCAGGCCTCACTGAGCCATCGGATTTAATCAAAAATATCTTAATTTGTGTTCTGAAGATGAACAAAGGTGTGTTACGGGTGTAGAACGACATAAGGGTGAGTAATAAATTACATTATTTTCATTTTCGGGTGAACTAACCCTTTAACATGATCAAAGCTTTGCTGAAAATGCTGTTGCGCACAATATACTACATGCCTTCTGCCCTCTGACTGATACTTCATACTTTTTAGAAAGTAAAAAGCCTATTAGTATAATTAATAAAACTTCTAGTTCATGGTACATGTGCCTTTTTGCTGTAAAATCTGCAATGATTTTTTTTATAAAGTAAACATAAGAATAACGTTTATATTGTTAGTAACATTTTAAAGTGAACATTTACTAGACTAAAGCAACTTGTGTCCATACATACTTTTTTAGAAAAATTTTAAAATGTATCAAATAGGATACAACAGGTTTTTGAGAAATGTTTGTTTGTACATCTCTCAATCATGTATTGTATTGTATTCTAGGTTTTGTCCCCAACAACTTAAACTACAGATATTTGATAATAAAAATAAGCATTTAAATATCATCTTACTAAGACATATTGTTGAGAGTATTTTATGTATTAGTCTGCTATTCTGTTGGAGAAATCTCATTGATTTGATCACAATCAATCAGATTTTTTTCAGTATCACTTTACAATAAGGCTCATTAGTTAAACATTAGTTAATTTATTAACTAAAATGAACTAACTATGAGCAATACATTTGTTACTGTATTTACTAATCTTCGTTAAAGTTAGTTAATGAAAATACAGCTGTTCATTATTTGTTCATGTTAGTTCACAGTGCATTAACTAATGTTAACAAGATTTTAATAATGTATTAGTAAATGTTGAAATAAACATCAACAAAGATTATTAAATGCTGTATAAGTGCAGTTCATTATTAGTTCATGTTAACTAATGTAGTTAACAAATGTTAACTAATGAACCTTATTGTAAAGTGTTACCAGTTTGCTCAGTTAGGGCCTCTGAATAAAACTGACTCCAAATATTCCATTAGGGTCATAAAAGCCTGATGTATCAAATATGATACAAATCATTAAACACATAAGCACTTTTTGCTTGTTTGTTTGTTTAATATATATTAATCTCCAGGTTCAATAATAAACTGTTCCATTTTTAAGTGCTTATGTAGCATGTCAAACATAGCCTGTTAGTACTGACCCCAGTTCTGTAGCCTCCTTCCTGACAATTGTGTCCACTTGGGCTTAGGAGCTCTGTATACCTTACAAAAGAGACACAAGCCGGAGTGTAGATTACTGATGACATGTTATGTGTAGATAGTAGGACTGCATGCAGTCCGAGCCATTTAAAAGTCCTACCTGTTGCACCAGATACTCCTCCTCAGTCTCCGTAATAAAATCTGGGATGTAATAAATAGTTGGAGGAGCCTACGTATTAACATTAAGTACATTAGAATTAAAACAATAATATGCGTTTATTCAAACAATAAAGTGACAAATCTCAACGCTTACCTCTTTCACAATGTATTTTTCCAGGTCAGTAGCAATGTTACATGGATTTGCCATCGTTCATGTAAATATTTAACCATCACAGATTTACTGGCAATGCAAGAAACTGACTGTCATTACACTCACGAGTCTCGAAACAAACATTATTTTAAATCAACTACGTCTATAAGATGACAAACATTAAAAAAATAAATAAATAACGTAATTTATGTATACATAGGCATCTAAGTTTTTAAATCTCTGAACTGTATAGTTCATTGATGTGTTTAGTATGCGACTATGCGTGAAGTGTTCCTCGTGTACCGTGTGGTAAAACACATTGAATTACCGTCGCCGTCTAGAGGTTCGGAGCGGTAGTGCGCATAACAGAGGGCGCTGTGACTATTGAAACGAGTCGTCAGGAATGTACGCATAAGCATAAATATCAATAGAAGACCATGATGTTTTAGTGCGGGAAGTATACGAACGCCTCCAAAACACTAAAGACAAAAAAAATAATAATAATAATTTACAAAAAATACATTTGTTTATAAAATTAGATAGCCAAAGATGGTTTGCTTGTAAGTGGTAAAAGAATAATAAAACACTTGAATTTGTGTTTATCACTACATGGACTACCTTTCTCCCTCATTCCAGCTGAAATACCCCCTCCTTCTCTATGTCTTTTTTTCTCTCTTTTCCATCTTTTTCTTCCAACTCCCAATTTGAGCCTGCAGCGCTGCAGCTCTGGTTTCCATAGCAACGGCAGAGCAAGAGCCACATCTTGAATCAGCCATGGTTTCCTTCATTAATAGTTATTGATCAGGTGTGATAATGCTAACAACATCAACTCCAGGAGCACAGTGCGGGACTGCATAAGCCTTCATCACTCTTGACCGCTGGAAGCAGAGAGAGAAATAGAGCAGCATGTAAATGTGGAAACTGGCCACTGCAGTGTTTGTTGCATAAACTGAGCAAGACCAACAACTGTGAAACACATCATGTAAATTTGAAGCATAATAAATATCATGTACTCCTTGTCTTTAACCCATAGTCCACATTGGATTGTGTTGCTCAGAGCTTCATGCAGCATTAGAAATGCTTACTGTTCTGATGTTATGAATCATTCTGACAAAGCAGTATGATTGGGTGTTCGTGTTGTAATATGCATTTACCAGGTTGTAGTATTGCGGTTTTTAGGGAGTTTGGGTTGCCAGGGTTACGCAGAAATAGTGATGAAATCGTGACAGGAATACGCCTGTTTTCTGACACACTCTCCTCAAAGCCACGCTCCACACAAAGTTGTCGCCTTGACAACATGATTTAATGATGAGATCCTCCCCTACAACTATCTTCGAAAAACAGACACATCTATAGGAGAAAGCAGCAAACAGAGCTACAGTAATCTCACAGATTACTTCAGTATGATCAGACAAGACACTGTTCTGCCATTTGAAAAGGGGAAGAAGGCTTGATTGTATTGCGCATAACGGTCTGTTTTCATGCATTTCTGATGTCCTTGAATGTCGATGAAGGTGACAGAGCATCTCATCTGTTTAAATAAGTCAGCCGAGCTCTCCAGATGAAACTGGACTGCTAATGGCACTAATGTTACAAATAATTTATTTTCTATTATTGTGATCACACTGCGCTTTAAATGCCTATAATCGGTGTTGCATAAGTAATGTTTTATTATTCACAGATATTTAGTACTACTAATAATGAAGTCTTTGAGATCTGAAGATGCTGTAATGCTGCACTGTGCTTTCCTGGGTTGCTGCTACAACGCACACACTTGATATGTGTCTAATGAAGTACTGTGTGACATAATGTGACATGTTCGGTATTGACTGAGATGTGTAAGAAAAAATGTATAAATGTTTTGTACTGCCAATATTCTGGGCCCTCTGTATTTGTGTCTGTGGAAGCGTATAAAATGTGGGACAGTAGTAAATTTTAAAAACTGACACAATGCAGACAGACAGCACACTGAATTAAGGTGAGAGTGTGAGTGCATGGAAAAGTGATCATCCCTATGCTGTATAGTTTCAAAGGCTTTACCCATCAGAGCTTTGGAGGGTTAAAGTCATAAGTTGCGTCCCAAATGACGATTGTTCATGATTCCATGATTGTTCTCGCTCTAAAGTGCCCTACGAAGGCATCATTTATGCTGTTTAGAATGGCTGCTGCCTCTATAGCGTCAAATTTTGTTTTCCCACCGTCATTGATGGACAGGACCTTTTCCCAATGTGCAACATATCAATGTTTAAAGATTTATATATAGATGATGTTGTTGCATCCTTTCAACAGCTCTTAGATACGTTTTCAAACTCTGTAGCAACAACAGCACTCTTTGATACACTTCCTTTACCAGTTCATCACAAAGGCAGACATTGTGGCCTTTGTATCCCTCCCGGCTAAACATTTCATTCTAATGCACTGGAAATCATCTGTGTCACCTACCAACTCAATGTGAATTAAAGAGATTTTTCACTTTATCAAACTGGAAAAAAAGGCATTTTTTGAGGGGCTCATCCAAGAACTTTTATAAAATTCTTTTCTTGGGTATATGGAAACGTATACCCCCCTGCTAAACTGAAAATAATGATTTCATTTTGACCATAATTGTATTCAGTTGTTTAATTTTCTCATACTAGTTGGCACAAGTGCAGAATGTGTTTTTTTGGTGGGGGTGCTGGGGATCATCTGTGTATCTTTTTTGGGGATAACTAATCGCACTTTACTACTTGGGAATAACTGATTGTATCTTTTATTTTTGATAGTTTCTTAGTTAACTATCTTATATTTGGATATATATATTCTTATATTTCCCCTTTCTTTAAACATGGTCACATAGCCACAAAATGTTATTTAAACTTTACTTTTGAAATATCGAAAATTGTGTAAGGGTGCATTCACACTTGGAGTTCGGTTTGTTTGGTTCATTTGGTCCGGACCAAAAAAGAAAAAGAAAAAAACATTTAGTCCTGGTCCGATTAGCATTCAGATTTGCAATTTGAACACCGAACCAAAAGATAACGAACCTAAAGGCATAGGGATACCCACGTGTGCAGGGGCCCCGGATTGGCCAGACTATTTTTTTTATTATTTTAAATTTACTTCAGTGCGAACAAAAAAAAAAAAGACCCTCATTGGCCCACAAGAAAATAAATAAGCAGGTGATTGGTTAGTTGTGACATTTGGGTCAAATCTGTCCAATCAGCTGCTGATCATATCATGTCAATAATTTTCATTTATGTCACTGCTATTGCTAGACGGCACTGAGGCAAATGTCTGAAAGAAATTACGATAGTGGTTAAAAGAAGGTTAAAAGAACAACATGAACAAGATATACTGAAAAAAATCCCAAATTGGCTTGATACTTCAAGGCATTGGATACAAGTCACGCAGTTCATATGGGAGAGACCGTTAACGGAAGGAAATCCAAACATCAACAAATATCACTTGAAACATGTAAGTAGTAGCAACTTTACAAGTCCGCTAATGTTAGCCTAGACCTAGGGTGCGTCTCAATCAGCTCCCTCCCAGCAAGCAATAGCCGTCATTTCACCGTCTCGGTTAAATATAAACCCGATATAGTCCGGGTATGAGTATCCCACTTTTAGTCAAAATAATCTTTACATAATCTGACATCATAATCTGACATCATCAAATACATAAAGAACTATCTCCAATCAGCACGCGACAGATATGGGGGTATGGGACGCCAAAAGGGCCAGACAGCCATTGATCTTTGTTCTTAATCAGGATAGGTGCAGTTTTGTTTTTATTTACATTTGTATTATTAATTTGAAATTTGCTGAATAAAAGTTCTGTCATGACAACTCTCTGAGTGTTTGGCATGGTAATGGGTATAACAATGTTGATATGTTTGGTCCTGGCGGAATACATGCTACGCTGCTGCTGCTGTTGATTATTGCTGCTGCTGCTGCAGAGTAAGTACTGGATTTGCTACTGCCAATACATACACAACACACTGCTGTGAGCAAGTAAGACATGCTGCTGCTGTACAATATAGCGTACATGAATTACCCGTAGCAGATCTATACAGGTGGAGCTACGGAAGGTGGTGGGTTTCTGAAAGCGTGCTGCACTGCTAAGGCAAATGCTACTCATGTATTTGAAGACTGAGCATGCAAGCTCATTGGCTACTAATACAGCAGGAACCAATCATCTGTGTCATATAGATATAATAATGTGATTACGAGCAGTTGAGTTAAGGACCTATTAGCCTGCGCATTTAGAGCTTCATGACAGAACTTTGTATTTTTTCTTTCATTGCATTGCTTTTGGGTCCTTAGTTTGGTGGTCAAAAAAATAGCAGTTTGATTTGCATTTTTGACCTGTTTTTTGAAGTAAATTAAAAAAAAATTTCAGCATCAATTGGACATCAGCGTGTGGACGTCAAATTGACGTGAAAAAATTGATGTCAAAAAATGTGTCAATTTGATGGGTTTTTTTCTACATCAATTGGACATCAGTGTGTGAACTTCATATTGATGCAAAAAAAATGTACTTCAAATTGATGTAAAAAAAAATAGATGTCAATTTGATGTCAAAAAACTGTCGTCAGTTTGATGTAAAAAAACTGACGTCAATTTGATGTCAAAAATTGCCCTCAATTTGATGTCAAAAATTGCCCTCAATTTGATGTCAAAAAACTGTCTTCAATTTGATGTCAAAAAACTGTAGTCAATTTGATGTCAAAATATTGGTCATTTTGATGTCAAAAATTGCCCTCAATTTGATGTCAAAAAACTGTCGTCATTTTGATGTCAAAAAACTGTCGTCAGTTCGATGTCAAAAAAATTGTCGTCAATTTGATGTCAAAAAACTGTCGTCAGTTTGATGTCAAAAAACTGTCGTCAGTTTGATGTCAAAAAACTGTCGTCAGTTTGATGTCAAAAAACTAACGTCAATTTGATGTCACAACATATATATATATAAAATATAAAAAATTCTGCTGCTGTACAATATAGCGTACATGAATTACCCGTAGAGATCTAAAGGTGGAGCTGGGGGTGGTGGGTTTCTGAAAGCGTGCTGCACTGCTAAGACAAATGCTACTCATGTATTTGAAGACTGAGCATGCAAGCTCATTGGCTACTAATACAGCAGGAACCAATCATCTGTGTCCTATAGATATAATAATGTGATTACGAGCAGTTGAATTAAGGACCTATTGGCCTGCCGATTTAGAGTTTCATGACAGAAGTCTCATCACTTTTGACATGACAAGAGACTAATTGAGCTGCGAGTTTATCCATTCAAACTTCATTAACCAACAGCAACATGTAAACATTCGCTAGCCAGAGTCTTTAACCATTGCATTCACGTGTTACTTCTTTTGCGACATCTCACGCATGACACGGCATTTGAATTTTCAAAAAGAAACACAAAACTGACTGGAGCCGTTCCGGTAGAGAACAGTGACTGGATCTAACACCTTAAGATGACGCACAGCTCATATCTCTGGCGCTGTAAGTTACCGAAAGCGAAACCACACACAAAACACCTTAGAAGAGCTTCTCTGAATGACGTGACAGACAACTAGTTGTCCAGTCCAGTTACGTTCACACAGCGAGAATATTCTGAGAATGCGGTTGTGAGTCCTGAAAATTTACGGGTGTGAGTTTGGTTATAAATTGCGGTTGTCACACCCATAAATAACCGTACTGTGTGTGAATGTAACCGTATTAAGGACTCAAATACAGAACTGACAACCGTATTCTGCTGCTGTGTGAACGTGGCCTCAGTCTCAAACAGAGTCACACAAGTACCAAAATGAGTGACTTACTGCGCTTAAAAGGTCAAATACATACAAAATTATGTCAAAATGCCCGTCTTGGCAATTATTCAGATAAACACAGTCAGTTTTGAATCGTTAAATAGCTAAGAAAGAGAATGCATGTTGTGTAACAGTATTGAGTCCGTTCATAAACTCTTAAAGGAAACCTATTATGCAAAATTCACTTTTGCATGGTGTTTGGACCATAGGTTTGGACATAAATGTGTGTTGGCAGTGTGTGTACACAACCACCCTATAGTGATAAAAATCCAACCACTCCTTTTTTTTCTTAGGAGTTTATTTACGGGTATAAAGTTTATTAAGCACCACCTGAAAGGCATAAGGTCTTTATATATTTGTTTACTGTTAGTTGTAACGAGTGTATCTGTGTACTTCGCTATGTTGGTGATGATAATACAAGGGAAAGAGAGAGAGTTTATGGATAATATTTTAATGCACACTTGCAGTGTTTTATTAAGCGCTTACAGTGATTTTCTAGAGTGAAAACGGACGCTTCATCTGTATAGTTTTGGCCATCATTCGGACGGTACAACAGGCTTGTACTAATATAGTGGATAAAAACAAGAAGACAATATAAGTTATAGCCATAATTGAACTAAACTATACCTGTTCTATCTCCATGCAGCATATATTCGCAGTTTCTGACATTATAGCGCGTCCTGACTGAATCCTAGGCGTTTCTCAATGTCAAGGAAGGATCCTCGGAAGCCAGAATTTCGAGGATGCTACGTCATCGACATCCGTCGAAGGACTGTTCCAATGTCGAGGATCCTCGGAATTTCAAACAAGGACTGACCATATACAGGAAAGGATGCATATGTGTAGCCTTCGTGCTCTCAAATCACCCACAATCTTATGCGCGCAGCTTTGCGATCTTGTTAAAAAAAAAAAAAAAAATGTCAGACATTAGCGGGCAATATGCTTTCAAATGTAAGTATATTTACGTTACCGAACATTTGTTATAACTGTAGTAAATATGTCAGATAAATAAAGTTTAACGTTTAAATGCCAGTACAAATTACTACCGTATTGATATTATAAATTATACAAACAAATTACGTTATTGATGGCTAACTGACCGGACCGTCATTTAACAATTGTTAGCTTGGTTGCCGTCACCGGCTTTTCTTTTATAAATAACTAGTTAAGTTGTCCAAAGTAATTTAACGTTAATATTATACCATTATAGCAAAAAAACAAAGCGGACCTTTTCACTGACATAATGACGCAATGACGTGCACTTGCTAGTCTGTTCCATTTACGTGTTCTCCGAATGCTAAAGAGGAGCCTCGCCTAGCCTCTGAAGGAAGTGACTTGGAAGGACCAGTCCTGCCAAGGAAGTATCCTTGACATTGAGGGTGCTTCTCAATTCTTATTTGTGCATCCTCGTTTCCTTTCCTTGCTTCCTTTCCTCGCGTCTTAGCTCCACCCCTCCAGGATGCGAGGGAAGGACGCAAGGAAAAGACGAGAAGACGGAGGAATTGAATCAAGTGAAATGATAAATCCTCGTTCCCTTTAGCGTCACTTCAAAGCGTCGTCAGCTACAATCGAGGGATCTACCCACATATTGTTAAAGTTTGGTTATTTTAAAAAAAATATAATAAATATTAATAAAGCAAGATGCCTAGTTGAAATATATGAGATATAAAGTTTATTTAATCTGTAAAAGTAAAGCATACATTTAAATTATTGTGACAGATAAGAAGGGTGAGGAGAATTTATGCGTGCGTCAGGTTACTCGATGAGAAAGACTTCCGCAAAGGATGCACCTGTGTATCCTCGCTCATAACTCCTCAGGAAGCCTCCTCACTCCTCGTTCCTCGCCTCCTCGCGGTGCAATTAGAGAATTGAGATGTCCTTCAAGATGGCTGAGCTCGACTGTTTTCCGGGTCATAGGATGGAGGACGGAGGAGCGAGGAAACGAGGAGGGATATTGAGAAGCACCCTGAGAAACACCTGACAGGCCCTGCGTTCCATTCGGAAGGGCTCATCCCTATGCCCTAATCCCTTCAGAGGGTTTACCCTCCGGAGTGAGAGCTTCGAAGGGATGAAGGGTGTAGGGGTAAAAAAAAACTGTTCTTTTGGAACGCACTTCAGCGTCATCTTAACGAGACAATCAAGGAGGATAAATTGTGCAAGCTGCGCCTTTTGTTTAACGTTATTATTTATTTATTTATTTATTTATTTATTTTAGGTTTACCGCATGTAGGCTATATTGTATCTATGTATTTGAAACATTTGAATGGACTGATAAATGAGCTGTAAAGTATTTTTTTTTTAAGTACAATGTCATTTTGACCATAATAATGTACCAAATCTAACTCGTTTAAATATTACAGTAGTACAGAAAAATATTATACATACCTTTATAGTTAAAATCGAACTCCTAACCTCCTGTACCCATTCTGTGACGTCAAACAACTTCCCTGTGCAAAGGATCATGGGGGCCCGAAGTGTCCATCAGTTGTTCCCTTCGAAATCCTTCATTCCGAAGGGCCCTTTGAAGTGGCCAGTTTTGAGCACTTTGGTTTGGAACGACCCTTCAATATGGCGGCCATGATTATTTTCACTCCGAAGTGCCCTTCGGAGGGCGATATATCCCGTTTGGAACGCACCGAGGGAAGAATGAGCTCTTGAAGCTCCGCCCTCTAAGGTCATCACAGCAGCTCATTTGCATTTAAAGGGCCCACACTGAAACGGCTCGTTTTTGCTCAACCACTAAAAGTGGCATATTTGACATGCTATAAAAAAATATCTGTGAGGTATTTTGAGCTAAAACTTCACATACACACTCTGGGGACATCAGAGACTTATTTTACATCTTGTAAAATGGGGCATAATAGGTCTCCTTTAAAGGGACAGCAGTCCAATATTCCTGTTGCTGTCTGTCATGTTATTTAAAGTACAAAAGACAAAGAAAATCACTTTCTGCTCTTGACTGAATATTTTTATTATTATAGTTTTATAACTTTATGGTAAGAATAAATCTGTATTTAATATTTACAATAAAGAATACAGAAATTAAGGTAACCAATGTAAATTAACACTGGATGTGTTATTTTACATTTGATTACTTTAATTTCTGTAGTATTTCTTACCTGAATAAAAACCTGTTTAATCTGAAAAACTTAGTTTCATAGCTATCTATTCTATTGCATTTATTTGTGCTGTTTGCCATTTTTTTATTTGTTCTTATTTTATTACTTTTTTTATGAAAATAAAACCTTTGCGTTGAAGAAAAGTCGATTTTTGTTTGTATATGCTGTCAATTATAGTTCTAAGAAAGAAAATCGGAATCGGTAAAAATAGGTATCAGCAGATCACACTATCAAAAAATCGGAAATCGGTGCATCTCTAGTTCCAACGAAAGCCACAGCAGAACTGCGACTCATATCAATGTTTTGTGTACGAATCTCTGGCTGTGAAAAAACAATGAGAGTCAATTATTCAATTACCCTTTCAAAAATATCGCCACTTGCTTCATTACTGAATGAATGAATGACTCGATGACTCACTCATTAAGACAGTGACTTACCGGAACCTACTGGTGGTTTTAGTTTAATATTTAAAAGTATCACTCGTTTTATCACATCATTGCTTATTTCTCTTTTGGACATTTTTAATTTAAAATATTATTATTTAAATATATTTAATAATGTAATTATTATTTAATTTATATTATTTATTTTATAAAGGTATATATAAAGGTATATATAAAGTTTAAGGGGGAAAATATTGTCCCTTAATGGAAAAGGTGTGACTGCAGCAAGTCTAAGTGGAAGAGAGGGGGTATGCAGAAGAATGTTAAATACCTCAGGGGGTGCACGACTGTAAAATGTTTGGGAACCACAGCTGAAGTGAATTTAAAAACAAGCAGGCAGGTAATATGCACACTTAATTATTAGTTTATTTATCACAAGTCATCGTCATTGCAAAAAACCCCACTGGTTTATTGTTTTAGTTACTTTGTAGGCCTCTATGGATTCTTTAGGACAAGTAAGAAGTTCAAGAATGGGAACATGTTTTTTTTTAGTGACACCTGTGTTGCTTGTTATTTTTTTTACATTTTCCATATAGCCCAAAATGTGATTGTTACACTATAATAAAAAAGACTGAAAATGTGAAGTTGCACTTCAGCTTTATGTGACAGTGAAATTGCTATGCCTAAAGTAAATAAAATGGACTTATTTGATTCTACAGTGTTGGTCTGAACATGCTTTTTGATCATTACAAATAATAATGCAAAATGATTATCTTAGAATAGAAGATATGCTGTCTCTCGCATCACATAAATGATCAATAGTTATATGTACATGGTCTTGAAGAGGATTCTTTTTTTCTGTCTCTGTCTTGACTGTCTCATTTGGAGTCGAACCTCTTTGGACTTGGACGCACACCGCAGTTGTACAGAGCCACGCCTCCTGTCACTCACTCAGAGCAGCGGCAGGCCTCGAGACTCTCTTTCGGTCCGGTCACGGTGGAAGGGTTTTTGTTATATAACAACCGATATGACAACTTTAGCACATTTATCAGCTATACATTCATTCAGTGTTTCCCATTAATGACCCTCTACTGCCGCCACCGTTTCATAATGAACTGAAAATTTAAAACACACTACGTTTGCCAACGAACTAAAATCGAAGCTGTGATATGGCTTTGTGCCTTTATAAAACAGCAAAAGACACTGATTAAGTATATATACAGTCTGTCTGTGCTGCGTGTTTTAAAGAGAAGTGCGCACATTTGCGCACGCGATCAGCTGGTGATCTGGTGATCAAAATAAAAGCTCAAGGATATATCTTTTAAAAAGAAATGAGTACAAAAGTATTGTAAAAAAGATGTTTGAACCCTTTTTAATGTCCAGGTACAAGTCAATGCTGTTTCTTTGTTGAATTTGCACACTGTTCATGGGTTGAAGCTCTTAATTTTGAGTTTCCAGAGTGCATCAGATTGATGCATTTAACCTTAAAATGTACAAAATTTTCTTCTGGGGGGGCATGCCCCCGGACCCCCCTAGAGGAGGTAGGCTACATCCAACAAAGTTTTACAAATTACAGTGTCAAATAATGTAGGCTACATTTTCTGAACAAGAATACGACAACAAAAGCTCCTTTCATGTCAGTAAAGCTGTTAATAGAAAATTAAATTGTCTTTGGACAAATATAGATTTGGGCTAAGCCCCGAATGTTTACAATGTCTGGCTCCGCCCTTACACACACACGCACGCACCGTAACTTGCGCTCTTTTATATGGCAAAAGTGGGAGACAGAGCAAAATAAGTAGACTAGCACCAATTAAGTTTTCGTGCACTATATTCAAAGTCATCTGAAGCCATTCCACGGCTTCATGTGAGGGACAGAAGAAATATAGGCTACATCGATAAGTTCACGGTCAGAAACTCGTCTTCCCTCCGCTACAGCTGTCAATCATTCAGCACTCAAACAGCGCGTCGCGTTCGGTAACGACAGTCAGGTAAAACAGTAAAACTCTCCAATATGATATATTCCCATTATAATACTTGATATGTAGATAAAGAGCTGTGGATTTGCATAAAATGACTTTATCTTGCTGGAGTTTATTGCTGTTTCTGAACGATGTCATCATATTGGCTACAGGATGTCTGTTAGATCGCACAACACAAGGACTATGAATTCGTGTCACACGCACAATAACTGGAATTTAAAAATGAAAGAAACATATGATTAATAAACTGTTAGATACAGTCAGATATACACAGGGATTCTCTTTGTACCGTGAACTTTTCTTTCAATGCGCAGCACAACTGCGCGCTCTGACTCGATATTGCTTCAAGCGCATCATTCTGCACCCGGGATGTGCATTAGCGGTTTTTTGCTGTTGTTTTGAAGCGTTTCATATTATCATGGTTTTGCACACTGAAAGATTATTAATAGCCTATTTTGTTCTGTCGTATCTATAGCTTGTTGCCCCATTAAAAAGCTGCACAATACATTTAAAATAAGCGTCTTTTAATGTTACATTAATATAAATACATATAATTATTTACATATAAATCTACTTTCATAATACAAATAGTAATTTTAAACTTTTTATTAACATTTGGATTTATAAAATTACTGTGCAAAGTTTTTAGGCTAGAATATTTTTTGCTGCTGAATTATATACTCGCCTTTACTCATTTATTTATTGGTCAGCTTATGAATATATTTTTATTCATTTGTTATTTTTCTCTATAATGAGATGGTGTGTTTAGTGCATTCTGGATTGGTTAACAAATCAAAGATACAGGCTCCCACTAATAAATTAATTAAACCTCTTTTGCTACATATTTTTAATGGTTTAAATGTGTACTCTACATGTTTGACCACTTATGAACTATCATTTAGCCTACTATATGTTGTGTACATGACTAATGTGCCCTACCATCACCAATAAATAAATTACTTTTAGAGCACAAAACTGTTTACAAGAGAACAAATTTCTTTATTGATCTAGTCACGTAATTTTGCTCTCAGAATACACCAGATTTATGCATTTAAATTTAAAATGTACAAAATTTTCCTCCGGGGGGGCATGCCCACGGACCCCCCTAGAGGAACCGATGTCTACCCACCACAGTCTCACAAAATCTTGTGGGAAACACTGCAATCCGTTCCCAAAAGTCATTAGAAATTAGCATTTAAGTGCTTATATATATATATATATATATATAAATCCGGGGGAATTTCCCGGATTACTGAATCCCAGGTATCGGTATCGGAAGCGAAAAAGGCGGATCGGTGCATCCCTAACTCGAACATCTTTGGACTAGGTCTTGACTCAGTCTCGACTAGTCCTGGACTTGGCCTTGTCTTGGACTCGACAAAGGTGGACTTGACTACAGCCCTAGTTGTAACAGACCTGCAGTTTTCTGGGAGTTTGTTCCAGATATATGGTACAGACTGAATGCTGCTTAGTTTTGACTCTAGGGATAGAAAGCAGACCTGCCCCAGATGACCTGAGAGGTATGAATGGTTCATAACGTAGCGAAAGATCAGAATCATGTGGTCACAATGCAAATCAGAAATTTAAAAAAAAGATTTCCTTTACCGGTCATTTTTTAAATGTAAGTCTTTGTCTGCAACTGTTAACCACCTTAAATTGTATTACATTTTAGGGTTTAAAAAATTCCTTCATGTCAAAATGCAATATGAAGGGCGGTGGTCCGCTGCAGAAGGAGGCTTTTGAGAACACTGCACTGCATGACAGCTATTAGACGTCTTTTATGCGTGCGCTTGAGCGCTGATTAGGCCATGTATGTATTAAATAATGGTTTATTATATATGATTATGATTTTCAATTTCCCATTTTACCTATGTGGTGGTGGTAATTTTCTTACTGTGGTGGTCCACCAGTTGAAGGAATTTAGAAGAAAAACTCTAGTACTGGCTGTCTCAATGTGTGTGTGTATGCCAGTTAACCTTATTTGAGTGTGGACATGTGTGGCACTAAATCGAGAGTCTGAGAGACATAAAAAGACTGTATATGACAGATGGTTCTGGAAACAACATATATAATGATTATTTTCTGCTGTTTCCAGTTTCCAAAAATCATCTTTACAAAAAAATAAAATATAATATCTAATAGATATGCAGAATGAAAAGAATTAATCTTCTTTTGAAAAACAAAACATCACCACTTTGACACCTAAGCAATTAACCATCTTCCAATACAAAAGGTGTTGAAATATCAACAAGTTTAAAAATTCATGTCTGCGAAACATTACACTCTCTAGCAGGCCACTTTTCTGTCACAGATAGCAGATGCCTGATTTATCGGGTGAGTAAGACATGCTTTTAATGAGGGGTTGTGTGCAGAGAAAAGATGTACTTGTCTGCTGTGGGATCTGTGAAGTCATTGTACAAGACATAGTAAAATAACACATCGGCATATGTGAGTTTGAGCTCTCACACTTTGGCATTAGGCTACCAACCTTTTACATTCATTTTGTCTTCATGGACATTTCTGCATATAGAAAAAGAATGACTTAACAGTGCATGTCTTATCACAAAATACATGCTGCTATTAAAGTATTAATGAATGAAGTCTAAATTCCTGAAGTTCTAAAGGACTGGAAACACTGGGATCCTTAACTAGATTTCATCATGATAAAAGAATCCCTTCTGATCTTTTATTTTCATCATACTTTGGATTTAATAAGTTGTCATGAGCCTTGTGCAGAGAAAATGAGCCCTTGGGTCTGTTATAATGAAATGTTCCGCTACTAAACACCAACAAATAAACAATTGATTTTATGACCCACAGAGCTGGTACCTCTGGGCCTCTAAATTAGTTTTAGTTGTCCAGCGATGTCCCACTAGATGACACCTAGGCCTATTTGGTTAGTATAACCATGAATAATATTAATTATTAAAAATTACAGAGAATAAAAGAACTGCAAAACAAACGCTATTATAATAATATAATATATAAGTGTTTAATTATAGTACAGTAGGCCTATACTAATGGTTTTTTTTAGCTGTAGGCTATACAGTGTAGGCAAACCTGTGTTAGGAAGTAATTTAGTACTAAGACTAGCAACGCTACTAAAATAAGTAGCCTAACATTACATTTTTAAAGACTTGTTTTAATAGGCCTATGTCTGAGCTCAGGGAACAGTGAAATGCGCTCACCTTGACGGTCCTTTTCTGTAGGCTATCTCATGATGAAGCGATAGAAAGTCCGATATAAACGATCAACTTTCTTATATATTTTTGGGAAGTCAGGTTTATTATAGTGAATCGATTTATCCTAAACGTGCCGCTTTATTGTTTCGTTGTTCATACCTCACACCCTCGCGCGTTGAACAAAGCTGGATGCATTCTATAAAAAGCGATTCACTAATCCGAGTCCCTGAATACAGTGTACCAATTTCACCTCAGTTATGTAAATTAAGTTGTTTTTGTTGTATTTAGTGTAAGTGCGACTCTTTATTTTTCATACATTGAATTTGTTTTGTGCCAGAAATAGGCTACTGTTTAGATTATTTTAGATAGCCTAATAATTATAGTTTATTAATTATATCATTGGGTATAGTTTTATTTTTTACTTATAAATTAATATTAAAGGGTTAGTTCATCAAAAAATTTAATTTCTGTGCTGTTGACGTAGTGAATGCAGTGCAGCGCTTCAATTCAATTCAATTCACATTTATTTGTATAGCGCTTTTCATGATACATATCATTTCAAAGCAGCTTTACAGAGAATGCATGTCAACATTACAATTTAAAGAATGCATTTAGCAAATAATGTAATAATTTAGGCAATTAATTTACAATCACTGTTAGCAGTTTAACTGAAGGTAGAAGCAATGAGCTCCTGGAAAAATGAATTACATATTAACAGTAATTAGGATATATAGAAATTTGGGAATGTGCATGTTGAGATGCACATCTCTTCATAGGTGTTGGTCATCTGAGGTCTTCTTAAGAGGCTGGATCCAAACTGAAGCTGATGTCCTCTCTAGTTAGAAAAAGAACAGAAAAGCAAATGGAGAATAATTAGCGTAGCTGCTGTTCATAACATTAAGCAAAGATAATCATGTGCAATTGATCTGGTATGAGATGCATTATGTGAATGCTTGGTTAAAGAGATGCGTCTTTAATCTAGATTTAAACTGGGTGAGCGAGTCTGAGCCCCGAACATTATCAGGAAGGATATTCCAGAGTTTTGAAGCCAAATGTGAAAACGCTCTCCCTCCTTTAGTGGACTTCCTATATCCTAGGTACAACCAGAAATCCAGAGTTTTGTGATCTTAAAGAGCGTGATGTATTGTAGGGCGATAGAAGATCAGTTAAGTACACAGGAGCTAAACAATTTAGAGCCTTATAGGTCATTAGCAATACTTTATAATCGATACGGAACTTAATGGGTAACCAGTGTAGAGATGATAAAATTGGTGATATATGATCATATTTTCTTGACCTGGTAAGAACTCTAGCAGCTGCATTTTGTGCTAATTGTATCTTATTTATTGAGGAAGCAGGACAACCAGCTAATAATGCATTACAGTAATCTAGTCGAGAAGTCATGAAAGCATGAACTAACTTTTCTGCATCAGAAATAGATAACATATTCCGTATCTTAGCAATGTTTCTGAGGTGGAAGAAGGCTGTTTTTGTAACATATGAAATATGACTTTTAAAAGGATAAGTTGCTGTCTAATATAACACCCAGGTCTTTAACTGTCGAGGATGGAGTAACAGTACATACTTCTAAATGTAGATTGTAGTCTGAAAGATTATGTGTACAAGTTTTTGGCCCAATAAGTAATATTTCAGTCTTATCTGAATTTAATAGAAGAAAATTACTAGTCATCCAATGTTTTACTTTAACACACTGTCAGATTGGATAATTTAGAGATTTCATCTGGTTGTGTTGAAATATATAACTGAGTATCATCGGCAGTGGAAAGTAATTCCATGTTTTCTTATAATATTGCAGAGTGGCAGCATGTATATTGAAAATAGCAGAGGGCCTAACACTGATCCTTGCGGCACTCCATAGTTTACTATTGTTAACTTAGATTTTTCCCCGTTTAAATACACAAAATTGTGACGGTCTGATAGGTACGACCTAAACCACCGTAATACCTGGCCTTGTATACCAGTATAATTTTGTAGTCGATCTAAGAGTATTTTATGATCTATAGTGTCGAACGCAGCACTGAGATCAAATAACACTAGTATTGAGATACAGCCTTGGTCAGAAGCTAGAAGTAAGTTGTTTGTAATTTTAACGAGCGCAGTTTCTGTGCTATGATGAGATCTGAATCCTGACTGAAATTTTTCATAGATAGCGTTTTTTGGAGCACAATTGGACTGACGCCACTTTTTCTAGTATTTTAGACATAAATGGAAGATTTGAAATGAGTCTGTAATTTGCCAATACATTTGGATCTAATTGTGGTTTCTTAATGAGAGGCTTAATAACTGCTAGCTTGAACGGACTTGGGACGTGACCTAGAGATAAAGACGAGTTGATAATATTGAGAAGAGTCTCTTCTGCTACAGGTAACAATTCTTTCAGTAGTTTAGTGGGTATTGGATCTAACAAACATGTTGTTGGTTTAGACGCAGTGATAAGTTTATTTAGCTCTTCCTGTCCTATAGTTGTAAAGCACTGCAACTGTTCTTGAGGGGTGATAATTGAGGCTGAATCATAAAACTCTGTTAAAGGTTGTACATTTACAATTGTATTTCTGATACTTTTGATTTTCTCAGTAAAGAAATTCATAAAGTCATCACTACTAAACTGCAGTGAAATGTTTTGTTCTGGTGATGTCTGTTTATTTGTTAATCTAGCCACTGTACTAAACAAGAACCTTGGAACACTGGCTTCAGTGTTCTTCTACGTCAGAACTGTGATTTATTATTGGCCAGCTCCTGCATCAGCATCACACACATGCATTGTGGTGCTCACATGTACAGCGTTGGCCAATACTGAGCCAGCGTTCAGATTTCATCAAAAAATATCTTAATTTGTGTTCCGAAGATGAACGAAGGTCTTATGGGTTTGGGACAACATGAGGGTGAGTAATTAATGACAGAAATTTCATTTTTGGGTGAACTAACCCTTTAAAGTTAGGGTACGCAATTGCGGAAAAGCTAGTTTTGAAAGCATGAGATCCCACCCTCCCTTCAGAGCACTCTCTAAAGCCACGCCCTCTTCAAAACACATGAACACGCACAGCAGAGTCTGCAAAGCATCATGAAACAGAGTGTTAAATGATCTCATCTCTCAAACCACATAACATTACAGTAAAAATGAATGTAAACAACTTACAGAGCTGCAACACATTCATTTAAGCGTTTATAGTGTTGACAGAAACGCATAAAATCCGAGTCTGAGGACGTGAACATCTCCGGCTAGAACGTCACGGGTTGCCATCTTGTAATAACGGTTACGACACGGTGTGAACGCAGCATAACTCCTTGTTTTGGTTCAGGAGTACGGTAAAAGTTGGCTGCTGTTTGTTTTTGGCGCACGGTTTATGTCTGTCTTCAACTCTGATGCGGTGTATGTGCTGTTCTTCTTCTGCTCTTTTTCCTGTTGTGGCAGTTAGTAAACAGTGTTGTATTGCCGTACACACCCCCTTCTGGATTGCAGCGCGGATCGCCCGTGAATTTATTCATCGTCTGATCGCATGCACCGAACCATGATGTCCATACCGTGACGGTTCGGGACGAATACGTTTACCATACCATCCCTTTTTTTATATATATATATATATCCTCATGACTTGAGTAACAAGCTGAAGTAATTGTAATTACGAAATTCAAATTTGATTTTACCCAGTAACAGAGAATTATACATATGAAGAAACAATCATATTACAGCAAAACAATGTAATGAATCATGTCACATTTGCCATGCAATTATTCTACATAAACTGTTGTACTCTTTTGGTTGGGGGATGCTCTCTGAACTTGGTCTGAGATCCTCCCGGCTGTGATTAAAGCACATTCAAAGGTATTGTTTGGAGTCCGTCAGATTACTGCTGCACAGCAGGCTAGACACTAGAGATCTTACTTCCATTCCCAAGTGATAGTGCTTAAGTGGAACACTAGAGACCTTATTCCCAAGTGATAGTATTCAAAAGGGGCGAGACGTCATCTGACTTGAAGCAGGTGTCGAAAAGGAGACGCCTAGTAGAGTACAAATTTGTAAGTGTCAATTAGGAGATGCTTGAGTGTCGATTAGGAGACACCCAGGTTAACTTAAGTCAGGTCAGTTGTGTAGGGGAAATCTACCACAACATATAGATACTATCCAAAAAGTTTGACATTAAGTCTGAGGATCCTCATGTGCACTTTTTTGCACATCTCAGTTTCATCTCTGTTTTATACCTTTTTACCTTTTCTTGAACATGTGCAGATCATTACATAATTTCTTTATGACAACATAAGCACATTCTTCCAAATCAATGACAAGAACTAAGTTAAATAATTAACAAAAGTTTCCATCTTTTTAAAAAAGACCTTAGGGGTTTTCACAGAGTTTATGAAACCCTGCTTTTGTGGTGTTAAACCCGCATTTCGGTGCCAAACTTGTACAGTGTGAAACGATGCAGTGTTAGAATGGTACAGCTAGACACTTAGCACCTAGTCTCGTGTAGCCAGACCTTGACAGCAGAAGGTCTGGACTCTATCGCAGCTTTCATTGCACTCAAAAAAATGACACTTTAAACTAACTCAAGTCAATTATGGACAGTGGTTCCACACAACCAACTTAGTTTCTATTAACATTAAAGGTTTATTTTTACTCTATGCAAAATCCTTGAGTTGTGACAAAACAACTGACTAAGGAAGAATCTATGTAAAATAGTTATGTCCAACTTACTCAATTCAATCATGGACAGTGGTTCCACATGATTGAGACAAGTAAAATCCAATAGAATCAACCATGTTAAATTAACTAGAATCAATTGTGTTCATTTAAAATAAAATAAATAAAAAGCAATAAATAAATAAATAAAAAATAAATTGTTTTCATATACATTGATTTTTACAATTAATTCTTCTTGTTTAATTTTGTGATGTTCTGTGTTAGAAATCTAGATGTGATACTGGATTCATCCTAAATTTTGTTAGCAGGTCCTCAACCCAAGCACAAGTGCAACAATTCACCACAATGGTAACCCTAAAACTATTAATTAACAGAAACTTTTAAATACCAATATAATAGAACAGTAAACAATAAAAAGTCTTTCCATTTTCTCATCTTCCTAAAAACTGCTTAAAATAACACTTTATTTCAGCATTTACACTCCTAGTTCATCCCCTTTGCAAAGCATGATGGGAAGTTAAAATCCTGTTTGATTGAGTCCTGGTTGGGTTTACTTGATTGAAACATGTTATTCTAATATGAAAACATCAAGTTAAGTCAAAAAAGTAATTGTTTCAACTTAATTTAACATGAAGCAATTGAATTTGAACCAGAAACCTAATACAATGGTGTTGAATCAAAATAAGTTGTTTAAATAAAGTGAACAGCATCAAAAAATAATTTTTTTCAGTGTGGCCAAAGACTGCCCAAGAGGATGTTTGACTGACATGTAACAAAACCAATCACAGTTCTCTTTGTTTTCCACAACACTTGCGAGTTGCAAAGTGTCAAACGGTTGGAATGTACAGAGCCCCGCACATGACATGCAAGAAAAAAATTATGCGCACGATTATTTATTATTATTTAAATATGCGCACGATTTATTAATTCGTTCCCATTTTAAGAGATTGCTAGCGATGTATGTTTGCACATGATGTTATGCATTCATTTATTTTATATGTGGAAACAAATAAGAGAACTCTTGGCCTATTTTTTAGGGCCCGAGCACAAATGGTGCGAGGACCCTTTTGAAATTGCTTCGTTTATGTGGTTATGAAATCTGAGTGACTAGAGGGGATCAAGGTTTCACTGATATTTTGGCCAACAAACACTTTTGCCTGAAAATGTCTTTTATTATTTATTTATTTATTTATTTGTGCAGTTTTGTTTGCATTTTGCAAACACATTGCACGTTCTGAGCTTTTAAATGCCATAAGAACTGAACAGACCAATTGTCTGCACAACATGACTGGAGCCAAATTGTTTAATTTTGCATGCGAATCACCAAGGAACAAAAATGTGATGAGATTTGCACGAGCCGTTCTTATCGCGACACTGATGATAAAATGTGCAACCCATTTGAATTCTATTGAGAATTCCCTTGTGAAAAAGAAGTATGCTTAATTGTATTGAATGTGTAGGCTACTTAAGGTGTACTGAAAGAAAGTACACATTCATGACAATATTTCTTAACACACTTAAGTGCACTTTTAAATAATGGTTTTGTAGTGCTTTAAAGAAGTACACTTATTTTGATGTATTGACTAAAGAGCATGTAAAATAATTTATTTTAATTTCAACTTAAGTGTGTTGTCAAAAATTGCATTTGTTATATATACTGTATATATATGTGTATATGTATATGTGTTTGTTTGCTTTTTTAATTATTTATTT
Source organism: Megalobrama amblycephala (assembly GCF_018812025.1). Taxonomy (NCBI): domain Eukaryota; kingdom Metazoa; phylum Chordata; class Actinopteri; order Cypriniformes; family Xenocyprididae; genus Megalobrama; species Megalobrama amblycephala. The sequence goes on from NC_063047.1 coordinate 5,684,461, forward strand.
GTCTCCATGTTTCATTTTCATTGCCGGCACGTCACAAGCCATGGCTGAGCGTACAGTAAAAGATCTGTTGTTGACTCTTGCAGATGAAGTTGCCAATCAAAACGTTGACTATGACATCATTTTAATATAAGTAGAAAATATCTGGGAGATGTTGGCTGAAATCAATGCTGTCAATGACAGTAACGCTGGCTTAGGCGTGTGGAGCAATCTTGATAGAATTGAGTACTATGTAGTCCAAAAATAGCCCAATGACAGTGGATTTTTTTTTTTTACCTGCGGCAACAATTAACTTAGCCCAATGCCATGGCAAAACTGCGGACTTGGCAACACTGCTTATGACGTGTGATGTCTGCGCAAGCAGGGTGAGCGTATAAATACATATGTTGACAGGCAGGTATAGGACCATCGTATCATTACATTTGGACCACATGCAATGATTGGACGAACATTTTTTGGTCCTGAGTCTTCCACAGAAGATATATGTACGTTTTAATATTTAGACTACTTCTATTATTGATTGCTATCAGGATGTGAAGAGAGTTTCAAACAGTATAACAAAAAGTGTTTATAAAACAAATTGCCTACCCTACCTTTAAATTCATCTAGCTCCTTTTTGTTTGTATAGCTTGTAGTGTATCTAACCGCATTTGCAAAACAGTAGCTTGAGTGAACTGCAACTAATACGAACTGTAAGTTTGGCAAGATAGCCTACAGTTTCAAAGTAGCCTCCCCAACACTGCAGAATGTGCACAATCAGTATCTGAGATGTGTGTTCAACATAGGCCTATAGCCTTTAAAGCTATCTGGCACACTTCAATACACTTTACAATCTAGGCTATAAGCACTGAGGTCTAGAATTAATGGGATTCTGGGAAACATTATTTTGATTAGTTGTTTACAGGCATAATCTAGGAAACATACCACGTATGAAGAAGATCCATACAGAACACAATTTACAGCAGTCTCACTGCCATGGCAACTGCTGGGCCAGTCGAGAACAAATGATCACCTTAAATTCTTAACTTACGGATATCTCTTTATTGTATTAAAGATTTGGTAAAGCTCAAATAGACAAGAAAATGTAATAATTATAATAGAGAAATGGAAAGACATGTTTTAACTGGTTTATTTTGATTATCATTATATTATGTATAAAATAGAAAATCCTTTTACAAACCTAAATTTTGATATAATTAATTTTCAATATCTTACTATATATTTACTATTCAGTTAGAAAAGTCTAATTTCTAATAACAAGTGAGAAGATCTAGAAATAGTTAGGTTTGGCATTCAGGAGATGTGTGTGTGCTGAAGAGAAGCATTTGTTAGAGCAGGAAACAGGACATTTAAGGTATGGCTGTAAGTGGTATCCAAGGCAACCAGGTAGCCACTTCAGCTCAGCAGTAGCAAAGATATATAAACACTTAAATCATTCACATATACCTCCTGCTACTGCGTATTGCCTAAATGTATTAAACTCAGTCTTTAACAGCCATACAGTTGTTTTCTGGGCTATACTTTGTTTGTTAGTTCATTACATAAATGTTGTTTATGCATTTTTTTATTCTTTATGAGTCTCAAACACACACACTTTTTGGCTTTTAGCGACCTAACAGCATCACAGGCAGGCGTTATGATTCATACTGATCTTGCCATTCATCATAATGACACTTCAACCACGCCGTCAAACTGCAGCACTGCAGGACCATACTGCTTCCACACAGCATCACCACTCAAACAACTGTGTGTGTGTGTGTCTGTGTGTATGTGTGTGTGTGTGTGTGTGTGTGTGTGTGTGTGAGAGAGAGAGAGAGAGAGAGGGAGAGGGAGAGGGAGAGGGAGAGAAGAGAGCTTCAAAATCAGTTTGTGTTGGCTCTGCTGCACATGCAATATGCTATGTGAGATTGGAATGGATAAATTATTTGTGTGTGCACTGTGCAATATATTGATGAAATATACACCCATCCTTAACACCAAAGATGCGTTGATTCAAAATACTATATATATATATATACAGGGAGTGCAGAATTATTAGGCAAGTTGATTTTCTGATCATATTTTTTTCCCAAGCACATTTTACCAATTCCAATCCACATCAATCTTAATAACTACTATTAATATTGTTTTTAATCATTTATAAGTGATATATAATTGTTCATGAAGGCTGGAAATGAAAAATGCCTTATATTCAGGTGTGCAGAATTATTAGGCAAGTTTTCTTTTACAGGCAAAATGAGCCAAAAAAGAGATTTAACTCAGACTGAAAAGTCAAAAATTATTAAATACTCATGAGAAGGACGCAATACTAATGCAATACTAGAAATTGCAAAGTCAAAGCATGACCAAGGGACAGCAAAATGCTCATTGGGTCAGCGGGGTCATACAAAAACAGGTGGAAAAGAAAAGACACATGTTAACTGCAAAATAATTAAGAATTAAGGTGAAGAATTAAGTGTGAAACCATCAGGAACCCTTTAGTCTCCAGCGCCACCATTTTCCAGAGCTGCAACCTACCTGGAGTCTCCAGAAGTGCAAGGTGTCAGGATCTCAGAGACTTAGGTTAGCTAAAGAATCCTAAAAAATGACCTGCACTTGATAAGAATCACAAGCTGAAGTGTTATAAAATACATGAAGACTGGGTTTTAATAGGGCTTATAGACAGACAGCTTGAGAATGACTCCTGATGGACCAGCACCACATCCTCTTGTACCACTGTTTGAAGAATTTATCCAGAATCTGGCAGTAAGGTGTTTGAGTTCACTTTTAGTCCATCTCTTATCCTGAAATGTCTGTCTTGCAGAGATGGACTAAAAATGATCTTCCAAAACTTACTGCCAGATTCTGGAAGATAAATTCTTCAAACAGTGGTACAAGAGGATGTGGTGTTGGTCCTTCAGGAGTCACTCTCAAGCTGTCTGTTTATAAGGCCTATAAAAACCCAGTCTTCATGTATTTTATAACACTTCAGCTTGTGATTCTTATCAAGTGCGGGTCATTTTTTAGGATTCTTTAGCTAACCTAAGTCTCTGAGATCCTGAGACCTTGCACTTCTGGAGACTCCAGGTAGGTTGCAGTTCTGGAAAATGGTGGCGCTGGAGACTAAAGGGTTCCTGATGGTTTCACACATAATTCTTAATTATTTTGCAGTTAACGTGTCTTTTCTTTTCCACCTGTTTTTGTCTGACCCCGCTGACCCAATGAGCATTTTGCTGTCCCTTGGTCATGCTTTAACTTTGCAATTTCTAGTATTGCATTAGTATTGCGTCCTTCTCATGAGTATTTAATAATTTTTGACTTTTCAGTCTGAGTTAAATCTCTTTTTTGGCTCATTTTGCCTGTAAAAGAAAACTTGCCTAATAATTCTGCACACCTGAATATAAGGCATTTTTCATTTCCAGCCTTCATGAACAATTATATATCACTTATAAATGATTAAAAACAATATTAATAGTAGTTATTAAGATTGATGTGGATTGGAATTGGTAAAATGTGCTTGGGAAAAAAATATGATCAGAAAATCAACTTGCCTAATAATTCTGCACTCCCTGTATATATATATACATACATACAATTAAATTAAGAAACAAATCACAACTGGTAAAATTGCAAACTGTTATTAAAGAGCAGACAACCAAAAGCATTATAAATGAAAGCAACCATAAAATATATTAAAAATAATAATAAAAAAAAAAAAGGTCTATTTAGAACAAGTATAAAATCATCTTCCTATTTTCATGAAAGAAAACATGTGAAATGTGTGCAAGTTTTTAAAATTTAAATATGCTAATTGGTGAGTCTATTTTTCACCCATTAATTGTTCCTTTTTTACTTTATTAATATTAGTGACCTTAGTAATAGTAAAAGGATAGTTCACCCAAAACTCTGTAACTCTGTAAACTCTGTCATCGTTTACTCATTCTAAACCTGTATTCTTTTCTCTGCAGAACACAAAGAGAAGATATTTTGAAGAATGTTTTGAAGAATATTGGCAATGTTATCTTCTTTTGTGTTCCACAGAAGAAAGAAAGTCATTCAGGTTTGGATTGATATGAGGCATAATTTACATTTTTGGGTGGACTATACCTTTAATGATAATACTAAATGAATTCAATGAAGGGGTACTTAAATCTGTGGAGTACCTGAGACAGAAAATGTTGGGAAACACCGTTTTAATGAATTGAGAAGACAAACTTTTCAGAGGTTTCTGCAATTTATTTTCCATTCCTCTAAACTGAACAGAACGTACAGTTTTGAAAATCAAAAATAACACCTTTCACTTTCAAAGCAGTTCAGCTTCACACAGTTGGCAATTACAATGGTAACAAGAGTGTCTGCGTGTCATTATCTAGACACTCACAAACAAACACCCATGCAAACGCTCTCACTCGCGCACACACACACACACACACACACACACACACACACACACACTCTGAAGGGAATGTAGTAGGAGAGACAGTGGAATGCAGGACAGATATCACACACACTCTCCTTCTGACCTCTCCTCCCCAAAAATAAACAGAAATACAAAAATAAACACACTTTAAAAAATTACAACTCATTTACAAACACCAAAGAAGGAAAAGAATAAAAACACAACAACAGGTAAAACAACAATATATCTGTCAAAGTTTTCCATGTTAAAAACAGGTTGCTTGGTTCAGTTTTGCATCCAGTAGAAGGTTACACTGTGTGTGTTTGTGATGGGACCTAATGCTCAGTAAAGTGCATTTGATGCATCAGCAGACAGGAAGAGAGAGAAATGAATTTGGGTGCTAATGTGGCTCTGGGCCTTCCTAACACTGACAGATATGATAGAGCTACATGAACTTTACAACCTCCGCCGTAAACATCACACCTAAAAGACATTTAACATTGAAATAACATTTTGTTTCAGTTTATGCAAATGTAAATACATTCATAAATTACATGTGGGGTTAGGAGAATCAAGCTGAGAAACTAGAGAAGTCTGAAACCGATGAACGCAACTCCTCGTATGAATAAACACGACCGTAGCCAAAAAACTCAACTCAAATGACGTTTCCATGCATTAGAGGCAGAGAGATGGAGTCTCACACGTAAGTACGTACACATTCCGCCGTCGTAAACTGGAATCCTCTCGCTTTTATGAATTCCGGATTGACTCCAGTTCCCGTGGTTATGCTGCAGTTCTTAGGCCTTTAGAAGACCACACCCATCTGACCGAGAAAAACAGAAGCGGTACAAACCAGAGAAACGCAAATGAAGTGGTAGAAAGAAAAAGCGCTCTTTTGTGACACAGAAGTGTGTCTCAGAGCAACGCAAGACGTTAATTTTTTTTTAATGTTTGTCTGTTTTGATTTCCCACCCCTCAATAATTCACTTGGATATCATGCAATAGAGACGTGCAAAAAGATAACACCTAAATCCACAAAACACACTTTCATAAATGGCTGTGTTATGAATGCGTATAACATGTGTATGCCTACTCCATGCCGACCTACAGAGACAATATGACTTAAAAGCAGTGCGGAAGCCACAGGTCAAACGAATGCACAGGATGCCTCTACTGAGGTCATTAAAACCATATGGATGCATAAAACAATTCTTCTCTTAGTCTATGCAGCTATGGGGTCAAAACAATGCTAACGTTGCGCTGTCTTTTTTTTTGTGTTTTTTTTTTTGTCTTTTTTTTTTTTGTTCCTTCGCTGATTATCTTTTCATTGGAACTAAAAGATATTGATTAATTGGCACTTGTTCAATGCTTCTAAATAAGTTATCGATATCTAATGTTTCATCACACACCTACATGTCGAGAAGCTGTGAAGGTCTAGTTTGGCACAGGTTGACTATTATTACTGCGTCTATGTAATTAATATTGATACACCTCGTTTATACCCCTGTCAAAAAAACGAGCACAATCCTAATCAACAGACCAGACGTTTTTTTCTCAACTAAAATATTTCTGTATATTTCACTTATCAAATAGCAGCATTTTTTAATTTTTTTAAACTTACGGTATTACAAAAAAGTACATGTAAACCTATTCATTCAAAATTTGTAGTAAATCCAAAGGCTCATACAACAGACATAACAAAACACAAAACTTGACAACATGCTACAATATTGCTTCCAATAGTTCTTTACATTTTAAGTCGATCTAAAATTATCAATGACGTAGATATGGACACCAGCACTCCAAAGAGAGCAACTCTAATGCACAAACAAATTGCAAAGCTAATCTTAACCAGGCTTGATTGGCACTTTCATCATCCACACGAGTATAACGGATAATCACACACTGAAACCAACAGCGCAAGACTGCATTTAGACCACAAACTAGAGGAACTACACCAAAATACACAAAGAACATGAGACGCGACGGATTCCACAGTTTCATTTTTAAAAAAAAATGAAGGAAAATGCAGAAATGATCTTCGATAGTTCTCAGAGAGAGGAAAGAGAACACAGAGCACAAACGATGGTGACGTCATCGTTTGAGTTTGAGGTGGCTATCACATCCATCTCCCTTAGGTTATTGTTTTTTTTTTTTTGTTTGTTTGTTTTTTTTTTTTAACCAGAGTTCTTTGCTCTGGGTTTACACACCTCTACGTTCTCTCAGAGCACAGATTCAAGGTAGAATACGGAATCAATCAGGCAGAGAGCACGAGAATCTAATCACATGTATTAATGTTAGACTACTGTATGTGGTGTATTAGTCCAGAGGTATGGTGTTCACGATGCGGCAGAATACCCATCAGCCCCTGTGGAGACACGCACACCCTCTGTGATAAACACACACACACACACACACACAACACATCCGTGGCGACCGGCAGCCTGGAGGGGAAGAAAGTGAAAGGAGAGACAACAGAACGTGGGAAAAGTGGTAGCAGAGCAAGACATGAGGGGGTCTAAGAAAGTGGAAGAAAAAGAGGTAGTGCAAAGACAGGGAGGACACAGAGAGAGAGTGAGAGACAGAATTAACCCTAATATCATGAGCATCAACAAATTTGAACTGTTTTACTACAAATATAAATGACATCTTTGTCTGTAATCATATTACCCTCATATTGCTGCACCAAGTGCTTGTGCTTCTGAAATCAGGTACAGTTTGATCTCCAAACAGTATTGAACAACAATTTATACTTGGAGAACCTGATATCTCACGGCTGGTACTGAAATACAGTAACTAGTTTGGAAGTACATTAAGTGAGCGTATGGCATGTTATACTTTGAATGGTATTTAAACAGCAATCATGAGATATGTGGAAATGTTAATATTCCTAACAATTATGCAATGGATATAAATAGGTTACTCTCTCATCCTCTCTCTCTCCATCTCTCTCCCCCCCTCTCTCTTCCCTTCTTTTTCTACGTTTCCGCTTCGCCTCTAGCGAGTAGATTAGAGGGTTGGTAGTTGGAGGGAGATGATGAATGACTTTTAGAGTGTGTATGTAGGTCAGCAGTAGATTGGGCTGTGCAGTGTTGTTATATATAGAAGTCCAGGGTTCAAATGGAGATCTGCTAATTAATGACAGGTCTGGGTGGCGCGGGGGGAATCGGACCCTCGGCGACCTCTGCTTTTGCGAGAGAGCAAGGTAAACTACAGGTAGACGTTCCTACAGCGGAGCCTCGTGGCCCGTGTTCTTGTGCTCGCTTGGTTTCATTGCTTTATTCCATCACGCCGTGTCTCAGTGGATGCACTCTCGATGGTGTGAAATATGTACAGTACATTCCATAGTTGTGATGGCGTCAGGCCGCTGGATTCACAGTGTGGTTCAGAGACGATTGCTCGCCCTGTACGGGAGCTCCTGCTCACTCTCCATGCAAGAGCCAATTGCTGGCAAGACCGAAAATGCTGTTAGCAGCAAACGTTTTGATGCAGTGTACAACTGTGGAATTAACTAATGAGTAACTATCACCACCGTTCTGTGCAACTGATGACCTGTTGATCAGTGAAAAAGGTGGAGGGCTCATGAAACTCTCCTGCAATGCTTTAGAAATGTTGGGCAAACGGAGCTGTGCGTCTGACGCTACGGCCTGCAGTTTGGTTTCTCAAAGGAAGCAGAATTATGATCAGTTAGCCTGCAAGAGTTCACCTCGCAGTGACGCCGCTTTACAGAAGAAGGCTGAAGGTCGACAGTAGTATCCTCCGGCCTTCGAATAAGTTCAGACAGGGTACAAAAGCTGTGTGTCATTTAATTCTCTCGTTCACTACCTCAACCACACCTCTGCTGCCATCCTGCCAAACGGCGACGTGAACGAGGTGGCATCTGTAATGCACCCAAGAATTTGCTGCACTGCATACAAACTGGAAATCTTTCTCCTTCTTCGCAAACATGAGGTATGACAACCTGAGCTCCTTTCAAACGAAACAGGCACGGACATTGCCTGGCTCCTCCAATCAGAGGAAGAGGAGGAGTTAAGAGGTACATCTGTCTAAACAGGTCCAATTATTTTTCAAGTTCAGGATTCTAAGGACTTCAATTCCTTGGTAGTGTGTCCAAAGGTTTTCTGTAGTAAGAGTTAAAAGTCAGTGAGACAAAACAGACGGTTTTTTAAGATCCTACTGTTGTGTCTCTGCTCTAGCAGGATCTTTTGAATATCCACTCGCTCTCAGTCTCATGAGTAAATCGCAAAATGCCCCCTAATAATTCATGAGGGCTCTCGAGACACTCTCCCATAAATACTAAAATCAGTAGATATGACAACAAAATCTCTTCAAATGTGTTTTCTTATAGCACCAAAGTGGGATCCTGTGACTAAACTGCACTTGTATGTACGTGTTACATTCCAGTTCTCTAATGCCGAGTATCTGAACTTTGACAAATGATGTCTGTCTCTGTCTGTCTGTGGCTGAAGATTAGCTATCTACTTTTGACAGCATCTCAATTTGATACTCTATTTACATATAAAAAACCCCAACAATATCAGGAAGTCTTTATACATTCAGGTCAACCTGGAATCACAGGTTTGAGTAAATCTAAAAGAGACTGAGTGTGAACTGACCATAATGGAGAATAATCACAGAGATATTAGTAATGTAATGCAGATCAAAAGCTTTCAGCAGGTGTTTTGGATTAAGTCTCAGTTGAAAACAATAAGGGGGAAACCAAGAGTACCTATGGAAATGTTTCATAGGTATCTTCATTTTCATTTCAGGCCTACACTTGTGGAGACTGAATTTACTGATATCAAAAGGGGGACCGCTTCAAACTCCCATTCTCCTTGCTCAGGGTATGGATCAGGTATGAACTAAACTGTGAGGGTTTTGCAATGGAAGCCAAAAAACAGAACATAGAATTCAAAAGACCCTGGCTAAGAGAGAGAAAGTGAAGTCTGAGCTCCTCCTCCTCTGAGTGCCTCAGGGCACGATACTCTGACCTACACAACGTAACAACTTTAAAAATACAGCAGAATTTCAATCACAAAATATCATATTTCTTCCCAAACAGGTTATCTATCCACAGTTCCATCAGATCTTTTTTTTTTTCATTTGTTTTGTAATTGTCCTTATTTTGTGTTTAAATATTTGGACATGTTTCTCGCTCCAACCCATCCCGTTTTTCCATCGATTTCATTCAGTCATCTATCAATTCTCTCTGGTTTCCTTCGCTTTCGTTGTTCCCCTCCCCGCTCCTGTCCATCCCTAGCCCACCTTCTGAGGGTTTGTGGCTCGGACGCCTTGCTCGTACGTGATTCGCTGGCTGATGAGATACTGGGCGGCCTGCGTCGCTGCCGGCGACCCCGTAATGGTTACCTTTCGATTGCGTGTGCCTGGAATGAACTCTCCCTTTTTGGAGATCTGAATTCGAGCGCCCGTCAGCTCCTGATACTCCACCAGAGTCTTGCCACCCTTTCCCAAGATGGCACCGACCAAGTTTTCTGGCACAGCGATCTCCACCACCTCTTTTCCACCTTCTGCCAGCTTCTCTGTGCCCAGCAGAGACGATGCCACCAGTGGTGATGAGGGATTAAGGTACCCATTAGAAGCCCCTGTTGCAGCTGCTAGAGAGCCCAGCGAGAAGCCCCCTAAACTAGGTGCGGCAGGGTGACCGCCCCCTCCAGAGGCCTCGCTGGCATATGTAGCAAGCAAATTGGCTGCTGCTGCAGCCGCTGGATTTGCGCTGGCCGCAACGGCAGCAAGCACCCCAGATGCGGCGGCCGGGTTAAGGCCAAGCCCCAGTGTATTGGTATTGTAGCCATAACTGGCCAGAGTGTTCAGGGCAGATGTAATGGCAAGCAGATCATTACCGGAAAGACTTGACATGGCCGTAGGGAACCCACCCATGCCTGCGAGACCCGCCTGGCCAAGGAGCGTGGAAGCTGTAGCTGCTGCGGCAGCATTGGGTAACACCTCTGTAGAGTTGGCGAAGGGAGATCCTGTCGGGTTGGAGTTGGCCACGGGGCCGGTGATGTTGGAGTAACTGATATTTAGACAGCTGCTGCTCTGTGGGTCCTCCTGGATCTTCTGGACAATGATCTCCACTGCCTTGCGGTTCTGCTCCGGCTCCCCACTCACTGTCACAACGCGCTCCTGCAGATTGATGCCCTCAGGCTTCTGAGAAAGCTGTACCCAGGCTCCTGACTGCTCCATCACAGCCTTAACTGTTGCCCCACCCTTACCGATGATGAGTCCTGCTGTGCTGTTGGGCACGATCAGTTTAGCCTGTGGAGGAGGGGAAGTGTCACTTTGATTGAGGAACAGAATTACATGCATGAGACTGCACACAGCCCCAAAAATAGATGCTGCAATAAGCTCAAATGTGTCTGTGCTGGTTATGTAGATGTTTGTTTTCTGTCCACACTTACACAGTAAAAAATGTTTGCATATGTTTAAAGAAAGTTGCAGCTACAATATGTAACCCTGAATGCACATATACGTTTAAGAGCATATAATAGTGTATGTGTGTGTGTGTGTGAGTGACTGTGTAAGGTCTGGCTCTTAAGTCAGTGCTTATTTCAGCCATTTGTTGATCCCCGGTCTTACATTGCAGCTGCTCTCTCTCACTCCCTCTCTGTTTCTCATTCTGCAAAGATCAAGCAGGTAAAAATAACCCACTGCTCTCACACTTTGCTGCCCCTCTCAGTCACTCTTTCCCTGGGGAACAACCACCAGCCTGCCCTGCCCTCTGCCTCCTCTGGGCTGGTATATTTTCCTGTCTTCAGTGTTGCTTATCACTGTCAGATAGCTGACAGTAAGTACATTTGCACTTTAGAAATTGATTTCTAGTCAGACTAAAACAATAATTCACCTTTTAAAATGTCATGTAATTGCTCTTGTACACATCCAAACTGCTTGAGTAATTGTAACTACACATGTAAAAAGTGAGCAAAGACTCACTGTCTTTGCTGTCATTCCATAAGCAAACTAATCACAATATTACAAATATTATGACCTACGCTGTGGTTTAGGGGAATAACTGACTTACATGTTTAATTCCTAAACTGCAAAGTCTGATATGTTTAAGTCTTCATCACCCATTTAATAACTAGGAACGGTTTGGATTTGGTGTGGTGTAGTAGTAGCAACTTCCCAAACGAACCTGTTTAACACGGTCAGGGTTAACAGTAGTCTGGGGCTGGAGAATGCTGACTGGTTCGGTCTTCTGACTGCTCTGAGGCATCTCACGAACTTTTTCAGCGATGAAGTTATGTACTCCATTCAGAGCTTCCACTGTACCCTGAATCAAACAAACGCGCTCTGTTGTACCTGTTCAAACACACACACACACACACACACAAAAAAAACATAACATTAGCATATAGACAAAATGCACATGTAAAATTAAATTAAAGGGTTAGTTCACCCAAAAATGAAAATAATGTCATTTATCACTCACCCTCATGTCGTTCCACACCCGTAAGGCCTTCATTCATCTTCGGAACACAAATTAAGATATTTTTGATTGAATCCGATGGCTCAGTGAGGCCTGTATTCAAAGCAATGACATTTCCTCTCTCAAGATCCATAAAGGTGGTTCTTCCTTAATATTATAAAGCGACAAGAATATTTTGTGCGGCAAAAAAACAAAAGACAATATTTCAACAATATAGTGATGGGCCGATTTCAAAACACTGCTTCGGAGCTTTGCGAATCGAATTAGTGACTCAGAGCACCAAAGTCACATGATTTCAGCAGTTTAGCCATTTGATAGGAGTCACTGATTCGATTCGCAAAGCTCCGAAGCAGTGTTTTGAAAGTTTTTTTTTTTTTTTGGCACACAAAAATATTCTCGTCGCTTTATAATATTACGGAAGAACCACTGAACTCACATGAACTGTTTTAAATATGTTTTTAGTACCGTTATGGATCTTGAGAGAGGAAATGTCAATGTTGTGAATGCAGGCCTCACTGAGCCATCAGATTTAATCAAAAATATCTTAATTTGTGTTCTGAAGATGAATGAAGGTCTTACGGGTGTAGAACGACATGCGGGTGAGTAATAAATTACATTATTTCATTTTTGGGTGAACTAAACCTTTAAGGCTGGGTATTAACTCAGATTTCACGACTCAATTTCGATTCACAAGCTTGCAGTTCAATTTGATTTTGATTCATATCAGGTACAGTACATGGGAAATTTTCTCAAGGGAAAAAAACTCAACTAATGCTGTAAACCAGTGTTTCTCAATTGGTGGGTCACAACCCAATGCAAATTCACACCTGTACAATAGAGGGCCCATCTCAAACAAACCTTTCAGCTGTGCTGCCATTCTGGATTGAAGAAGAATAAAATGCAAGAGAATATAGTTCAACACTAATTCTTAAGCAATAAAAAAAAAAGAAACAAATTTGATATTTAACTAAAGTCATTTTTGCTTATCACTATGGAATTGAATAATCGAAGGTCAACAGCAAAGACATTGGTTAATAAAGTTTAAATACATCAGGTATGTGTGTTATTTAATTATTGCAAAATGTGCATAATATTCTGATTTTGCATTTTACTGTTTATTTATTTTGAGAAATACTAATCTGTTTTTGTGCAAGTGAGATGAGTAAATGCATGCTCACATTTAGTCTCTCTCTTTAATAACCATCATGTTTACACAGCGCACACAACAACTCCACTCCTTACTCCCATTTTCTCTCAACATGGTGACAGTAAAGATGTCAGTCAATAAATGGGAAAACAAAGTAACTTGCATTACTTATTTGAAAAAGTAACAAGTTACTAGTTAATTGGAAAAGTAATCTGATTATGTAACTCACGTTACCCCCAACACTGGTCATGATATTGTTAAAAAGTACCAATGAATTGCGTAACGTAATAACGTAACGTAACGTAACGTAATATATATATATATATATAATGAAAATGTAATAAAGTGTATATATTTAGCAAATTGCTCAATATATAAGGATTACGGTAAGTTGTACTGTATCTTTCAACGTACCTTTTGATGTTCATTCATGTTTATTTGGTGCTGTAACTACTAGAAAAGAGGAAGAGTTGATCGGTTCATGTGCCGCTTGATCTGAGGGGGCAACAGCAATCTGTCACGCCATATTAAAGAGCACCAAAATGGTATTTATTGGTTGAATTTCACAATAAAATGTAGAGAATTTGAAATCTAAGACTTTGTTTCATATCAAAATTAAAAAAGCAAAAAACTTATAGCGATTTATTGGATAGGAGGCAACGCTACAAAGTTCTGTTCTGCATCAACTGAAAACAGCATAGAGTAAAAGATCTATTCTTCTTAAGAATCGATATCTGTTCAATTAAAATCGAGAAATCAATATTTTTACCCAGCCGTAGAAATTATGTATATTATATCAATATATGTACAGTAACACTCCTCTACCATTAAAAAATTGGGGTCAGAAAGATTTTTTTATGTTTTTGACAGAAACTTCTTATACTCAGTAAGGCTGCATTTATTTGATCAGAAATAGAGTAAAACAGTATAGTGAAATAGAATTGTGAAATATTGTTAAAATTAAAATAAAAAAAATAAAAAAAAACTGTTTTCTGTTTTTATTTTTTTTAAATGTAATTTATTCCTGTTATGACAAAGCTGATTTTTCTTCAGCCATTACTCCAATCCAGTGTCAAATGATGAATATGCTGAATCTTATTATCAATGTTGAAAACAGTTGTGCTGCTTAATATTTTTGTGGAAACCATGAAGCTTTTTTGGGATTCTGTGATAAATAGAAACTTTAAAAGCATTTGTTTGAAACAAATCTTTTGTAACTTACTGACACCAAATTTTTGAATGATAGTGTATATGTATCAAATATGTACATAAAATATATCAATACAATACAAAAAATATGTTAATAAAGCTTAACATAAATCAAGTAAATAATGGCATACAGATACATTGCTGTGTTTAAATTACATTTGAGTATTTGGCAAACACTTTTATCCAAAGCAACTTGCACTGCATTCAAGCCAAGATGTACATTTGATCAGTTCATGAATTTCCTAGGATCTTAACCAGTGACCTTGGAGTTGCAAGCACCACCATGCTCTATTGTTTGAACTATATTTTTTAAGGTCATGGAAACACACATTACATTTTCAAAGAAGCAATTTCACCTTTAAGTATAAATGCATCTACCAGAAAGAATGATAAGGGCTGTTGTAACACAGAGGAAAAAGACAGATGAACATATGGCTGCATGATATAATTCATTCAGAATGCATCAAATTCTGAACCTGTCATCTCTAACCACATCACTCCTGTGGGACACACCACACAAATGTGCAGGACACACATAAAATCTCCTAATCTCTGGCAACTCACTGCCCTGAAGTGCATGGACTGTCTGAAATACTGTTGTAACTGTGAGAAACCAAAGAGCTCACGTTGGACTGGACCCTGTTCACCATGAACAGAGAGATGAGTTATTGTTACACAATCGTCTGTGCATTGTGTCAACCTGAATTCAAGTTTGGATTTGTTCAGTCTTGCTGTGGAAAGTATCATTCAATGTCCTAAATATACTGTCATGATCATCTTCTATTTTTTTTGGAGGGAGAGAGATGTGGGAAGCGGGGGCATGTGGTTGTTGGTAGTGTGTGTTTGTTTCCGGGCAACAGTGCAGAGATATTGCCTTGCATGTGTGTGTGTGTGTGTGTGTGTGTATGAGAGAGAGAGAGAGCTCCAACACACATGCATACCCGACCAAGTGTTTGTTCCTCGGCTGTGATGTTTTACAGGCTATTCGTATCTGAAGCACAGCACAACACACAACCAGTTTCAACATTCGCACTTCAAGATTTTGAAGGCTTACAAATAAAACATGCTCCAATAAAGCACGCACTAGTGTCTGTGTGAGCAGTGTTCATTTCAGTCTTGCCCTCTTTGAGGAGGTGTGGTTTGTGGTAAGAGACTGCAGTTAAATGAGTTTTAAGAAAAGACTGAATTGTAATTTACATGTGTGACAGACTACAGTGTGTGTGTTAAAGCGCTGCTGGCTGGAGTAAAACCGCTCAGCTGTAGGTGAATTCTTTTTATAGCTCTCTTGCGAGCCAGAGAGAGTTTAAATGTTTCCCTTTCAATGTCTCATAAGATAAATGAGGTCTGGAAGAGAAGCTGCTATTATATCAGAGACCAGAATGATTGAGGATGTGCTGGTGTTTGTGCCAGAGCAGCACTACTTCTTGTACTCGGGGTTTGGCAAAATTCTGAATTTATGAATTAACTTTGAATTGAATTGGTCACAGCACACAGGAAGTTGAATTGGAATTTGAATTGGAATAATAGAAGAGAAATGTATTATTAATTTTGAAGAAATCAAATATCCATCTATCCATGGAGTATGAACTTTCAAACTTCAAAAGGTTCAAAAAGTAAAAAAACTAAACAAACAAACAACAACAACAACAAAAAACATTTGAACTTTTCTTTTTCTATTTAAATTATAGTTATATTAGAGTTATATGAACTTCTTTGAATTTCAATTCATTTTAATTTAACTTCTTTACTACTAGAACTACTAGAAAAGATGAAGAGTTGATCGGTTCATGTGCCGCTTGATCTGAGGGAGCAACAGCAATCTGTCACGCCATATTAAAGAGCACCAAAATGGTATTTATTGGTTGAATTTCACAATAAAATTGAGAGAATTTGAAATCTAAGACTTTGTTTCATATCAAAATTAAAAAAGCACAAAGTTTATAGCGATTTATTGGATAGGAGGCAACGCTACAAAGTTCTGTTCTGCATCAACTGAAAACAGCATAGAGTAAAAGAATCAATATCTGTTCATAAAAATGAGAATCAATTAAAATCGAGAAATCAATATTTTTACCCAGCCGTAGAAATTATGTATATCAATATATGTACAGTAACACTCCTCTACCATTAAAAAAATTGGGGTCAGTAAGATTTTCTGATGTTTTTGACAGAAACTTCTTATACTCAGTAATGCTGCATTTATTTGATCAGAAATAGAGTAAAACAGTATAGTGAAATAGAATTGTGAAATATTGTTTAAAAAAAAAAAAAAAAAAAAACTGTTTTCTGTTCTTATTTTTAAAAATGTAATTTATTCCTGTTATGGCAAAGCTCAGCCATTACTCCAGTCCAGTGTCAAATGATGAATATGCTGAATCTTATTATCAATGTTGAAAACAGTTGTGCTGCTTAATATTTTTGTGGAAACCATGAAGCTTTTTTTTTTTTTTTTCATTTAACTTCTTTACATTAAGTTCAATTTTCATTTCTGCCCCCTGCTTGCTACCTCAGTTCAAATTTAGGATTCAATTAAAATTCAGTAATTGAAATTGAACTTAAAGTCATTCTCATTTAAATTCTGATTGGTGAATAACCCTGGTTGTATCATATATTATATTGTGTGGTGCTATCACGTTGTGCTGTTAAACACAGTGAAAATAAATGATTTGAAATTTATAAAATATTTTAAAATTGTTGGGATGTATTTGCAGGATAAAAAAACTATGCGAAAGCAAGTGAGAAGGCAAATGAGAGTGAGATTGTGTGTTTGTGTGTGTTAGTGGAAGGGTGAAAGGCAGAACAGGTGGTCTCAGGATAGTTTTAGTTGTAACGGGTGTGTTTAATGAATGAAAACATAGCTATTCACAGACAAATTATGCTCACAATATTCAGCTGTACGCTTCACAGCTGCGACACACACACACACTTTCTCACATATTTCCTCTCCCTATGGGCACATTTTCCACTGTCATTCTCTGCCGTTTTTATTTTTCACGCTACAAAATAAAGCAGCTTCTTAATGACACATGGTGGAAAAGATACTATAGTCAATGACACAAACAGGCCAACATCTGTAAACATTCTCGTACACATAAATCTACCTCCATCAGACCTTCTGCATAACATTCAGAACACTTAAAAGCTTGCCATTTTCTACAATTCTAGAAATTCCATCTACTGGTGTTAAAAAAAAACTGTTTATCAGTGAGAGTAAAGATTGTTTATTATAAAAAATGCACAACTTTTATCCTTCATTTCTAAAAATAAATACTCCAATTAATACCAAAAATGGTTTTACAGCTTGATGCCACAGAATAACTTTAAGAACTTTTTATTCTGTAGTTCACTAGAAAACCATCCATGTGCTTGTGCTTTAAAGAACCAAAAAACCAACGTACTGATCTGAAGAACCATCTGACATAAAAAAAATTGTCTCCAAGAATCTTATACAGTGAAAAATAGTTACTGATAAGGAGAAGGAAAAAAACATCGAAGGATCTTTATTTTCATGAGTGTTTAGCCTGAACGAGAGTTATGCATGGCACCATTAACTCCACCATCTGTTGCACAGTAAATAAAATGATTTAACTGTGAGGATTTATAACACAGATCTAATAACATAAATTATAAATAGATGAAGAACTAATGTTGATCATCATTAAAGCCAGACAGAAGATGTGATGCATACCTGGGTAGAAGTCTTTAGATTTGGACAGTTTGATGGTGGCTCCAGTCTCTTTCTGAAGCTGGACGATGGTTTGACCCCCTTTACCGATGATTGAACCAGCAGCATAGCTGGGAATCAACACCTTCAGGAAATATTCACCCTCCTCTGCACACACACACACAAAAACGAAAACAAAGTTAGAGATAAAAGATATATGTCTAAATAAAAGATAAAAGATATCATGTCTTTTTGTTGTTATTTATGTGCAATCTGTAGTCATGTTTAATTTAGAGGATTTTTGGGATGCGTTACACATTTCTGTAAAACTGTAGTAAGATTATATAACAGTTTGAAAACCTCATGAAGCCAAACAGAGACCACATGAGTGCTCCTCACTAGGACTCCTCCTTGTCAAACAATATACAAACTAAACATGAAGAGAGACGCGTCTGGTTCTTATATTCACTTCCCCTCCTTTTCCATTTATATTCCTTTCTTCACTTTTTCTCGCTCTCTTTCTCTCCCTGATGAGTTCCTACTGATTCTGCCTCTGTCCCACTTTTTCCCCATGCAGAGATAAAATGACCTGCTTTGGGTTGGTAGAGGTCTAAATTTAACCAAACTATCTCTGTGTTTTGTGTCCTTCACTATCTTTTTCACCATCTCTCTCTCTCACACACACACACACACACACACACACAAAGGGTCGGACAGCCGACAAACAGCTCAGATACTCAGCATGGAGGTTCTGTGTGACAGTCAGAAGTTGAGGTTTAAGTAAGAGTATGTGGCGGGTGGTGTGTAGGCAGTAGCACTTCACTATACTAAGGCCGTGGGCTTGTGGGTAATTGCCTGGAAGGCTGTTCAGGCAGGAGCATATGGATGCTAAATCCTCAGATTTGTCCAGAAGAACCCAGCCAACAACGCATAAGTCACTCAGAGGTTCCCGGGGGGACAAGGCTTCCCTCTCCCACCACAATATTACACATCCTAAACACGACATATGGCCCAGAGTGCATTGCTAAAGCAAGGGAAGTTCCAGAAGGTGATTACATCACATCAAAAAATAAATAAATAAATATGATACAAGAGTCATCAAACTCCCTTTGCACTAAACATGCAAATATATTCCATCATGACATCACAATGACATTTTTAATCGCTCATGCCATGTTGAATATTCGATATACCCTTCTTAATGTTATTGTTGGCACAGCTAAAACAATTCAATAACTATTTTAATTTGATTTGTAGCAGAGATGGTATTTAAGGTCATTTTTATTAATGTATTGTGTGACAAAATGGAAGCAGATACAAAAGTACATTGTGTTTGTGTACTATATCAGTGTCTTTCAGAGACTGTAGTAAATCCGAAAGATAAGATGGGTTTCGCAGACTCAAATGCCCCCAATCTCCAGCAGCTGACCCTTTACCACTGCAGAGAGAAGGAGAGAGAGTCAGAGATACAAGGAGAGAGAGAGGGACTGCAGAATAAGAGCAAACACGCTAATAATAAATGAAAAACATGCAAAGAATGAGAAAAGATAAAGCAGGAGCAGCTGGGAAGCAAAAGATTTGTTAGCAATAAAGAAAGGAATATTCTACCAAAAGGAAAAGACCATTCCAGGGAGTGGTAGAGGAAAAAAGCAACTAGGAGGGGAGAGGACAGATGAGGAGAAGAGGAGAGGGGAGGGGCAGCAGGGAGAAGGTGAAAATATTATGGTCTCTAAGCAACTCTGATTGACTCTCCTATGGGAATGCTCGATACATTCTAAATCACACCAAAGTCCGCTACATAGCATACACGTCACCGCGTTCACCTGTACACTAATGTTGGCGTGAAGCATTTGTGCAGTTCTTCCAGAAATGCAGCACACACTCTCTCACAACTGGAAGGCCAGTCTGGTCGATATGTGATCAATCGTCCTATCCAGACAATCCCATTAATACCAGAAAATCGGGGAATCTGGGAAAGCCAGAGAAATGTAACTGTCAGCCCAGGCATATATAATCAAGCCACGAGTGGGAGGGCCAGTTAGTAGATGGCACCAGGATCAAAGCAAACATTAGCTTCAGTTGTAATACATTATCTAGTCTAACAGGAAGATGAAAGAAAGAAAGAAAGAAAGAAAGAAAGAAAGAAAGAAAGAAAGAAAGAAAGAAAGAAAGAAAGAAAGAAAGAAAGAAAGAAAGAAGCATGCTCACATGCAGTATAAGTCGCTTAAGCGCAGCTGAACGTGCAATGCACAGTTAGAAAGATACCCGAGCAGAATTTAAATTGAAAAGACAATTCGAGAAAAACACAGAGCGACCCAATCACTCACATTTCCACACATTCCTATAGAAACGCATGAAAAAGGAAAACAAAAACTGCATTCCTGTCTCACTTATACAGATCTAAAAGCTGCAGCATTGCTATTCTTTTGTTCATTCCTCTCTTTTTTCCCTATCTCTCTCTGACTGACTGACTGACTTTGCTCTGTGCTCAGTCACTTAAGAGAAAATAATTTGTTAAATGAATATGTGCAAATGTCAGAGGGTGAGAGATTGTTTTATTCTCTGCGCTGGGACTGACATTGGGTTTCTCTATAAAACACATGCAGCGTCTGACAAATACTTCATCTTGTGACGACGTCATACACAAATGCTCAAACAAGGACACCAGCTCCCTTCGTAGGGCCCTCGAGAGGGGCTAGTGGACACGACTGAGATCTGGATAGAGCAGTGCAGAGTGGTTCAATCTGTACCTGTCCTCTGCAGCGCTCCAGGTGCGCAGTGGGATATGCATTACATCATTGCCTCATCCGACTCAATGCTCTCTGCCACACACACACACACACACATGACTGACAGGTAATGATGGGACTCCAGTCCATGATGTTCGCTGCAGCCGAGCAAACACACACACACACACACACACACACAGCTGGGCAGATCCCGGTCTTATCAATGACCGGTCTGTTGAACGGGAGGGTGCGAGTGTGAATGGAATGAATGCAGACACTGTTAGAGGGACTGTTTAATGAGGGCACTTTGCAGTGAACGGAGGAAGAGGACAGGACGCAGTGGACACAAGCTCAGGAATCCATGATGGAGGTTTTTGAAGAGTGCAGCCGGAGGGGAGATAAGAAAAGAGTGAGTGCGTTCATACGAACGGAAAGGATATAGAAAGGGCAATCAGAGCTCTCGCAATCACTGAAGTACGTCGTACCAGCACGCCACAGCGTCGCAGGAAAGCGAACCTCCGGCAGCCGTTTTTTAAAGAGCGGCAGTGTCAGCGTGAGGACCGTTTGACCTTGGCCAGAGAAAAACGAAACTTCACTCTCTCCATCGCGACCGCCTCACCATCGTTTCCAAGATGACTTGGAGGTGACATTCTGAAGGCACAAAGAGCCAATGGAAAGGTCTGCTGTCGCTTACCTGTGGTTAAAAGGAAAACCTAGAGAACATTCTCATGCAGCAGTGATTTGAGAATGACGAGAGCTTTGGGAGCGCTCCTCACCCGTGCGCTCCTGCTTGCGGTGATGATGTAAGGAAAGCTGGTGTAACAGGTTTTCAGCAGTGAGTGTCTGAGTAAATAATACAATCTGTTGCTGCTGTTTGCCAGTGAGCCATACTTACACAGCCGCTAACACAGTCAGACGGTTACGGGCTCAAACCTATGATTACACACAGCACATAGAGTGTGAACAGAGTGTCATGCAAACACACAGAGGGAGTGGGTCAAGAGGGATTGCATTGTTAAAACCCCCCCACCCCCAAGCAACACACACACACTCTGCATGTGAAAAGGAGGGCCTGTCCTAGGCACACTGCAAGGACAAGCAAGTCTCTCCTTCCCACAGAATGAATGAAGAGACGCGGACGAAGGACGGGAGAAGAAAGGGCGAAAGAACAAAAGACGCAAAGCGAAACGGTCAACTCATCCGCACACGCGCATTCAACAAGTCAACAAAAGGGGACCGAATTTCTTACCCATTCTGCTGTAGCGTGCTGGAGGTGGGGTTCAGATAGCCATGGACGCCGTGAGGCTGGACCTGTGAGCGATGCCCGATTGCAGGCTGATCATAGAAGCTCTGCCGCCGTCAAGGAATGTGGCCAGTCAACCTTTTTCCCCAGGTTCGTATCCGAGAGGGGGACAACGTCAGCGCATCCTCCCCTCCATACCCGCAGTCAGCCCCCGTCTCTCTCTTGCTCTCTCTCCCTCAATTTCCCTCTCTCTCTTTCTCTGATTGTGTGTGATGGCAATGCAATTGCTATGTGCCGTGTGTGTATGTGTGTGCTGTGTGTGTATGTGTATGTGAGTGAGTGTTTGAAGCAGAGAGGTTTGGTATTGTTCAGGCAGAGGCGGACTGACGGGGGGAATCTTCCTACTGCATCACCCTCTGCTTTCCTTCTCATCCATATTCAGCGAGAGCTCCAGCCCTGTGCTGCATTCTACAGAGAGGCACCTAGCGTGTCCAATCACCCCGCACCCCTCCCCAGCGTCACACACACACACACACACACTCGCACACATACACACCAAGGCTTTCTTTCTCGTCGCCCCCCCACCACCACTTTGACGCAGCACTATAAAAGACGTAGCGCCTCGCTCACGTTTGGGTGAAATATGAAAAGGTAGGATGGAGGGAGGTTGCGGAGGGAGAGAAAGAGGAAACGAAAAAGAAAGAGTAAAAGTGCGAGGGAGTGACCTTGCGAGAGCAGAGAGGAGGTATAGAGCGAAAGCGGGGAGGCAGTGGGCTCCTTGGACGGCCATGTTGGAAACACAGCGAGAAAGAGAGAGAGAGAGATTTTTGAAAATGGCAGAAAGGATCTGCCGCAGAGCGCCAAGGGGCCGGCCAACTAAATTACTGCCTATAAATCCAGCGACGCTATACCCAACCAGCGCGAGCGTGCAGGTGCGCGCACACGCGGCGGGGGGAGGGTGTCTGAGCTCAGTCCCAGGGTCATACTTCATTTGCATAGTAGCTTTTTTCAGCTGAGCTTGATAAATTCCCTACATATCCATACAAGGTATATCGACATGCTCTGTTGGGTGTCAGAGATGCAGCATGCAGAAGTATAGATGCTTCTGTTCAGGCAAACCGATCACGTTCAACACATCCACTGGACATTCTAGAATACATGAGCCCTCTCTCTCTCTCTAGCCCCTCCTTTCCCCACCACCTGCCCAATTCACAGTCAACTCACGTCACCACACACTGCAAGGGCACCTGTGTCCTTCTCTCGGCTCGCTCTCACTCTCTCTCGCTCGCACCTTTTGATCTAATACCGAACCGCACAAAAACACACCAACATAAATAGCTCTGCCAAAAACTCCATTAGCAACATTAACATGCCATTTCAATTGCAACTGGTAAGAGGCCACACACACTCTGTGTGTGCACTGGTGAAATTAGCATCAGCAATCAATGGCTGTTTACAAAAGGGAGGGCATAAAGAACATCTCAATCACTGACCGTCCTCTTCGTCGCTCTCTTTGGGTCAAAGGTCACGTAAGGGGGAAGGGTGCGTCCATTGATAGGATTATGTTTTAATTAACAAAGCCAGATAGGTGGACAGAATTAATGATGGTCAGAACTGCCAGTGAACAATGACATAACTTACTGACTAAAAAGACTGTGCTTAATGAGATGCTTTGACAAAAGCTGTCAAACACACTAGTCAAAAATGTTCAAATTTGCCACTGTCTTTTCTGTAATTTCTACTCAATTTCAGTTCAGAGTTTTAGCTCGATTTTCTACATCAGTCATAGTTAAAAATCAATGAAGTAAAAAAATGCAATGAACTTATCACTGCAGTTGGTAACTATGTTTTAAATTTCATTAAAGTTTTTCATTTTTGTGTTTTACAGTGCTTAATCGGCCTTCAGCTTGCTATATTGTATCAATACACTGAAGGCTTAGAAGATTATAACATTATCATGTACAGTCCGTATCGAAAATATAGGAACAGTTTTGAATCATTTGTTAATCAATGTATCACATTATTTAACAATAATAATGACGATAATAATACAGTTAAAAATAATAATAATAATAGTTAAATGTGCCATTGCATTCCTATGAATCATATTCACTAAGCAAAATCAGAATAAAAATCAAATATCAATGTAAATTGTTCACACAAATAGTGAGTACTAATTGTCAAATTCGTTAGTTAATAACTTTTGTGTACTGTCTATCTATAGTTTAGTTGTGTGAATAAAGATTCAGAAGTCGTTGTCTCAACGAATTAAACTTATAAACCCTTCATAACACACTCGACTCGCCTCAATAGCTCCGAACACCGAAAACCGAAAACCATTAGCTGTGCATAATCTGTGACATAAACGGCAGTGTGTGTGTGTGTGTGTGTGTGTGTGTGTGTGTGTGTGTGTGTGTGTGTGTGACCCGCACGCGGGGTGATGTTAGTTAAAACACACGCTGGACAGCTGCACCGGGTCTCCACAGCGGGAACTGCCGCCCCGTGAGCTAAACTCACAGAAATGTTCGCACAACGTTAGATTTTCTTTTCGCTTCCTTCCAATCCAACATATCCACTCACTCACTTATAGAGTAAAAGATCTCCAGAATAGAATTGTGTTCATCACGTGACCTTTACAGCTATTAGGCTAGTAAAGATCAATGACTCGGACCACCGTCTGAATAAATATGGATCAGAACCTAAATATGCTAACAAAAATCCAACCTAGAAACTGAGCATACTTGTAAATCTAGGATGCTTTAAGAAATGAATAACTGTTTTGTTGTGCGCACAAGTGATTTAGCCTACATTATCAGCAAAACCTAAAGGAAACTTTTCTAAATCAAAATGGACCCTAATGCTCTTTTGAATATGTATTAAGCGCTTCAAACTAAGCTATAGAGGGGAATTCAATCTTTTGTTTCCAATGGAATCTGTTACTCCATATGAATAGGGATTAAACTCCAGCAGCATGTGCGCTTTCTCCCTTTCATTCATTTTCTGCTCAATTTAGCATCAGCCCCAGCTACACCCCACCGGGTCATACAGGGTCAAATCGGACAAAACCCTTTTAATTTTAGTATTAATTATTTGGAGCGTTACTGTGACATTTAATTTCACATGTGCTTAAAACATGTTCTTGCTTCTTACGAATTAAAAAACGAGTACAATTCTTACCACCTGAACTCCCGTTGAGTCAAAGAGCAGTTATTTAGAAAAGAAAAAATAAAGCTGGACCCGGCACGCGACTCAGTCAGACTCGAGTGTCTCGTTTGACATGACTTATCTAGAGCAGCAGGCCCGAGAGCTGCCTGAACACCCGCGAACTGTCGATCGGATCTCACCTCCAGTGTTGGAGCGCTTGGTGCTGCTCGCCTCGGTCGGTGTTTCCAGGGGTCTCTTTCGGGAATCGGAGAGATCCTGGTCCATGTGTGGCGACTGTGAAAGGTGCTGAGGACTGGAGAAGATCCCGTTCTGCTGAACTGCCCCGCCAGCCATCATTTTGTCACCGGCTGGAGTTTACACCGCGTTAGCACACCGAAACCCGTTAGAAAGCATATAAAAATCAGTCAGTGTCTTCTCTCCGAGCTGTCCGTACGTTTATTGGAGCCTTAAATGTCATAAAAATGCCATGCTGCGGGGTCGCTGCGTGCGTCCGTTTCTGCCGCGTTGTCCACTATTTCCCGTTGGGAGAAGAGGCGCATTAAAGCTCTAAATATAAAAATCAATTCAGTGAAGTCTATTCATTAGCGCGCACCCGACACTTGAGACGTCTGTGTGTTTAACGAGCCCTCACGCACACGCGCAGCGCCCTCTCCAAAAAGATTCTCGCGACCATTGCCTCGCGCTGACAAACTACTAAAAGATAAACAAGTCAAGATTCAAGCTCAAAACAAAAAGACAGTTAGTATGTCGTTGTCGCTCGCCTTTTTCCGGTCTCAGTGCAGCGGAGCCTGGTTTTGGAAGGAGTGAGTGTATTGCTGTTGACGGTGTCAGTCCGTTTGTTTTGGAGTGTAAAAGAGAAGATTTTGTTTCAGAGATGCGAGAGTCTTGGCCAGCGCGCGGCGGCGGCTGCTCGGGTGACAAGAGCTCTCGCGCAGCATCCCTGGACCAATTGTGAGCCAGAGCGCGAGAGCCCTCCTGACGTCACGGGCCGCATCCTCCAAAAGAGTTTTTCAACGACAGCAAGTTTTAGTCCACACTCAACTACTAGTTTAACAACTTGCCCTTTAACTAAAACTGCCCAATTATAATTGCAGGATGCTACATATGGGGATTATTAAATAATAAGTTACTTTTTAAAGTGCTACAATGTGGAATAAATTGCATTTTGCAGACGTCGATTTCCTAAAGCAAGATTATTTACGTGTACAAACACAACGAACCTATGTTGAACGCGTAAACTTATTAATATGCAAAATATAAGAATACTTTTATAGCATTTAATCACTCTTATATTTTAAGTAATTGATAGTCATCACATGATTTCTGTCTTTTAATAGAAAATGGTAGTATATTTTTATAAGATTGAAAATTTTATTGTGCCCTAGAAATAAAAAAACACATTACAAAAACCAAAAACAACAGTGAAAAAAACCCACAGATTAAACAGTTAAACAGATTGTCATCACAGATACCACACGGACACTTACAGTACATGGAGTCTTTAAATTTAAAGGAAGAAAACTGTATTTCACAGCCTTATTTCAATTTCACAAATGAAACTCAAAAAGGACAAAACTCTTTGTAAAAAAGGTTTTACAATGAGCGTACCTAAGATGAAAGTGCTCATTTGTTCAGTCACAAAACAATCCCAAAAGCAACTAAATCCGGTACAAGAGTCCTCTAGACTAGAGTTTCGGGGTGATAATTGCATAAATCAAAATCTGCATTGGATGCAGATTATCCACAGGATAATGTGTTATAATCTTCTATAACACAAAAGATTTACATAGAGGTTATATGTAAACAACACCACATCCCAAGTAAAAATAAATGCTACATATAATTAAACATGTTTACTATTAAACAGTTATCTATCCACATAAGAAAAATCATGAACTGACAGTGTAATTTTGTTGGAGTACACAGGCCATTTCACAAATTTAAGGCCTAAGAGCACATCACAGATTTCTAAATGAAAACAAAAACAGAAAACAAGCCAACCATGAAACGAATTTATATATAAAAGATTGTTTATAATTTTAATTTATAAGTATTCAATATGTTTTGGGCCAACGGCAATATCACTGTACAAGCAGTATTCTTTGGACCCATGTAAACATGTAAAGTAAAAGATTACGATTTAACTGACAGTACAACTGACAAGCTCTGGTGCTTGTAATTAATTAATGAATTATGTACCATTTCCTCCTCAGAAGTATACGGAACTGTAAATATTACCACATCCGGCCAGCCACATACTCAAATGCAGACCTCTTCCTCTGTCAGACAGGGCTGCCGGATTCACGGAGTGCCTCTTGAGCTCCTTGCAGTGTCTCTCTTTTCACACATTTCCAATAACCAGAAATACCATACTGGGGCTTAACCTATGCAACACAGGTGCAAACTAAAGTCAGTCTACTGGTTTCTGCGCTGAGCCACTTACACACAATCACAAAGATTAACTACTGTCACAAAATTGAGCGATAGTTGCCGTTCAGATTAATGTCCATCATGTGTATTATTGTCAGCATAGACATTAGCATTTATGTCAGAATTTACTACCAATAATTCTTTTAACACTAATGATTTTTATGAAATGATTAATAGCACAACACTGTAAGTAAAATAAATTAAATTATGCAAATTAATAATTAATTATCAATTAAAGGGCTAAATGGATTCTCACCCTGAGTCCACGAAGTACTCTGTCTTTCATCACACCGAGGAACTCTTTATGACTCAGACAGTTGTCCCCGTCCAGGTCAAAGATCTTAAAAACAGTGTCCAAAACGTTCTCTGAAAGGTCGTGACCTGTCGCTATCTTCACCGCTCGCTTAAACTGAGCTATGGAGCAACAGAATGAGGGATATTGCTATGCATTTCAATGACATTCAACACAACTTTGACCTGGAAAATGTAGAAAAATGTTTTGATATTATGTATTATTTAAAAGTTAAAACTATTGGCATCCAGATCAGTCTTACCCATTCCTATTGGCTTGTTGGCATCACTAATCATTTTTACTGAGAATGCGAAGTCCTCCAGATTGTTGGTAAAGAGACAGAATGCTTTAAATTCATCAAAGGTGATGCTCTGACAAATACAAAAAAAACAGACACTGTTTTACAAATGCACAAGGTCTTTTATTGTCAAATAATGCTTCTTATGTTATAAATAACATTAATAATCGCCATGTTTTTTCACAAGATACTTCAGCTAGTTGATGGTTTTATCATAAATGGCAGTTTCAACAGGTTCCAGAGTCCTCTAAATCAGTAGTTAAAACTTTTTGACTCAAAGGCCCCCCCATTGTCCAACACAATATTCACACTATTAGAGTTTGATGATAACAATATATTAACAATAAATATTTTAAATACTCCCAAGTAATCCTGCAGCCCCCTTGAAAGTTTGTTGAGGCCCCCTGGTTGAGAGCCACTGCTCTAAATGTCATTTATCCAACTCTAGGTGGACTGTAAATGCCATGTCCTCAAGAATGATTTGGCAGCTCTACCACATCTAGAATCCAATCATCTCAAGACTAAAAAATAATGATGTGAGGTCGGTTTTTAACAAGTAATTTTAATTTGTACCCTTGCAGAATGTTTTGGTACCATTCTTTATTCATGGCAGTGTTTTAGGGGAGAATTGTGAGAGAGCCCACTCCCTTGGATGAGAACCCCACTCATGGATGGTCTCAGGATGCTTCATTGTTGGCACAACACAGGAATCATGGTAGTGTTTACCTTTTCTTCTATGGACAGCTTCATTGCTGCCCTTCTTGATACCAGGCCATTGTCCAATAGTCTTGGCCTCAATCTGCGTGCAGATGCACTAACACCTACCTGCTGCAAATACTAAGCAAATATTACTGGACACTCAGGAACGTCCTAAAGCCTTCTTTACGGCAGTTGAACCTTTCTCCTTGAAGTTCTTGATGATCCGGTAAATGTTTCTTTCAGGTGCAATGTTCTTTGCAACAATGTTGTTGCATGTAACTTAGGGGTGTGCAATATCACAATTTTTGATAGTGAACAATTAAAATGTCTCCATGATCTGCTTTTGAAGAAATATCATAGTATTGTGCTACAGTGCATTCTATCAGTTGCAGTTCTGGTGCCTCCGTCCCGACGCGACATACATTCACATCACGTTAACGCAGAGGTAGGGTTACGCTCACGTGACATTGCAGTTATTCATAATCACAAAGGTTAATTATTTGCATGCGTTTTAAAGCCTTGTGGGTTAAACATTTTATTTGCAGGTTGTTCTGACAAGCTTTTCTGAGCGCATACACCCAAAGTGCGCGCACACTTAAAGCTTTTTAAACAGCGTGTGAGTACTAGACTAAGTTATCTTTTGTGTCTTATTGCACTTAAAATGTCAAATACACACAAGGTTTACGTAAAAACATTCAGATATATCTTAAGAGAAAGTACACAGTTGGGAGAAAACCAGATGAGGTTTTTTAAAGTGACAGCAGCCTAATAAACCTGCTGCTGCTTGTCATTAAATGTTAATCAAACAACAAAAGACAAAGAGAAAATCACTTACTGCTCTTCGCTGAATAACTTCATTAGTTTTAATAATCAGTGTATATGTAATTTATACAGTGATGTCTATGTAGTGTTTTATTTTTATATTTGTTTATTCAAGTTCTTTTGTTCTTATTTTTAATAAATATTTTTAATAATTGTTCTTATTTTTAATAACAAAGATAAAATAATCAAATTTTCATCTTTACCCACCCCTACTTGGGCCTAAATGGCTGGTCATTCTTTTTTTCTTTTATATTTTGTTGCCTTGTAAGGCTACATTTTAAAATAGGGAAATTAGTTTGGCTGTACTGCTCAGTCACTTGCAAAATACCAACATGGAGAAAAAAAACAAAAAAAGAAAGAAAAAAACAAACAAACAATAAAACCGTGAATCGTGATTTTCTTGAATAAAAAGATTTTGCCATATCGCCCACCCCTAATGTGAGGCTATTTTGATGCAAATTGATGGTGGCTGCACATCTTACTTTGGAGGTAACCATTGCTAACACAAAAACAATGATTGGAAGCACGTCTTCCCTTCTTTTATAGCAATTAGTCTGCTCTTATAATCCAATCAGAATGATAGAGTGATTTCACCTGACTAGTACTCGTTCACACTTTCCCCATGTGCTGATGATATGATTAGTGAAATGATATTAGTTGGTCCTTTTGTGCCATGGCCAAAACACAGTGAAATTTAGATGGTGATAAAGTTTTTTTTTGTTTTGGGGTCAATGATGCTTTTTGCAATTATTGGCATATGCATATGACCATTCTGCACAATAATCTATGGCCAAGGCTTTATATTAATAATATTCAGGACGATCAGTATTACAGTTTAAAACATGTTACCTGTCCAGTGGGGATCCTCTTCCTCATGTTGTCCCAGTATGCCTCATTGTCCTCTTCATTCGTGTAGTGAAGCAGCCATTCAGCAAAGTCCTCCCGCCTCATGGTCTTCATCCCTTTAGAAAACCTCAGGAACTCAACTTCTTGCACCTCTGCCTGCAGATCTTCCATAAACCTACAAAAAACCGAAACAAAATCCTTGCAATACATCTCTCAAGGCTAAACAAACACAGGATTGTCTTATTACTTAGGGAGACTTTGAACAATGTTTGTTTCAAACTTTTAAACAGATGTTTAAATTGAACAATTTAATTAAATTGAACAAAAATGACAGTAAAGGCATTTATGAATATTACAAAAGAATTCTATTTTAAATAAATGCTGTTCTTTTGAACGTTCTATTCATTAAATAATCCTGAAAAAAATATAGAACAGTTTTTACAAAAATATGAACCGTTTAAAATTGATAATAATTAATGTTTGTTTCTTAATCACCAAATCAGCATATTAGACTGATTTCTGAAGGATCATGTGACACTGAAGATTAGAGTAATGATGCTGAAAATTCAACTTTGCCATCACGGGAATAAATTAAAATTTAAAATATAGTAAATTAGGAAAAGTTATTTTAAATTGTAATAATATTTTAAATATTACTGTTTTTACTGTATTTTTAATCAAATAAATGCAGCCTCTGTGAGCATAAAAGACTGCTGCTTTACCTGCAAAAATCTTTGTAGTGGAGTCTTTTCTTGCCATTTTTCCCAAAGAAGAAAACCTGTAGTGTAGTGTTGACCTCATAATCACTGTCTAAAAACTGTAGAGAAATGTAAAAAATTGTCTGTAAATGTAACAAATGTTTTTACAAAGATATTCAATACAACGGAACTTTGATATTGAACAACTAGGAAGTGTTTCTAAACGGAATATAAGAATAACAAATTCTAAATCAATAACAATAACATGCAAAGTTGCTGAACTTAAACATGTACCCACCTCTGTTCCACCCTCCCTCAGCAGCTCTTTCCTCGGTCGAATAACTTTCTTCAGCTTCAAAAAAAGAGAGCAAAGTTAGTAGACTGCTGGTAAAAAGTCATGCACATTCAAATAACTGATTAACTTATTCACTCAAATATTCTCTAGTGTTTATGCATGTTTTTGTGTGTTAAGGGGTGGTGGGATGTAGATATGCTCTGAAAAATGATGAGCCTATTCAAATAGCTTTTTGAGCTTTTGTGAATCTAACCTTATGCACGTCCACATGGCACACTAATCCAAGTGGATAGACTGAACACTTAAAAATCAAACGAAATTCAATTAATGTATGTATTTTTCTGATGCTCCTACCATGCACCAATCATGCATCAACCATTCCCACATACCTGGTGCACATCGGTCTCATCTCATGCCAGCATTAACAGAAACACAAAGCAGAAAGACCCTACTGACCACACTACTTACATTCCATAATGTATAAATCTAAGTCCACAACTTTCTTAGTTCTGCATATCTTCTTATAAATAAATGCATTTACAAAAAAAAAAAAAAAAATAAAAAAAATAAAAAGGTTTTAAACAACATTTACACTTTTCAATTTGAGTATGAGAAAACATAGTGTCAAATAAATCATGTGTGAAAAGACATGCCATACCTTCTGAAATTCCTTCTTGTCCACATGCTCATTGCCATCAATATCAAGCATTTTGAAAGCAATATGAAATCCTGTTTGAGGTTCTGGAATCACAATTCGGTTTAACTGAGTAAAGCAATGGATAGCGGCTTTCTGGAATAATCTGTGACCAGCAAAAGAGACCCCCCCCTCCCCCACACCAGACATACAAAACAAATTGCTACAAGGAGACTAAAAAGACTAACAAATATAATGCAGCTGTCCCAGTGTCAGTCAATATCACAAATACAATTGTGATATAATTGTGATGTTTTGGTAAATACAGTATGCTCCAGTATAGTTTCACAGCAAGCACTTACAACACAGTATTTTTGGCTTTGCCAGCAAATTAGCAAAACTTTATATCAAAAACAAACATAGGGCTCTAAACTTGAACAACTGGAATGAAACTGCTGGTACTGAACAGACTTTTTGTTCACAAAATGTGCATCTAGTCAAGTACAGACCAACTGCAAACTCACCTAAACTTAGATTGTTCGATTTTTAGACAATATTCTGATTGTATTCAAGTTAAAGAATAATGGGTCTTATTCACTAATAATTGTGTTTTATTTGTATTTATACGCACAGGAGAACTTCTCGCGAAAAATTTCTGCCTAATTCACAAGTACGTATGCACATAAATTTGTTCTTAACCTTGTTCTAACGTTAAGAAATTTAGAGTATTCTAAATCAGCGACCGAATGCCTGAGGCAAGTAATTTTTATAAAACAAATCAAATATAACCCAAATCATGTCCATATAAGGGCTTTCTGCACACCCTTTCCTTTTGTCACACTCAGCAAACATGACGCTCTCACCTGAGAGCACATGCAGTAAGATCCTCAAGCAATGCTAAATGTGGCAACATCAAAACAAGTTCAAACGCAATAAACAACATTTATACAGACCCAGATCACAGACCTATGATTAGTCAGCTGTACATACGCAAATCTGCATCTGTATGCAGAGGAACCTCGCAGTTCAAGCTATAATTTTCTTACTCTTTTACTGTCTCTGTCTCTTTGTTATATATATATATATGACAATTTAATCACTGTTTAATCACTTTTTCTGGTTCTGCACCAGAATTTATTGGGCCTCATTCACTAACCATATAATATAATATAATATAATATAATATAATATAATATATGGTTAGTGAATGAGGCCCAATAAATTCTGGTGCAGAACCAGAAAAAGTGATTAAAACAGTGATCAAATTGTCTTTCTATACCCATCTTCTGTGACTTTTGAGACTAGGAATGAGAATCAAAAGGAAATATTCTGGCTTTGATTCCACTTAATGATTTTGTCTCCTTAAGATTTGTTTTTACTTGTGAGAAAGCAAGTCATTAAATCTATCAAATGAACTTGTTCCTAAGTTGGACTATATGGTCATGCTGTATGTTTAATGCTGCATGAAACCAGCAAGGACAATGATGCATTGTCTAATTATTGTGTTTGTATTATTATTTCACAGAGGCTGCAAACTCAGCTAAAGTTAATTTTGCCATGATGCTGTGAATTTAGCAGCAGTGCAGGATGGTGCGGACATATTTTGATACAGTGTCAAAGAATCAGACTTCAGGAATGTCACAAAATATTTGGTTCCTGGGATGGGCACTGATGTAGCTGAAAACGGTTCATGAAATGATGTAAAAAGGGTTGGAAATACTTACTTGTAAGAATAGTGAGGAGAAACAGGTACTCTGTGTATGAGATCAGCCCTGAAAATAATAGTTCAGACAAGGAGATTCAATGTTAATGTTGTTAATTAAAACACTCCATTATATAAACAGAAACAGCATATTCAAAATTACATTTTAATTATGACATTTCCACAATGGGAGGAAGTTGGCACACAGACCCATTACTGAGACAGGTAGACTATGTAAGGCATGTGTTCGCTTAACATATACCTTTGTCTCCGATTCCTCTGAACATGAGATTTCCTGCCTCAGCCCTGGAAGCCACCCATACCATATCGTCCACATCCTGTGAGTGGACCAATCAGATAATAAGGCAAAGCTTTAATTGTGTCGGTGAGACTTCCAGCACAATCAGACATCACAAATGAATCATATAATAACGGCATTTGTTTAGAGCTAGTCTATTTGTGTTCTAAGCAACATTCATGTGAATTAACAAAATGCACTTACTGCTTTGGTCAGCACCTTTTTCTTTAGTTTGTCTATAAGAGGAAGATCAAAGATTGTTGTAACATTATTTTGCAGCATAGTGAAAATCAACAGGGGAAAATAGCTTTGAGGTCTGTAGTGGTGTTTGGAGAGATCCTGGAGTACATTATGCTTAGTTTATGAATACAAGGCCTAACATGCAGAGGTGATTACTTCCAGATAAACAGCATTTTCACTCGGATGTACACTCAAACCAGAAACATGTTCAAATAAATGAGAGTGCAAGTGAGAGAGAGGGGAAGGCTGCATGTGTCAGCAATTTGGGGTCTTGGTGTTTTTTGATAAGAGTTTACCTTTAAACAGAAATTTTAAAGTATGCACTTTTCATAAAGGTGAAAACTGTCATCATGAAGTAAAGTGCAATAAAGCTACAGTACAGTCCAAAAGTTTGGAACCACTAAGATTTTTAATGTTTTTAAAAGAAGTTTCGTCTGCTCACCAAGGCTACATTTATTTAATTAAAAATACAGTAAAAAAACAGTAATATTGTGAAATATTAGTACAATTTAAAATAACTGTGTACTATTTAAATATATTTGACAAAGTAATTTATTCCTGTGATGCAAAGCTGAATTTTCAGCATCGTTACTCCAGTCTTCAGTGTCACATGATCCTTCAGAAATCATTCTAATATGCTGATTTGCTGCTCAAGAAACATTTATGATTATTTTCAATGTTGAAAACAGTTGTGTACTTTTTTTTTTTTTTTTCAGGATTCCTTGATGAATAGAAAGTTCAAAAGAACAGCATTTATCTGAAATACAAAGCTTCTGTAGCATTATACAGTACCGTTCAAAAGTTTGGGGTCAGTAAGAATTTTTATTTTTTTGAAAAGAAATTAAAGAAATGAATACTTTTATTCAGCAAGGATGCATTAAATCAATCAAAAGTGGCAGTAAAGACATTTATAATGTTACAAAAGATTAGATTTCAGATAAACACTGTTCTTTTGAACTTTCTATTCATCAAATAATCCTGAAAAAAAATATTGTACACAAATATTTTGTACAGTTGTACACATTAAATGTTTCTTGAGCAGCAGATCAGCATATTAGAATGATTTCTGAAGGATCATGTGACACTGAAGACTGGAGTAATGATGCTGAAAATTCAGTTGTCATTCACAGGAATAAATTACTTTGTGAAATATATTCAAATAGAAAACAGTTATTTTAAATTGTAATAATATTTCACAATATTACTGTTTTTACTGTATTTTTAATTAAATAAATGTAGCCTTGGTGAGCAGACGAAACTTCTTTTAAAAACATTAAAAATCTTAGTGGTTCCAAACTTTTGGACTGTACTGTATATTTTATTTAGTCCAACAGAATATGATCGCACAATATCACATAATTTATATGCAATAGTGCCTTCCTAGCGCATGTCTCTTTTTCAGTGTTCGCACATGCATATGATGGCATGTCACTTACGATCCACCTTCTCCATCAAGACTGAATGGAGGAAGTCTCTGGGTGTCATGTATGGCTCCTCTTCATAGATCATGGAAGCGAACTGGTTGAACCGCTGTCGTCTCATGGACACTTGTGGTCTTGTGATCTCCTCTTTCTTTACAGACATACAAAAATGGAAAGAAAGAGTACATGTTGCATTCATGAACTGTGCACTTGCATTCTGTCTAGAGCTTAACCTGGCCTCTAGAATGAAGACATAAAAATTATGAGCCCTTATCTTTTCAGTAAATTGAATAATGTTAAAAATAATGTTTAACTGGAAAGTTTTTAAACAAAAAGAGCAAGTGGCATTTCTATGACTTTTTAAAGCAGGGGCAACAGGGGAGCAGTGTTGTGATTGTTAATTAAAACTAAAACTATTACAATTGTTTTCGGCAATAGAAAAATATAAATAAAATATAAATATTAGATAAAAATCTTAAAAATAGAAACAAAGTTGCCTTGTCAACTAACTGAAGTAAGTTTAATAAAAAATAGAAAAGATATAAATGAAAATTAAAATAAAAAAAAACATGAAACTGTAAAAAAATATATATATAAAATAGATAATATATATTAAATACTATAATATAGTATACAAATAAAACTACATTTATTATGACATATTTGCACAGAGGGATAAAATATGATTTAATTTTCTTTACATATGGACTCAAGATTTATTATTACTTTCTCCTTAACCACATGAGAATTGAGATACATGAGTACACATGAATACATGATACACTTAAATACATGAGAATTCACTTCAGTAATGAAATTGTGGCTCTAACATTGTAGGGGAGAGCAGGGTAAGTTGTCACACTTTTCACACTGTCTAACATTTATTGAGCACCATACATCACAATGGTATAAATGTCATACCAAATGAAAGAAGGAAGTCTTGGGCACATATGTTGTATTCATTACATTTTCGTATCTTATCTCATTTCGGAGTTGTAGACTGTTGAATAGAGAATGTGCACTTGTGACAATTTGCCCCATCGGCGGGTAAATTGTCACACTAGATTATCTAAAAATAAGAACACAACTACTAAATTGTTATTATTATTTTATATTCAAACCAGAACTGGAAATATAAACAATCATGCCTTGAGAATTTGGAAAAACAATTATTTCAATCCAAACAATACACATTTCAATCAAAAACACATTAAGTGGCAAGACCACTTTATTTTGAACTTTAAACTCAAACTTTCTCTGGCTTGCACATAGATTCATGATAACTGAATGGAATACTGCAAATAACTCGCTTAACTTAATGTTTAATCTCTGAACATAACTGACTTAACATGTTGAACCTCTTTTTTGAGCATGTTCTATGTGTTTATTTGTACTGTCTCAATGACAGTACAACTCTCATTGAGACAACTTGCCCCAAACTGACATGTGTGCTAATGTCGTCTAAATCTCAAGGTAAGCTCAACATAGCACGTCAGCTAAAGTATCAAAAGACACGTTATTGTCTTCTCTATGTTGTGCAAAATAATAATTTTTAACATTCATACCTAACAAAGTTGTATTGCATAAAATTTAAAGTGCATTTTATTTTTACTTTTTAAGCCAAAAAATAAGAACATTTTTCTAACCTCAGATTAGAGCGATCTTGACCACATGTGAACAGGAAGTTTACTATAGAAGAAGTCACACAAAGTGGCTATATGATTTTTGAGATAGAGCCTCTATTTTTGGAGTTACGAAGAGTGTGACAACTTACCCCGCTCTCCCCTACTATGTTTAAATTAATTCTGTACATTTTCCAAATGTTAATCAGATAATGAGTCATTAACAAAGCATTTAGATTATGTAACCTGGCTGACACATAGTAGCAACAGTTTGCTGTGTGACACCATACAGATAAACCTCCACCTACAACGTGATAGCAACAGTGTTACTATCCAAAATATGTATACATAAACATTTGCAACAAGAGACATATTAGGCTTGTACTGAGACTCCATATACAATTTACAAAACTGCAATAAAACACGGGTAAACCCGATAAATAATAGTAAATACCGGTTAGTCCCATTTTAATACTTAAACCTCAACAGATGATGACCGTATAAATCATAGTGACTCTACGAACAAACAGACGACATGACTGTGAGCCTGTTATGTGTTTTACTTCTCGGACAACACGACATTTTAAAAAGTTAAGAGGTTATTTTAAAAGTCGTCTCTGATTAGTAAAGTTTGTTTACCTTCGCGTCCTCCGCGTACACGATGTGTGGCCACAGTGTCCATCTCGGTTCATTCTTATAGTGAATAAATCCGCCAGCTACAACAGAGCCCAGCAGACCGGCTCCAACAGCTCGACTATACCATACACCTCTGCGAGGCCACAAACTTCTGACTGTACTCCGCCAACTAGCGCCTAACCTGGCCCAAGTCGCCATTGTTGTACGGGAAGTTTTTATCAGTCTTCTTTGCCTTTGGTCGATAATGAAGTTTGAGTGACAAGAGGCGGTGATTTGTCGCCCCCATCAGGCGAGCTCGTCCACAGCTAATTATAATGGAAGACGCACCTTGCATTTGGACAAGTAAATTAAACATTGATGATGTTTTAGTCATTTTTACTAATAGTAATTTTAGCTGTCCTGTGTGCATTTTTACGAAACGGGACATGATATCCTCTCCGGTTAATTTCTGAGAAGTGACTTTTAAGATTTCTAGCCTACATAAAACTGTTCTTCCAGCCGACCAGCTTCCTTATAAGTTTCAGGCAAGCTGAGTTTATCAGGAATTATAACATGCTTCATTGCTCAGCTTTAATGAACACAAATATTTAAAATATTTTGTGACAATAAACTGCTGCTCTACAAATTTATGACTAGCTAGCCTACTGATAACCCTGCTCACTCGTTTAATATAAGTAACACTTTTTTTATTATACAGTGTTTTAGTATCATGTTAGGCAACATGTTAGGCAACATGTACTTATAAGCCAAATAATTACAGTAAATTATGAATAATTACAGACAACTAACCCTAAACCAAACCCCAGTAAGTACATGTGGTTAATTAATGTTACTTAGTAGGCTACTTAAAGGGATAGTTCACCCAAAAGCGAAAATTCTGTCATCATTTACTCACCCTCAAGTTGTTTCAAACCTGTATGAATTTCGTTCATCTGTTGAACACAAAAGTAGATATCTTGAAAAATATGGGTAATATAACAGTTGATGGACCACATGGAAGTTTTTTTCATACTTCCATAGTATGACCAAAAAAAAAATACCATGGAAGTCAATGAGGTCCATCAACTGTTTGGTTTCAGACATTCTTCAAAATATCTTCTTTTGTGTTTAGCAGAAGAAAGAAATTCATACAGGTTTGAAACAACTTGAGAGTGTGTAAATGATGACAGAATTTTTGCTTTTGGGTGAACTATCTCTTTAAAGGCCCACTGAAGAGTGTTGGAATGAGTAGCATTATTCAATGTGTTGACTCTGGCTGCTCCCGAAAACCTAGGTAGCCGTTTTGCTGCCTCGCTGTCTTATAAGAGAATGACTTGTACGGCAGCGTTTGTACATGAAGGTACCTCACGAAATGGATTTCGGACAGACTTCTGAGGCAGCCTATGATCTACAGCAATATAGCGCGAGCTTTGGTGAGAACTAAACAGATATTTAATTATTACAGTATTAATTTCTCGATAGAAATGATATCAAAATTGAAATATGTTGGTTAAAATCGTACATTTATACACAAACTGAGCAGCAAACGCAACTTTCGGACGCCATCTTTATTTTTCTAGCTCAACTGTCACAGAATGGAAAGCACAGGATTGTG
Organism: Megalobrama amblycephala; assembly: GCF_018812025.1. Classification (NCBI taxonomy): domain Eukaryota; kingdom Metazoa; phylum Chordata; class Actinopteri; order Cypriniformes; family Xenocyprididae; genus Megalobrama; species Megalobrama amblycephala. The sequence continues at coordinate 5,723,967 of NC_063047.1, forward strand.
GGATATCAAAGGCAGCTAAGGATACATCCATGCTTCCTTCAGGAATGAAAGACAAAGCATAGCATAATGTTGTAGTTATTTCTCTAAAACTGCACCGCATTTCCCATTAGCATTTGCAACATATACATGTCATCTCCGTAATTTGAAGAATGAACAAGTAAGAGAAAAGGACTGCAATTCACATTGAGACATTTGGTTTAATTACATGTAAGCTACATGTGTAGATAATGTCATAAAAAAGACAATTAGAAGGTACAATGTGTTAAAACCATTATAAAAGTTAGTACATTTTAGTAAAGTAATACCATAATTCAACCGTACTTGTGTTAATATTAATTTTATTAATATTTTGATTGTTAATCATAATCATTTATACATAAATATAAATTCAAAAATGTGTAGTTTTTACTCTGAAACTACACTACATTTCCCATAGGCTTTGCGACATGGGCGTGTTCCGCTATGTCGTCTCCGCTTAGTTGAAGAATGAGCCAGTGAGAGAAAAGGACTGCGAAACACATAGAACAATTTGTATTAATTACATTAAATGGTGTTCATATGAAAGCATTTCGAGACTTTCGATGTTTTTTTCAGGTTTTGAGCGGTTGTTACGCGTAGTTACCGATTTTCAGGAATTGTTTGTCTATGTTTAATAACTGATTAATGTGAGGCTCATCCGCTAGTCGGTTAGCAAAGCGCCTTTGCCGCTGCGATGATGGAAACTTGAGCAGCTCAAAGCAAACACTCATCCAGCTCTCCAGACCACCCAAACACAGTGAGTTTTACTTTAAATAAATATATTTTTAACAACGGTTATGTGATGCTGCCGTACTAAATCCCACAATGGCCGGTTTTATTTATGAGATCAGCTGCTAACGTACTAGCTGAGCAGATTTGTTACTTTGTTTTGGGTCTTTGTTGCTTTCAGAGGTCTAACCTGGAAAAATAACTGTTATGAAGTCAGTTTTTTTTTTACAGATAAACAGCTATTTTGTAGTCCTTGCTGTATAGTAACATTATGTGCGGTTATACTGTCTAAGCTGTTATCTGCTAAGTCTGGTACATGTATAGTGAGATATGAAATCTCTCTCTCTCTCTCTCTTTCAGGGACCCCTGTGCCAGGCAACAAAATGCAAACCATAAAGTGTGTTGTTGTTGGTGATGGTGCAGTGGGAAAGACCTGCCTGTTGATCTCCTACACCACCAATGCCTTCCCAGACGAGTACATTCCTACGGTGTTCGACAACTACAGCACTCAGACCTGTGTGGACGGCCGCGCCGTCAGCCTCAACCTGTGGGACACGGCCGGTCAGGAGGAATATGACCGCCTGCGAACCCTCTCTTACCCACAAACACACGTGTTCATCATCTGTTTCTCTGTGGCTAGTCCTTCCTCTCACGCCAACGTCAGACATAAATGGCACCCGGAGGTGTGCCACCACTGTCCTGGCGTGCCCGTGCTGCTGGTGGGCACTAAGAGAGACCTGCGGGGGGACAAGGAGACCCTGGAGAAGCTGAAGGAGCAGGGCATGAGTCCGACCACTCCGCAGCAGGGCAGCACTCTGGCCAGGAGCATAGGTGCGGTGCGATATCTGGAGTGCTCAGCCCTTCTGCAGGAAGGAGTCAGAGAGGTCTTCAACGAAGCAGTCAGGGCCGTTCTCTATCCCAACGCCAAGAAGCACACCAAGAAATGTGTGCTGTTATAACTACATGAGGATGTGTGTGTGTGAGAGAGATTTTATGAAGGGTGGAATGTAAGTTAGTCTTGTGATCGTGTGTTGCTACCACTTTTTGTTCCTATCTCTACACTACAGTTAGCAATAGGTGCACAGACTGATAATGAGGGAGAATGAGACTGTTTGTGCTTGTGTATTTGTGTCTCAAATTTACATACATATCACTTAAGACATAATTGTGGTGTTGTAATCTAAAATCAGGCAGAGTGTAGTGAATTTGTCTGAAGGACTACAGGCACCAACGACATCTGCCTTCTTATAATGCCTTAAACCCCAGCATATTTTAAGGAATCACTCAGAGGATGTTTCACGCACCAAAGTGTAAATTCAGTCTAATGTGACCAGAGGTCTTATGAAGGTGCTGTCTTTGCCTTACCGGATCAGTAATACAATTATGAGGGCTCGCAGATCCCCCAATTTGTGTGCTGTGTTAATGTGAGACCCTAAGGCCTATAGGTTTGATGGCCTATGCTTACCACAACATGCCATTTTTCCTGTATTGTTGCCTGTTATTGATCTCTGACATTTATAGTGTTGAGTTGATCGACAGCTCAGGAAGTGCTGTGTAATCCCATCGTGCCTTTAGCAGCTCAGCCCGTACATCTCACGAGCTTCTTCCTCTCTGCTCATTTCGTCTAGGGTGCTACTTTGGGTGCCAGTTGACATTTATTGCTGGAAAGGGCTGCTGAAAATTTACGGAGAGCTGCTGTCGCTCACCTGCCTTCTATTAGAGCTGTAAATGAAGGGATATAGTGCTTTTTTATAACACCCTTGGGGCAGAAATGAAGATCTTTCTATTTGGCTTGTTGTGCCTGAATCCTCACAATTTACAACCCTGTTATTGAATCTGAAGTGCCACTAATATTTGTATTATTTCGTATTTTATCATGAATGTTGACCTACTCCAATGAAGTGCCCTAATAAGAAATATTGAAGGAGATATCTTACATCTCTGTTATACGAGGAACATCCAGACTGTGGTTAATGTACACAAACACTCCAAACATTCAGGTTTAGGCTTCATTTGGGTCAACATTTGCATTTTATATATTGAATGTCTACCTTTTTGTATAATAAACATCAGCTGTTTCATTTTTAGCAAAAAGCTGCTTTGTCAACAATTTTGTTTTTAGGACATCAATACCACACTTTTTTTTTTTTGTATTACAGCTGTTTTTATTTCTTGAAACTGTCATTATTGTTTAAGAATATACCTCCACTTGCATGAGAAAATAAACCAGTTTTAAAGTAAATCAGAATGGTTGGCTTCTGTTCTTTGACCTCAGATTTGTTCATGACGCTCTATAAACGCAGAGAGAAAGAGGGAATCAGAGAGAACAAGTGAGAGAAAGAAAGAACAGCTGCATCTTTCTGACGTTCTTCACAATGCTTTCACAGATGAACAAAACCATCAGCTGTGTATGTGTAATTTGTGTTGAGGCATTGTTCTTAGAGTAATGATCTAATGTTTAGGCCTGAATGCTAAACATTTATTTTGGGACAGGTTGTCCTTTACAAAAAAGTAGGAGAGACACAGTTGGCACAGGGCTAATTTCTATTTCGTGGATGATGTACCATTTCAGTGTTTGCTATATTAATCCACAATTGATTCCAACAAAACACTCTAATATATATTAAAAAAAAAAATGCTGTGAAGTTATTTTGGCTAGAGATATTTGTAATGTTTTTAAATGAATGGTAAATTATTCCACCATCCTTTATGGAAAAAGTTTGGTTGGTTAGTAGTACATCTGTAATATAAGAAAAAAAAAATCCTAATATGTGGATAATGTCATTAAAAGACTCAAGTAGAATGTGAAAAACATAAAAGACTGTAAAATTATATTAATATCTGAATTACATTGGTCTACATTTTTTTAAAGGACGTCTGCTTCAGAGATAAAATGTGCTATTTATTATGTATTTGATGTGTTGAATTCAAACATAACAAATAAAACTAATTGGCTATTGTTTCCAAGATATTTAAGATTTTACATTTTAAATTGTGTAGATAGTACCTCTCACCTGTCCTGTTTATGTAAACATTTAAAAATTAGCAAAAGGGTTACATAAATCAAGTTTATTATGAAACAAAAGGCAAAAAAACTACTATGTACATAGTTTAGTCCTATTCAGTGTCTACTGTGCACTTCTTGGCTTGTCTGCATTCATTAAATGTAGCATTTCTTGTCAATGTCCAGCAATCGTCTGCAATGATGGGCTACATTTGTCCTGATAGCATTTCGCCATTGTTGTAATGTTCTGGTAAAACTGTTTGCCATGCTTGTCGCTCACTGCTCTGCAGTTTGGTGTAAAAAAATCTAGATGATAAATGTTGATGGAAAAATGTTGCCATTATGCAGCAAAACAGACATGATGACAGGTTTTTTGGGGGGTGAACTATCCATTTAATTACAACTTAAGAATTAAAGGTGCAAGCAGCGATGAAAGGGCCCTCACACCCCAGGCCACCACCACCCAGTGGCCTTAGGAAAACAGTGAATAGTGGGTGACATGCATGACGCGTGTGCAAAGTTTCATACGTTTTCGAGCATGTTTAGGCCCTCAAAAATGCAATTCATTTAGGAGAAGAATAATAATTGACTGAGCAATTACAATAGGGGTTATGCGCAATCTAACTTCCGTTTTCTGTAAAACAGATCAGATCGCTTCCGGTTTAAGTCTTTTGTGTGTGCTTCATGAAAAATTATATCATGGTATATCGACATATACCAGGGTCCTCACCCCATTGGTGCTCAATAACCTTCTGGGAACCAAAAACTAACGTTCTGGAAATGTTATAATAACATTATAAGAACATTAGATTAACATTAGAATAACGTTCTGGGAACATTAGATTAATGTTAGAATAACGTTATACAAACCAAAAACTAATGTTCTGGGAACGTTAGATTAATATTAGAATAACGTTCTGGGAAAGTTAGATTAATGTTAGAATAACATTCTGGGAATGTTAGATTAATGTTAGAATAACGTTCTGGGTACATTAGATTAATGTTAGAATAACGTTCTGGGAATGTTAGATTAATGTTAGAATAACGTTATACAAACCAAAAACTAATGTTCTGGGAATGTTAGATTAACGTTAGAATAACATTCTGGGAACGTTAGATTAATGTTAGAATAACATTATACAAACCAAAAACTGACATTTTGGGAACGTTAGATTAACGTTAGAATAACATTATACAAACCAAAAACTAACATTCAGGGAATGTTAAATTAATGTTAGAATAACGTTCTGGGAAGGTTAGATTAATGTTAGAATAACGTTATACAAACCAAAAACTAACGTTCTAGGAATGTTAGATTAATGTTAGAATAATGTTCTGGGAAAGTTAGATTAATGTTAGAATAACGTTCTGGGAATGTTAGATTAATGTTAGGATAACGTTATACAAACCAAAAACTAACGTTTTGGTAACGTTAGATTAACATTAGAATAATGTTCCCAGAACGTTAGATTAATGTTAGAATAACGTTATACAAACCAAAAACTAACATTTTGGGAACGTTAGATTAACGTTAGAATAACGTTCTGGGAACATTAGATTAATGTTAGAATAACGATATACAAACCAAAAACTAACGTTCTGGGAACATTAGGTTAACGTTAGAATATTCTGGGAATGTTAGATTAATGTTAGAATAACGTTATACAAACCAAAAACTAACATTTTGGGAACGTTAGATTAACGTTAGAATAACGTTCTGGGAACATTAGATTAATGTTAGAATAACAATATACAAACCAAAAACTAACGTTCTGGGAACATTAGGTTAATGTTAGAATAACATTCTGGGAATGTTAGATTAATGTTAGAATAACGTTCTGGGAATGTTAGATTAATGTTAGAATAACGTTATACAAACCAAAAACTAACGTTTTGGGAACGTTAGATTAACGTTAGAATAACTGAATAAACATCAAAGCAATTCCACGATACTCTATAATTCCATTAAACGGGATGGGTCTCCATAACTAAGCAAATTATCCTCCTCTTAGCAAATTAAACTGAACAGAGAAAAATGCAGTCAATATTTAATGTGGGCTGTACTCTCCAGTGCGGAGCTGCATCTTTAGACCGCTTTAGACCTGTAGGGGGGGTCAAATAAACTGGATCAGCTCCGAACACAACAAACAGAAACAGAAACACAAATACACACACAGCTGCTGCTGCTGCTACTACCCGCGAATGCTACAGCAGCTAATTCATTGCCAAAGCCTTTTGAGTTATTTATATCTACACATTAAACAATCTAAGCTTGCATATAATATTCTTGAACGCGACTTTTTTTTTTTTTTGCGCGTATGCTTTTACGCGTTCCCTTTGGCTGGCTGCTAACAGCTAATCGACCGGGGACAGTGAGCTCCTCCTTCGGTCAGATTTTCACTCGAGCACGAGGATCCAGAGGCCTTCGAGCCGGGTAACAGCAACAGAGGAGCAGGTAACGTTACATGTTCTTAAAGATTATTATGTTGAAGTCATAACAGTGTAAAAGCAGGATAAAAGTAAAAGAATACTGAAGTGGAACATCTCCTCTATCTCTTTTCTTAGCTCTTCTCTTGTAGCCTATATAACGTTACTCCAAGTAATCCTGTAGCCTACAAACTGTTTAGCGGTGCTGTACTGTTCAGAAAATGTATTTGATTTTTAATTCCATGGAAACCGTGATTAACTAGTTTTAATCATAGAGTGGTGTGGTGGTGGTTAAATAACTTAAATCTGAAAAGGCAAGTTGGAGTCCCACAAGAGGAATAGATTAAAAGTAACGTTAACTACTAAATGTTTGCTGGCTTACCTGACTTTGCCAGAAATAATATCCAATATGTTGCTTCATGGACTCATAACTTGTGGTGGGCTGATGAATGCTAGTATATTTTGTTTTTGTATGTGTAGAATGTCAGACTCGGATAGCGATGAGGACCAGGACCGGCCCTTTCACTTGACAGGGTTTCTCTTTGGCAACATCAATGAGAATGGGCAGCTGGAAGATGACAGTGTGCTGGATACAGTAAGAAAATAAATCCCTGCTCTTGAATGTGTCTTGATGTCGGCATGAGTTGGAAATTAACCTTCCAATTTTTTTCCCACCTTTCTATTTTCTAATTGTATGTTATTCATCTTATTGAGAGGTATACATGGAAATATTTCAGTTTTTTTGTGTAATTTGTAATCAAAATGTTATAATTCAATAGTGACTTCTCTCTGGTGATTTATGCCACACTTCTCCAATCATTTAATCCCCGCTCCTTTCATACAAATGACTGCAAGCTCACATTCAGATCTGCCATCATCTGATTGACCACCAATGAATTAGGGATGCACTAAAATGAAAATTCTGGGCTGAAACCGGAAATTCTGGATGCATTTGGCCATAAACGAAACCCAAATGCTTTTAAAAAAATTATTTATTATTTTAAATTAGCTTTTTTTGTGCACTTGTATTAGACTTTTTAATGAAATTCAATAATTTTAATGGTACTGAATTTTAAAAATACAATCCAATAAAATAACACTTTAAGTGAAAGTAACACACTAAAATTGAACAGAAGAAATATTTATGTTAAATATCAATATATTATTCTTTATTCAGTTCTATGCAACAGAATCAGATTTTAGAGATTTTTGATTAACTATCCAAATAATGTATAGTCCTACAAAGCTATTATCATCAGAATATGTGAGCAGAGCGTAGCAGGGAGTGGATCAGTGAATGAGAAGGTAGCTTCATTTTACAGTATAGGGCTATTGCATTATAGGGCTATTGCAAACAGAAATAAGTATACTACTACATAGAAATTTCATGTTGGCGCATTATTTGAGCAGACTTTGCTTTTCCAATAAGCATGAGTGGAGCGTTTGCATTGGGCTTTAAGCAAGTGAGCTCTGCACATGCATAGAGCCGAATATTGTGTGCAGTGATAACGGTTAGAGTGAGGATGAAACCTGAGCACTGAACACTGAGGAGCAGGGCCCTCTGTGCTTTTGTGGAGAGAGGCTAAAAAGGAATGTTGAACTTTGTATATTTTTTTATATGCTTGTCAACTGTCTCTTTCTCTCTGTCAGGAGTCAAAGAAGCACCTGGCTGGCCTGGGCTCTCTGGGTTTGGGTTCGCTCATTACAGAGATAACAGCCAGTGAGGAGGAAACAGCTGATCAAGAGCAAGATCAGAGCAACACTGATGCAGAGGGTCTGTTTCTGACTAGTTATTTGAGAAATGTCACTCCAAGCAGTCAGTTCCTCTAAATGTGCATTTAGAGGAAAAATGTGACAAAATAACCTAACTTTTTGCTGTATTTGTGTGTTGATGTAGGATGGGTAAGGAGCACCGACGATGCAGTTGATTACTCGGATATCAGTGAAGTTGCAGAAGATGAAACCCGCAAATACAGACAGGCCATGGGCAACCTGCAGCCATCACGGAAAACGGGTACACACAGGCACAACTGGTGCAGAAAACACTGACGTATATGCACAAATTCATTACTGACCTGTGTATATTGTGGTGTGCAGATGAAGAGGAAGATTACGATGCTGATTGTGAGGATGTTGATGCCAAACTCATGCCTCCTCCCCCTCCCCCTAGTCTGCCAATCCCTGCCAAGAAAGAAGACACACCCACTCAGAACAGCAGTGGTAAATGAGACCGTGTGATTGACAGATGAATCAGTCTGAATTTTGTGTCAGTGGTCTTATCTCTTATTGTTGCTTGTCTTTTTCACTCTCTTTCTTTCTTTGTAGTGAATGATGAGGGTGATGGTATCATCCTGCCTTCCATTATCGCTCCATCATCTGTGGGTGACAAAGTTGATTTCAGCAGTTCATCAGACAGCGAGAGTGAGAGCGATCGACCTTCTCAGGGTTCCGGGACAGGAGGACAGGCAGGATGTCTCACCCTCCCTCTTGCAGGCATTATGCAGAAAGATGCTGCTAAAGCCCTGCCTGGAGTCACAGAGCTCTTCCCTGAGTTCCGACCTGGAAAGGTGACAATAGCACACTATATATCTTAGAAATAATCCAAAGTTTGATTACGCACTTCATCAGATTGTTAAAGTCATTTGCACTCCAATAGTAGTTTGTTTGCAGTTTCATGGTGAGTGTTAATTTTTGATCTACCAGGTGTTGCGGTTCTTGCGGTTGTTTGGTCCCGGTAAGAACATGCCATCTGTATGGCGAAGTGCTCGCAGGAAACGGAAACGAAAGCAGAGAGAGCCACAGTCAGACATGGCTACAGGTGACAATGAATCGCAACCACCTGAGCCAGGGGCTAAGAAAAAATCAGGATGGGACTATGAGCATGCACCACCTCCACCACCGGAGCAGTGTTTGTCTGATGATGAGGTAATCCAGGCAGAAAACATGTCCACTTGGTCACTTCAGAAAAAGGACCTTTATTATGATGGGATCAAGAAGAAAATGCTCTTTGTCTTTATCTTTGTGTCTGTCTCTTTGTAGATCACCATGATGGCTCCGGTGGAATCCAAATTCCTGCAAGTGTCTGGTGAAGGTGATAAGGTGTCTGAGGTGAGGCCAAAGGTGGCAGAGTGGCGTTATGGTCCAGCACAGCTTTGGTATGACATGCTGGGCGTCCCAGAGGACGGCAGCGGCTTTCATTATGGATTTAAACTCAGAGATGACCAACAGCAAGACGGTACTGATGCAGCGGAAAAAACTGTAAATCCACCAGTTTCTGAACCAGTCAGTGAGCAGGAACCACCCCAAGAAGCACAAGCTGAGGTCAGTGTTGTTATTGGTAAATAAAGCTAAAACATAAATATTAAAAGGGTAGTTGATTATTAATTGTAGTTAGTGTGTGATGTTGCTGTTTGAGTATAAACAACATCTGCAAAGTTAAGATGCTCAAAGTTCAATGCAAAGGGAGATTCTTTTAAAGAATTCACTGTTTTAAGGACTACAAACGAGGGTCAATTCAACACTGGATTGTACAAAAAATGAACATGATGGCACATGCTAGTCGATGAGTTGAATCAACTCCACAGCAACTACATAAATTTATCCACTAACCGTTCAGAAACGTCCAGAAGCATTCTAAAAGTTGTAACTTCTCTCCATCAGTGTCCGACTCCGGTTTGAACAATGTAAGGCTGAACACCGTTACTGACAATCGTAATTTTGGCTGCATAACATTCTCCAGCTTTGTTGTTGTTGAGCAACCAAAGCGTGAGCTGTTAAAGCTCATTTGCATTTAAAGGGACATACACATAAACGGCATATTTTTGTTCACATCCAAATAGGGGCGAATTTGACAAGCTATACAAATAAATTATCTGTGGGATATTTTGAGCTGAAACTTTACAGACACATTCTGGGGTCACCAAAGACTTGTATTACATCTTGTAAATGGGGAATTATAGGTCCCCTTTAATTAAAATAAAGCTCAAATAAAATATAAATATTAGATAAATTATAACTAAATAAAAATAAGAAAAGTTGCTTTTGCAGGTAACGTAAAAACAAATTAAACTAATAATAAATGTAATCTAAATTGAAATAAAAAAAATATATAAAATTGGAAAAAGCACACATAATTACTAAATATTAAAATTAAAGTAATTCATTAATATATACTATATTAGTATATAAAGAAGTAATTAAGAAAATAACACTGGTTGAAGTTCTAATGTAAGAGTGGGCAAGGCTTCTGGTGTCATTCACTTCCTGTACAAAAAATAGGTAAGCAGTCAATTATGCTGCTTGATATTGCAAACTGGTATTTGTAATATATATTTTATTTATTTTTTTAATCATAATCAAATACAGTGGTTTGTAACACAAATAGTTTTACAGTTTACTTTGTTATAATTATTTACATATAGTGGATAATGAAGTCACATTTGTAGAAAATTTTCCATGTTGTAAAAAAGGGGGATAGAAACATTTGGTATGTCAGGGGTTGTTTTTCATTCACAATGAAGTGACATGTATAGTAGGTACAGTCAGTTGTAATAGTTACAGACAGCTCAATTACTTGTATGTGTGCTTTTGTCTGAATGTGTCAGCAGGGGGATGAGGAGTCTCCAATGCAGGATGAGTTGTTTTTAATGGTGACCCAGCTGCAGTGGGAGGAAGACATCATCTGGAATGGAGATGATGTGAAACACAAGGGTACTAAAACACAGCGTGCCAGTCTGGCCGGGTGGCTTCCTACTAGCATGACCCGTAACGCCAATGCTTACAATGCTCAGCAGGGTGAGAGAACACAACCATAATACAACAAATAATCAGAGAAGGTCACACATGCACATTCACAACACTGACAGTGCATCACATCAAAAACACATATTCATATGTCCTGATGGATAACTGGTGTGTGGAATGAATGTGTGCATGTTTTCCAGGTCTGAGTCGCAGTAATTCTCAGCTGGTGCCCCCGACCCCTCCTCCTTTGACCAAAACTCCATCCATAACAGGTTCCAAAAGAGACAAACATAATCATGATCATCAGGGTACTGTCCTGAGTTTTAATGAAGCATATCTACTCTTTAGGGCTCAGAATAGAAGAAATTAAATTTTTATTTTCTTACAGTTGCTAATGAGGATGACACCCCCTGGTTCTCCATATTCCCAATTGATAACGAGGAGCTTGTGTATGGACGTTGGGAAGACCACATAATCTGGGATGACCAGAGCATGGACTGCCTCCCTTCTCCTCCCATTCTCACCCTCAACCCCAATGATGAAAACATCATACTCGGTATTATATTTTAATTTTATCCCTTAAAACTCATCTTGAATCACCAAAGTGACACATTCAAATGTTTTTTTTTTTTCCTGTGAAAATAATTTCTTCTTGCCTTTAAAATAGCTTGAATGAAATACGCAGACCCCTGAACATGCATACTAATCCCAGCCTCCACTCACTCACATACGTATGAATTAAAACAAGAAATATCTTACTTTTTTGTTTTTTTTAGTTTGTTGTAATGCTTGCTTTTTCTAATTTTAAATAATTTGAAGTCATCTTGAGCCCCCTTAGTGGGACCTGGTCCCCTGGTTGTAAACCACTGCTTTACAAAATTAAAGGGCTATTAACGACAATATGCGAGTGTACATGGAACCCAACATTTGACCTTTATCTGTATTTACAGAGATCCCAGATGAAAAAGAAGAGAGAGCATCTCATTCTCCTTCCAAAGAAAACAAAAAAGAGACGGCTCTGAAAAAAAGTCGCATTTTGCTGGGAAAGACGGGCGTCATCAAAGATGAACCTCAACAGGTAAGATGTGAATGTGGTGAATGTGGAGTGCGGAAAAGGCAGAGATTTGAAAAGTAGCTGAATTTGTGTGATGCTTTATTTTACTCTGATTTAGAATATGTCCCAACCGGAGATTAAAGATCCCTGGAATCTGTCGAACGACGAGTTCTACTACCCTAAACAGCAGGGGCTCAGGGGCAGCTTTGGAGGAAACATCATCCAGGTGGGGGGATTGGATCTAGGGATGTGAATAAGGACCCATAGTCCGATCTGAATAATTTGGTCTCTTTGAGCCAACAGACCTTTGTATTTTCTGAGTATGTGTGCACAGGTTTATTGTAAAATGACCCTCTAAAAACATTTATTCATTTGATTTGACTTCCTGCTTTTGTTTTTGCCAGTTTTCTCTTATTTAGTCCTTCTGTAACGATTTCTTTCTTCAGCATTCCATTCCTGCTGTGGAGTTGAGGCAGCCATTCTTCCCCACTCACATGGGACCCATGAAACTACGGCAGTTTCATCGACCCTCCCTGAAGAAGTATTCATTTGGAGCACTGTCCCAGCCCGGCCCGCACCCAGCCCAGCCTCTCCTCAAACACATCAAGAAAAAGGCTAAGGTAGACTGACACAGCCTGAGAATTAATTTGTGTGTTTCTGAATGTGACAGTGAGTGTGTGTTTGTAAAGTTCACACTTGTCCTTTAATTGTCCTTTCATATTTTTTAAAATCTCTCTCAGATGAGAGAGCAGGAGCGTCAAGCATCGGGCGGAGGGGACATGTTCTTTATGCGCACAGCTCAGGATCTGACAGGAAAAGATGGAGACCTGATTTTGGCTGAATATAGTGAGGAGTATCCTCCCCTTCTTATGCAAGTTGGCATGGCGACCAAAATCAAGAACTACTACAAAAGAGTAAGCCACAAATTCACTTAGGACACTGAGATATCCAGTAAGGTTTGATTGAAGACTTGAGACATAAATGTGATTTTCTAGATCAAGTCTGATCCTAAGATCTAAGTCTCGTTAATTTGAGCTCTTGGTTTGGATCTTGCTCTCTAAGTCTGCTGATGATGGCATTGTCAATGTTTCTATTTGCAGAAACCAGGTAAAGACCCAGGAGCACCTGACTGTAAATACGGAGAGACAGTTTACTGTCACACTTCTCCATTCCTGGGATCATTGCACCCTGGACAACTACTGCAGGTAACATATGGACACACTTACACAATCCTGTCACCCTCTGCCACCTTCAAGTACATGTTTTTTTTATCACATTGTACAATTCCTTAAATTGTTGTTCTTCTGAATTATGTTGCATTTTATGTGTGTGTATTTCACAGGCCTTTGAAAATAACTTGTTCAGAGCTCCCATCTATCTACATAAGATGCCTGAGACTGATTTCTTGATTATCCGGACAAGGCAGGGCTACTTCATCCGAGAGCTTGTGGACATATTTGTTGTGGGTCAGGAGTGCCCTCTCTATGAGGTGCCAGGGCCCAACTCTAAACGAGCTAACACACACATTCGAGATTTCCTACAGGTAGCATCAGCACCCATCCCTGCCTTCCCAATTTTTATTTTGGTTGCATGTTAACAAGTAATAGTTATGTATAGATGAGTAAAGTTTTGAAAATCTAATGGCTGATTAATGTAGGATACTAATATGAGTTGACTACTTAACACAATTATGAATTGGTGTCGGGTCCAGCATCAAGCCCCGTGCGACACCTATAGAAGTTTGAAATCCTTATCCTGTTTGTAACACATTAAATAGTTTCTCTCTCTGTAGGTGTTCATCTATCGTCTGTTCTGGAAGAGTAAAGATCGTCCTCGCCGCATACGTATGGAGGACATTAAGAAAGCTTTTCCCTCTCACTCTGAAAGCAGCATCCGCAAACGCCTCAAACTCTGTGCTGACTTCAAACGCACAGGTGCACTTACTCTCATGCACACATGTTCATCTTAAATTCTGTGATCAACTTTTAGCCCAAGTTTACCTACTCTCATTTTCATTAAGAAATGTTTGAAATGCAAGGGAATAGAAAACAGGAGGAACTCAGAGAAAGAAAAAACGTTTTCAGTTATTGTGTGTGTGTTTTGTCAGACAGGAGAATTGACAGATGCAGCAAGTACTTTTCCGGGTACTGGGAAGGTAGGACAGGAACAGAAAGCTAAGGAAGTACACCAGATCACATAATTCTGCCTCGTTTTACACATACTGCGCCCATGTTAACTGGTTGTGGCATTCCACAAAAAAGACGTCGGCAATATTGACGGGGATCTTGCAGATAACAGGGATCCAAACATAAACAATTCTATGCTGTAAATCTGTCTAAACCCAGATGATTTTAGCAGGTTATAGCTACAATTTGGGTTACATTTTGTGTAAGATGTAAATGTGGTGATTCTCAAGACGAGCAAGTTTGTATTCATTTCAATTACACACTCCCAATGACCATTATTAAAGGAGGTTTATTGAAGTAACCCAGAAGTCAATGTATTTTCTTTTAAAGCTGCAGGTCTGTTATGCAGCAGAAATGCTGTCAGTATGAAAGCCCCATAGTCTGCAGTTCTTGCGTAGCAGATGCAGTTTGTGTTCTGTGCTGAAGCTCTTTCATACCTACTCTTGTCAGGCATGGATTCCAACTGGTGGGTGCTGAAACCTGATTTCCGGCTTCCAACTGAAGAGGAGATCAGAGCAATGGTTTCCCCAGAGCAGTGTTGTGCGTACTACAGTATGCTGGTGGCGGAGCAGAGACTAAAGGTTTACACATGCACGCTTTCTATCCCGATGTGCACAATTTTCTTTAGGAGCCACACTAGCTAACATACACTTCTCTCTCCCAGGATGCTGGTTATGGTGAAAAGTCTTTTTTTGCACCCGAGGAAGAGAATGAGGAGGAATTCCAGATGAAGATTGATGATGAGGTCAGGGGTTTAAGGAGTACATTTGAATATTGTATTTATACTGGATGGTGTTTGTCTTTTTTATGGCTTTATTATATTAATGTGGTGATATGTTCAGGTACGAACTGCGCCATGGAACACAACTCGGGCGTTCATTGCAGCCATGAAGGGGAAGTGTCTCCTGGAGGTCACAGGGGTTGCTGACCCCACAGGCTGTGGAGAAGGTTTCTCATACGTTAAAGTCCCTAACAAACCTACACAGCAGAAGGTACATGCTTTTTGACCATTTAGCACAGCTCCTGGCCATTAAGAATGTTTCGATTACATGAGAATGTCCACACACCCTCATTATCAAATACTGTGTTTCCTGTTTATGCTCAGGATGATCGAGAGCCCCAACCAGTGAAAAAGACTGTGACTGGGACTGATGCAGATCTGAGACGTTTGTCACTCAAAAATGCCAAACAGTTGCTCCGCAAGTTTGGAGTTCCTGAGGAAGAGGTGACACTGAACTAAGCAAAGATACAGTCTCTGATTGACCTCAGATTAAGCTAATTACTTAATAGTTATAGGTGAATAAAGGTGCTGTGTGTAATTTTTTTTTAATGTTATTAACTCTCCCTAATGATAATGTTTATTGGTGGTCATTTTATTGTCTCTTGCCTTTATATTCTTTAATATGTGTATGTGTGTATTTAGATAAAGAAACTTTCCCGTTGGGAGGTGATTGACGTCGTGAGGACCATGTCTACTGAACAGGCTCGTTCAGGGGAGGGGCCTATGAGTAAATTTGCTCGTGGCTCTCGATTCTCTGTAGCAGAACATCAGGAACGTTACAAAGAGGAGTGCCAGAGGATCTTTGACCTGCAGAACAAGTGAGACCTGAGAGAAACTAGCTGAACTCTTCTGCATTTCTCACACTAAAAATGTTTTGCACTGTTTATGCTCACCCTAACACGATGGTTACATAATAGGAATATGACAATTCTGATTAATATTACAATATTCTTATGCTTGTAAACTGTTAATGTGTGTTTTTGTGTTTTAGAGTACTGGAGTCCACAGAGGTGTTATCAACGGACACAGACAGCAGCTCAGCAGAAGATAGTGATTTTGAGGAGATGGGCAAGAACATAGAAAACATGTTGCAGAATAAGAAGACCAGCTCTCAGCTGAGCAGAGAGAGAGAAGAACAGGAGAGAAAAGAGTTGCAGCGCATGCTGATGGGAGAGGACAATGAGAGAGAGAGGGGTCGCAAGGAACGACGCAAAGGCTGTACGTGTGTGTTAAATTGAAATTTGTCTATGCAAGGGCTGGGTATTGACACATTACACAATTTGATTCAATTCAATATTGATTAATTGGGGTATGTATTAGGTACAGTACATTTAAAAAAAAAAATCTCAACTAATCCTGTAAACTATACAGGGAACACCATTTGGTACATTACTATAATATTAAAGGGTTAGTTCACCCAAAAATAAAAATTCTGTCATTTATTACTTACCCTCATACCGTTCCACACCTTTAAGACCTTCGTTAATCTTCAGAACACAAAGTAAGATATTTTAGTCAAAATCCGATGGCTCCGTGAGGCCTCCATAGGGAGCAATGGACACTTCCTCTCTAAAGATCCATAAAGGTACTAAAAACATATTTAAATCGGTTCATGTGAGTACAGTGGTTCAATATTAATATTATAAAGCGACGAGAATATTTTGGAGCGCCAAAAAAATCTAAATAACGACTTATTTAGTGATGGCCGATTTCAAAACACTGCTTTAGGAAGCATCGGAGCACAGATGAATCAGTGTGTCGAATCTGCTGTTCGGAGCGCCAAAGTCACGTGATTTCAGCTGTTGGCAGTTTGACATGCGATCTGAATCATGATTCGATTCACTGATTCATTTATGATCAGAATCTTCCTGAAGCAGTGTTTTGAAATCAGCCATCACTAAATAAGTCGTTATTTTGTTTTTTTGGCGCTCCAAAAATATTCTCGTCGCTTTATAATATTAATATTGAACCACTGTACTCACATGAACTGATTTAAATATGTTTTTAGTACCTTTATGGATCTTGAGAGAGGAAGTGTCCATTGCTCCCTATGGAGGCCTCACAGAGCCATCGGATTTCAACTAAAATATCTTAATTTGTGTTCTGAAGATTAACGAAGGTCTTACGGGTGTGGAACGGTATGAGGGTAAGTAATAAATGACAGAATTTTCATTTTTGGGTGAACTAACCCTTTAAAGGTTAATTTCATGTTCATTCATCAGCTATAAACAGCATAGACTAAAAGCTTGATTCTTGGTATTTAAGAATCGAAATCAGTTCATCAAAATGAGAATTGATTAAATTAATCTTTTTTAACCCAGCCCTTGTCTATACCCAGATCTTTGTCTTTCTCTGTGTCTAATAACACGGCATCTATTTGTGCATTTTAGCAAGCGCGCTCTCCACCAGTTCTCACAAAGATGATGACGCTTCTTCCGTCACTAGCCTGAACTCTTCAGCAACAGGGAGAAGGCTGAAAATTTATCGCACATTCCGTGACGAGGATGGCAAAGAGTATGTGCGCTGTGAGACTGTACGCAAACCGGCTGTTATAGACGCTTATTTGCGTATACGCACCACTAAGGATGATGACTTCATGTAAGTATCTGTTTGTACTTAGTAGGTTTGTCATGATTGACTAAAATTGAAATTGAAAGCATTTATTGTCATCGCATTTGCATACAACGAAATTAGGAGCACTACTCCTGACTGGTGTTTGAAAAACAAATATACAAACATATAACAACAGCAATTTACACATTACACCCCTTAGTGCATTACGTTCAAGTCCTGGTAGATTAAAGCGTTCAGAAAAAGTTCAATAGTGGGTACTAGTACACAGCAAAAACGAATATAGTATTGAACACACTCTTTTATTTAAAATGTTTAATATAAATATTAACAAATGTAAATAAAAAGTTTTATTATTATTAATACATGTATAAAATAAATTTTTTATTTTTATTAATAACAATGTCTGTGTGTGTTCTTCATGTATCTGCAGTCGCAAGTTTGCATTGTTTGATGAACAGCACAGGGAGGAGATGAGAAAGGAAAGGCGAAGAATTCAGGAGCAGCTACGACGCCTTAAACGAAACCAAGAGAAAGACAAATTTAAAGGCCCACCTGAGAAAAAGACCAAGAAGGCCAAAGAACGACCAGACCTGAAGGTACAAAATTAGAAATATACTCCTGCTTATCACTGATGTGATCAGTTCTTCTGAAAGTGTGTTGCTGTGAATGAAATGAGCACATGATATTTGTCTGCACAGACTGATTGCAATTTTTTTGGTTTTGTCTACAGCTAAAATGTGGAGCTTGTGGTGCAATTGGCCACATGAGAACCAATAAATTTTGCCCGTTGTACTACCAAACCAATGCCCCACCTTCTAATCCAGTGGCCATGACAGAGGAGCAGGAAGAGGAGCTTGAGAAGACTGTAATCCACAATGACAATGAAGAACTTATTAAAGTAGAAGGAACCAAGATTGTGCTCGGAAAGCAGCTCATTGAGAGGTAATACAGACATGGTAATTGCATAACATGTTTGTGGACTTTTTTTTTTTTAAATAGGGATGCACCGGTTGTGATACAAGTATCGGGCCCGATATTGCACTCGTGTACTCGATACTGATACCATGTAGCATGTACACTACAGTGCTTGTGACAAAGAAACATTGACAACGGAGCAAACAGAGAGCAGAAATGATATATCAGAGAAGGATGTCTATGAAGTAAATGGATCGAATTAATAGCATGTTAAACAAATTCAGTAATTACGCCTATAGCTAGTGTGTGCGAGCTGATAAGCAAAACACACGGAGTGGATTAAGCATGCAGAGGCACAAACAACATACATTTTTTCTCACGCAGTACACTTACGCTTTCAATGCAGGCATTCATTGGATCTCTTACACAGACAAGCCGTGCACACACAGACTCTCCTAGTGCTCGCTATGTCCGCTATGTCTCCTGCTAATAATGCACTTGGATGATAAAAATAAAGCATCAAATGCTTTGAATTAATCACACTACTAAAACTAAATGTAATACGGTGATGTAAATGTTTGCTCTTTCACTTTGAAGAATGCCGCTCCTGCACATATGCACTTCAGATGCAGTCAATCACAGTTCTAATTGCAAAGCATGTCAAAATGACTATTTCCAAACATTAAAGGGTTAGTTTATCCAGAAATTAAAATTTACTCACTAATTAATAGTAATTAATATGCTGTATGCATAATAACATTCAAAATATTTACCAAAATACTGTTCAAAATAGTTTTAGATAATGTATTTCTGGCAAGTAAACTTCCCAAAAGTATTGTCAGCTACTTGCATAATTTGTATTCTTAGCTGCTGAAATGTGTTAGTATTTGTAATGTTGTTATGATACATGATTAATATGTTTACAGTGCTGATGAAGTGCGGAGGAAATCTCTGGTTCTGAAGTTCCCCAAGCAGCAGCTTCCTCCTAAAAAGAAGAGACGTGTGGGGACAACAGTGCACTGTGACTACCTCAATGTAAGAGTATGTTTTAAGTGTTTGTTTGTGCAGTAGTTTTTCACAGATTCCTGTAGGCTCTGAGTGATCAGCACATGTCAGCATTTTAGCATGCTATCATATTTCATTATACTTTCTCTGTATTTCTCTCAGCGTCCTCATAAGTCCATCCATCGCAGAAGGACAGACCCCATGGTCACGCTCTCTTCAGTCCTAGAGAGCATCATTAATGACATGAGGGACCTTCCTAATGTAAGACACATTGTCCTATGTTATATACTAGACGTAAAACATGCTTTGACACATTGATTGAATATGGTGTTTGTCTCTCAGACGTACCCATTTCACACTCCTGTAAATGGCAAAGTGGTTAAGGATTATTACAAGATCATCACACGGCCGATGGACCTGCAGACGCTACGTGAAAATGTTCGCAAGCGCATGTACCCTTCACGAGAAGAGTTCAGAGAGAGCGTTGAACTCATCTTCAAAAATAGTGCAACGTATAATGGTACTTTTTTACATGTGCATTTAGGAACTTAAAGGGTTAGTTCATCCAAATATGAAAATTCTGTCATTAATTACTCACCCTCATTTCGTTCCAAACCTGTAAGAAATCCAAGAGCTTTCTTTCCCTCCATTGACAGCTACGCAACTACCACTTTAACGCCTCAAAAAGTTCATAAAGAGATCTTAAAATTAAGTCAGATTTCTTTGAAGAGACATGATCGCTTTATATGATGAACAGATTGAATTTAGGCTTTTATTCACATATAAACATTGATCAGTGAACATAAAAAGTAGCTCAATCGTACTTGCATAACACACAAGAACAAACCTCATTGGTTCTCGCACGTCAAACAAACATGCTTAAGCTTCTGTTTGCCACAATTGATGTGTGCGTTAATAAATGTATATACCACTCCATTCATCTGGATTAGTTTTACAATCTCTTTATGAACTTTTTGAATTGTCAAATTGGTAGTTGCGTAGACTGTTTATGGAAGGACAGAAATCTCTGAGATTTTAATAAAAAGATCTTCATTTGTGTTCTGGAGATGAAAAGTTTTACGTGTTTGGAACGACATGAGGGTGAGTAATTGGTGACAATTTTCATTTTTGAGAGAACTAATCTTTTAAGGTATTTACTCAGACTAGATGTAGTCATGATCTATTTTTATGTATTAATATATGTATTTTTCAGGTGCAAAGCATCCTTTAACCCTTGTTAGTCAAGCGATGCTGAGTCTGTGTGATGAGAAACTGAAAGAGGTAGATATGAATATTTTACTTGGACAAAAAAAAAAAAAAACACTTGAAGAGAGATTGAGTAATTATTGTTGCTTCATTTGCAGAAAGAGGAGCGTTTGGTTCGTTTGGAAAAAGCCATTAATCCTCTTCTGGACGATGATGATCAGGTCGCTTTCTCCTTCATCCTCGACAACATTGTCACACAGAAGATGATGGCTGTCCCTGACGTGAGCAACCACTTACTGTTTTACCTTTTAATATGTTTTATAATTATTTGTATTTGAGGATTTTCCACATATTTTATCCAGTGTTAGTAACTGCAAGTCAATTTCCTCTTAAAGTTTGGGCAATATTAACCTATTTTCATTTTATTTTATTTTTTTCTTTATCTGATTTTCCTACATTGAATAACAAGCGCACAGATAACAAACCTGTTCATTGCAAGTTTAAATTGCGCAATATTATTACCCCAATTAACAAAACCAAGAAACAAAACTGAAGCAGTAAAATAAAATACCTGAAAATAAAATAAAATAAAATGATGTCATGCCATGTCTGATCAAAGGTCTTAAAGAGCCTGTAAGTGAGAATCATCATTATTTTAACTTTATACAAGTAAACACATCTTTAATCCACATATCAAAGTTAGGGCTGTTGTGATTTTTACATTCAATTACGAAAGTATTTTGACATTAACCCATAGCATATAGTGGAGCTCTGCAGCCATCTACTGGTTAAAGTGATTTTTTTTTTTTACTTTTAAAACTGCATTTTCCAAAAGATGGGCAAAAATCTTACCCTAAACCATGTCAAATTATCCATGTTATCTCCATGAATGAAAGTTAGAAATGTGGGTCTTTTATAAAGTGAATTTTACATAAAAAGCTGTTTTTGTATAAAGAAATATTTATTTGTTTATTTATATAAATTTAAAAGATATGAGAAATCCTCCAAAAACTGCACAAATATGAAGTAAAAACATTAATAAACAGAGTAGAATTACATTTGTTTTTTAAAAAACAATTATTTTATAACAAAATTACATTTTGTTGCCTGGGGTCTGTGGGGACCCCGAAGACCCTGAGTGTGCCTTTTTTTTTTTTTTTTTTTTTTTTTTTTTTACACTAACATAAAAACAAGCCATCACTCCAATTTTTTGTTTCTTTGTAGATCTAGAAAGTGTTAACAACTGTACAAAGTTTCATGTCATTTGGACAAATAGAACATTTTTTCATTTTTTTTATTTGAGCAAACATCGTTGGGGTCTAAAAAGACGCCAAAGACCCTTTAAGGATTAAACAAACTTGCTCAGCAGCTTTAACACTGAAACAAAAGATGTCCAGCTAATCTGTTGTTTTTGATAGTTCCATAGGATGTTCATTTAGCAAAAATAAAGTGAATTGATCTTTCTTAATTAGTTAAAATATCTCTTTCTCTCTGTAGTCTTGGCCCTTCCATCATCCTGTTAACAAGAAATTTGTTCCTGATTATTATAAAGTCATCATCAACCCCATGGATCTGGACAGTCTCCGTAAGGTCAGGAATATTTGTGTGCGGACACAAGAAACTTCAGTAGGAATGTGGTTTATTTCAGAATCTCTGAACTGTGTGTGTGTGTGTGTGTGTGTGTGTGTGTGTGTGTGTTTTTGTGTAGAACATCTCCAAACACAAGTATCAGAACCGGGAGGTGTTTCTTTCTGATGTTGGTCTCATTCACACCAACAGTGTCAAATACAATGGTGAGGAATACATGAATATTTTTTATTTAGGAAAATGCTGTTTCATCTTGAATAAAATTATGATTTCACATTTGTATGCATTCTTTTTTTTTTCTCAGGTCCTGATAGTCCTTATACCAAAACAGCTCTGGAAATTGTGAATGTCTGCAAGCAGACTTTAGCAGAGGTACGTTTGTGTGAGAGTGAAGGAGTTCTTTGCTCTTTTGTGTGCTTTGTTTGACTTTGTGTTTGAGATGTTTAATGTGTTTTCTGTGTTAGTATGACGAACACCTGACTCAACTGGAGAAGGACATCTCTACTGCTAAAGAAGCTGCTCTGGACGCTGCAGACCTTGAGAGCTTAGACCCGTTGACTCCTGGACCTTACACACCACAGGTACACACACACGTCACACTGAGGGCATGGTCTTGGGTGTCTCAACTGCTCTGTGTGCAAGTGTATTTCATAGCAGGTGAAATGAAGCATATCATCATAAGAGATTCTGCCAGAAACAGAACAGAAGGCTTGTACTCTCTCTCTCGTTCATAGTCCGAACGTTCTGCACTGCTGTTTGATTCACATTTCCTCACTGTTCCTGTCTTTTCCTCCTCTCTTTATTACAACTTATTTGTCTTTCTGTGTCTGGGGCTCTTTCTTTCTTTCTTTCTTTCTTTCTTTCTTTCTTTCTTTCTTTCTTTCTTTCTTTCTTTCTTTCTTTCTTTCTTTCTTTCTTTCTTTCTTTCTTTCTTTCTTTCTTTCTTTCTTTCTTTCTTTCTTTCTTTCTTTCTTTCTTTCTTTCTTTCTTTCTTTCTTTCTTTCTTTCTTTCTTTCTTTCTTTCTTTCTTTCTTTCTTTCAGCCTGATGTGTGTGAGAACAGTGTGTCTGTGAGTTTGCAGGGAGATTCTAGTCTGTTAGCCGAGGCTACGCTAATCCCTCCCACCCCTGAGAAAAGAGGGGGGCAGGTATTCCTCTCTCCCTCTCTGCATCCATCTATTCCTCTGTCCATCCATCTTTTCGTCCATTTTATTGGCTGGCTTGCTATACCCCTTTTTAGATATGTCCTCTCACCCTCTCATCCATCCATTTTGTGGTCACCCACCCCTTTACTGTGATGGTTTCTGCGTGCTGCTTGATTTGCTTTCTAACCCATCTTCAGCTATTAGGTATGTTTAGGAATGATTTTAGAACTTGTCTTTAGTGAGCTAAATCTGATCCAAAATCTGTTTTTTTTTTTTTTTTTTTTTTTTTTTTTTTTTTAAATGAGATTTTTTCCAGAGACAATCACCAGCCAAGAACAATGAATGTAACAGCATTTTCTCCAAAGTCTCAGCCATCAACTGCTTTAGTTTTAAAACACCTCTTAAGGTTTTAATGTACAAAAAATGTAAAACCTAAACTGAAAAAAAATATGTACAATATGTACATTTTCGCTGCTAGAGGTCGCTTATTCAAAACAAAGGTGTAGCTTGATGACGCCTTGATTTCACAAAATCATGGGAGGTTTACAGTTTTACAGCATGTTACAGCCGGTGGAAAAGAATTGGGATGGGACTCGGGCAGAAATCATGTACATGGATGAGATTATTAACGTTACTGTAATATGAATCAGAGCAGGCCGAGTGCTGTGCAAGCAGAAACGAGGCTGCTGAAGCGATTGCTAATGAAAGACGAGCGTGACGCACGGCTTGAGAGCAGCAGAACTTTTATTGTGCTGCAGTCGTCGCTTCTGCTTCTTCCGGTCAAGCGTGTGTGGGGTAAAGTTAGCGCTGTTTTATCATATTGGATACATTTGTGTGTTTAAAAGTTGTTATAGTGCTACTCTGCGTTCGCTCGCCGGCTACTATGAGACACCTAATGCACACTACAGTAAAGTAGATCAATATTAGGCATGGTAAAACATGGTACTCGCCGTAAATCAAAAAAATGAGATTTAAACAAGACTTACTGTGTTGAACTATATAACATGATTAGTTTTCTGTCGATGAATGTATACATCCAAACAGTTGCTCACCTGTCTAATAAAACACTTTAGGTGTTTCCATGGTTTCTACAAAATAAAACCAGAAACTGAGGGTAACGTGGGTATGATGTCATCGATGGGTGATGCATGGACACTTGTTAAAATTGCTTATTTCTCTGGATTTAAACATTCTTGGGAACATTTGGGATAATTTAAGTACACAAGTCAACATAATATATAACATTGTTCTAGTGTTTTTTGGGGGGAATATTTTAATCCAAAAATATTATATATTGTGCCTTTAATTCTATCCATTCAATCCATCCTTCCCTCCATCTGTTCATCTGTCCATCCTATTCTGCATGTATTTTCTGATTGGTCCTCTCCTTCTCCCTCTCCTGCCTCCACACTGTCCTGAAGTACATTGTTGTGTGTACGTTATTTAGGGTCGTCACGGCAGAGGCAGACTGGGCGAGGAGGAGTCTGATGTGGACATAGAAGGATTTGAGGAAGATGATGATGGCAAACCTAAAACACCTGCTCCGGTAATAAACATGTGCACCTTTCAAAATAGGGGATTCTCAGTCCTTTTTTTACCCCTTACAGTTTGATTTAATTAACTAATTATTGTGAATAAAATAAAAA
Source organism: Megalobrama amblycephala (assembly GCF_018812025.1). NCBI lineage: Eukaryota > Metazoa > Chordata > Actinopteri > Cypriniformes > Xenocyprididae > Megalobrama > Megalobrama amblycephala. The sequence goes on from NC_063047.1 coordinate 5,748,986, forward strand.
TATGCATTAAACAAAATAGGTAACAATTTACAATATAGTACATTAGATAATGCGTTAATAACCATGCACTAATTGTGAGCAATATATTTTTAGTTAAAAATGTTTGTTAGTTCACTGCATTGACAGATACAACTTTTGGTATTAAAAATGTTCTAGTAAATGATTAACATTTCATTTTATGCTGTTGATAGTTTATTGATTGTTAATGTTTACTAATGTAGTTAACTAATGTTAACAAATGTAACCTTATTGTAAAGTGTTAATACAATAACTTAAATCAAAGCAAATGCAATGATTTAACTAAATGTTTCAATGTCAGAGATTTGAATTTTGTATGTACCTTTAGGCTGAAGAGGGAGATCTGGATGATGAGGACGAGGATGATGATGATGACGATCTCCTCATGCGGCCACAGATGCGAATACATGGAGATGAAGAGGAGGACGAGGATGATGAAGGCTCCAGCCGGCCACCACAGGCCAGTGTGCTTTACCAGGATCTGTTGATGTCAGATGCAGAAGACGACGCCAGTGAGGAGGAAGGGGATAATCCATTCTCCTGTAAGTGTGTGTGTGTGTGTGTGTGTGTGTGTGTGTGTATGTGTTTTTGTGATTTATGAGGACACAAATTTGTATAATGACATGGGTATTATACTGGTATTACGACGTAAATATGAGGACATATTTATGTGTGTGTGTGTGTGTGTGTGAGAGAGAGAGAATTTTGCTGTGTATGTAACATTGACTCTCTACTCTAAACCTGAAGCTATCCAACTGTCAGAGAGTGGCAGTGACAGTGATGCTGAACTAGGGCATCAGGAGAGCACACGGATTGGACTAGAGCAGGATGAAAGTATGATGTCTTATGAGGGGGAGGGACCTGATGGTGTAACACACATGGAGGACAGCAATGTCAGGTAAGAATACATGAACACAAACATATTCTTGTTCAAATAAGGCTGATGTAATTCCATGTAAAATCATGATTTTGTATCAGTATTATACATATGCTACTGTTCTTCAATAGTTGCAGGATGCTAGAATCTTTGTTTGGTAGCCCATTAACCAAGTTGATACTAATAATGTTCGCATGATTGTACTTCAGTGGGTGTTGTGATTTATTTATTATATGTAATTGTTGAATTCTACATGGTCTCTTAGGAAGTCTCAAATGTGCTTCCTAATACCTAGTAATTTGTCATTCTCACACACATTCACCAAAAATTATTTTATGTAAGTCAATCTACATCTTGGTAATGCCCTTTTCTCTGTAATCTAGATCAATGTTAGCAATGTTACATTGAGAAAAAAGCTTGAGCTTCAGTCCTGAGAATAATATTAACAAATTAAGCAGTCAGTGATAAAATGAGAACAAAGAAACTAATTACAAGCAATAGGACAAAAAAACTACAATAGAGCAGACACAAATTTAGAAGACCTACCTGAAAAACTTCAAGCACAAGAAATACTACATAAATTGTATAAAGTAAGCAAATGTTAAAAAAAAAACTGCATAGTCTTCTGTGTAAATTAAATATACATTTATTCTTAGTAAAGTTAATAAAGTTATTCAGTCAAGAGCAGTGAGATTTTCTTTTTTTTTTTTTCTTTTTTTTTCAACATTGAGACGGCAGCAGGTATATTAGGTTGCTATCACTTTTAAGACTGAATACACAGATTAAATATTTCTTTCTCAACTGTTTGTTCACTAAAGACATAAACGACGGGCATTTTGACACACAAGTGTGTATATTTGACCGTTCAAGCCCAAAAAGGCATCAAAAAGAACTCCTTTCAGTACTCTATGAGCAGCGGCTTTATTTGAGTGCATTTCATGTGTTCAGAAACCATCTCTCAGACAGCACGCACATGTACTGAAATGCGTTCTCTTTCCCTGCTTATTGCGCTCGAAGGGTTTAAACTCTCTGGTTTTTAAACCACAAGACTTAAAAACACATTCAAATTACAAACTTTCATGGCAGCGCAGCAGGGCACCTTCACGTGAGCGTAACCGTGACGGAAATGATAGTACAATATCTCTACCTCATTAATAAAACAATCTGCAGTCTAATAAAACATATAAATCTTCTCTTATATTTTTAACAAATGACCTGTCTTCTCCTCATTTCTAAATGCACTCTTTCACTTACACTTCCTGTGTGTTATAGCTATGGCAGCTACTATGATGGAGACAGTCAGATGCAAAGGCAGGCGTCCAGCCCCAGGACAGGAGACCGGGACGGAGAGGAGGTGTACGGGATAAGTGAAGAGGAAGAAGAGGAGGAGGAGGATGAGCGAAGGCGAGGCCCTAGTGTTCTCACACAGGCACAGCTCAGTGATGATGAGGAGGACAGTGAAGAATTCAGATCAGTTGGAGGAGACAGTGACATGGATTCTGACAACTAACACATGCTTATTCCTCTTCTGTCATATGTGCTGTGTGTAACTGTCCTGGTGGTCATGATGGTGTTGCACATAACTGTAAATTTCGTAGTGTTCTAATGGTTGTTTTACATGTTATTTTTATATGACTTATTGAGCTTTGTTTAAGTGGCTCAGGCAACGTTTGTGATGGAGAATGGGTGAAATAAATTTTTATGTATCTGAAATGTACACATTTTGTCCCTCCTAAACATCAATTCACTCTGCCAAACTACACTTTATCTACGATCCATCAATCCAAAATTAATTTTGAAACTGTTTGAACTTCATATGGACAGCTGACATATCGTATTTTATTATTTATATATAAAAAGACCAAAATAAAAAAATTATGACTTAACTGGAAATAAAAGTTTTGATCAATAACCAAAGTTATCTCATCAGATTTATCAGTTTCAAGTAAAATGTAAAAACTGTCCTGTGAAGTGACTGTCATTGTGAAACCTGCAATGTAGAAATACACTATATGGACAAAAATATCAGGACACTTGACCATTATACCAACAGGGACTGTAATGACATCAAATTCTAAATACATAGACGTTAATATGGAATATTACCCTCATTTCCAGCTATAACAGCTTCCACACTTTTTGTGAAGGCTTTTAACAAGATTGTGGAGTGTTTCTGTGGGAGTTTTGCCCATTCATCCAGAAGAGCATTTGTGAGGTCAGGCACTGATGCTGGATGAGAAGTCCTGGCTCGTAATCTCTGTTTCAGTTCATTCGAAGGTGTTTGATGGGGTTGAGATGTGTCAAGTTCAAGTCTAGTCAAGTTCTTCGACACCAAGTTCATCCAGTCATGTCTTTATGGACCTTACTTTGTGCACTGTGTCGTGCTGGATTAAAAAAGGGCCTTCCCCAAACTGTTCCTACGAAGTTGGAAGCATATTATTGTCCAAAATTTCTTGGTATGTGAAGGCATTAAGATTTTCTTCATTTCTCTTCACTGAATGGAAGGAGCCTAGCCCAACCCCTGAAAAAAACATCCCCATATATCATTATCCCAGTGGCGGCGTGCTTTACACATCTCCATCCGACGCTTGGCATCGCATGGTGATGTGAGGCTTGCATGCAGCTGCTCAGCCATAGAAACCCATGAAGCTAATAATACCTTTTACTGTTGACCGTTGAATATCTAGCAGGGATGAAATTTCACAAACTGACTTATTGCAAACGTGGCATCGTATCATAATACAATGCTTGAATTCAGGGGTGTAAATTATATATATTGAGTTAGGAAGAGGGTCAGTTTTGCTTCATACTCTTAGATTTTAAATGTTTGTGTGGAGCATCTTCCATGTTTTATTTTAATCAGTGCTGCAATGCATCTGATTTACACTGCTCTTGTTTAGAAGTTTTAAGTTTGGTAAGATTTTTTAAATGTTTTTTAGTCTCTTATGCTCATCAAGGCTGCATTTATTTGGGGAAAAATACAGTAAAAACAATAATATTGGGAATATTATTACAATTTGAAATAACTGAAATAACTTGAATTTTCAGCATCATTACTCCAGTCTTCAGTGTCACATGATCCTTCAGAAATCATTCTAACAATATGCTGATTTTCTGCTCAAGAATCATTTCATTATCATTATTATAAATGTTGAAAACAGTTGTGCTGCTTAATATTTTTGTGGAAACCGTATGCATTTTCCATGATTCTTTGATGAATTGAAAGTTCAAAGGAGCAGTATTTATTTGACAGAAATCTTTTGTGACATTATACATGTTTCATAGGTTTACATATCCCTTTCAGAATATGCAAGATGTTAATATTGCATGTTATTTATTTTTTTTTATAATCCTGAATAAGCTGTTTCACGTAACAGATGTTGATGTATAGTCCACAAGACAAAATAATAGTAACTGAATTTACACAAACCAGTTCAAAAGTTCACATTGAATCTTAATCATCTTAATTATTGTGTGTTATTTCCTAGATGATCAACAGTGTTTTTAAGTTTTTGTTATAGTTGATTATAAGTCCCTTGTTTGTCACCGTTCTTCAGAAAAATCCTCCATGTTCCTCACATTGTTTGATTTTCCAGCATCTTTTGCATATTTGAACACTTTTCAACAGTGTATGATTTTGAGATCCATCTTCTCACACTGAGGACAATTGAGTGACTCGGACAACTATTAGTGCAAGGTTAAAACATTCACTGATGCTCAAGATGGCAAGATGATGAATTAAGTTGGGTTGTAAATTTTCTTTTTTTGTTTAATTTTTTTTTTTTTTTTTTCATTTAGCACCACCCTTTAGAAGCTACATGAGATATCTACATGATTCCCTGAAGACAAAATAATTACCCAGATTATCCTCTAAATAGTAGTTATACAAATTATACAAGGGGTTCAATCAACTAAATAGTCAAGTCACCTTCATTTATATACCACTTTATACAATACAGGTTGTTTCAAAGCAGCTTTTAATGATTTAATGATGCAAGCAGAGTTCATTTTGACTGTACAGATGCTCTAAAAGAAAATAATGTCATTGTTCAGCTGAAGTCCGTTCAGTGTTGATTCAATTCCATTGCAAAGAACATCAAATTATTTAGTGGTTCACTTCACTGTTTTCTGGAGAACTGCTTTATAGATGATGTCATTATCCAGCTCAGTTGAGTTCTCATACAATAGTGTCAGATCAGTTGAAGACACTTAATATTCAACAGAATTACTGAGCAAGCCAGATGTGACAGTGGCAAGGAACCCAAACTCCATCAGGTGACAGAATGGAGGGGGTAAAAAAGAAACCTTTGGAGAAGCCAGGCTCAAGAATAGTAATTTCTTAAAAAAAGAACAAAAAGAAACTTTTGAATGGTAGTGTATTTGTGTTAATTTAGTAACATTTATTTAATATGAATCCAAATGTCAGTGAAAAAAGTTAAACGTTCTGCATTGTGACGACATAAACACAATCTAAAACTTCTTTAAATAGCATTTTTATAATTGTTATAACTTAATAATTGTTCATCAGTTCACCTCATGTTAATTCATTAAACTGAATAGGCTATTTAATAGTTACACCACAGGACCAAAGTTCACATGTCCACACCTGCAAATATCTTCTAGACACAGCAAGAGTTTCACATCCAGTGGTGTTTGCGCATGCTCCAGCTCTCGCTGTTTTGGGTGTGTGTAAATAAATAAATAACCGAGTCAAGTGCAAAGAGCCTATTATACAAGTGCCACTGGTGGAATTCAGATGTGTGTGAGAACTAAAAGATGAAGGTCGTACTGTACGTGTGTTTCATCTTATTTGTTACGGATGGGGCAACTGGACAGACGTCAGACCGTAAGTGTGTGTCCAAAAGAAGGCTCAGATATGTTCAAATAGTTGTGTAGTATCTGTTTCACAAATAATCAGTATATATTAGTTGTAAGCTAATAATGACAATAGTTTCTGTATGTGTGTTTTTCAGCTGTCTGTGTGAATATTGGCGACTTTAATGAATGCAACACCGGCAATGGGAAGTGTGATGAGAAAATAAGCAAATGTATCTGTTTCGAGGAACAACCATTCTGCCGGTAATCTTCTACCTTTAGTGCTCGGCACTGTATAAATTAAACTTTAGCTTGTTTTTGGATTCATCCTATATTCTGTTCTCTGTGTAGGTGCAACAGTAAAAAAGGTGAGTTTTACATTGATGAAAACTGTTCTCAGAGATGGACAGTAACAACCTTTGCCCTGGTGGCATCTCTGCCTGGTCTCACACTCGCTGTGTTGGTGGGGGTGATTGTTTACGTGCTGATGCTGTCATCCCAAAACAGCCACACAGGGTGAGAATAAAAAATCACAGCTCTAGTTTTATTGGAGTTTTATTGAGTTTTAATAGCAAGTGTCTCTTACATAGTCTGACTTTATGAGGGTAATTAAAAAATATGACTTACAGTCCGTGATGCTCTAAAGTAATTTTTGTGTTATGTCTAAATGATTCATTCTGTGCATGTGTGTGTGTCCAGTGAAGAAATGACGACACACAATACAGCTTCTAGAGAGCAGGACTTGTTCCCTGGAATTACTTTTGCTTCTGATATGAATGTGAGTCAATGTGTCTTGTGGTTAAAAATGGTTATTGATTCGTATCAGTAGCACTAGGCTGTCATAATCCTAATCAGAAATGTGAAACCACCTGGAACTACCTTTGAAAGTCTTAAAAACAGCACAACAAATCATAAACAGTGCATAAGAGATTTTCAAGCCTGACATATCTGACAGGTATATCAACTTCCTGAATGGCCTGCCAACTATAAATGTTTTTTTTCTGCCTTTTTTAAAGGGTCGACCTCCCGCTAACCTGAGACCTGTACAACAAGATCACACTCCCATGACAGCCATGTCCAGCCGGCCCTATAGGTGAATTTGATCTCTTTTCTGATGTTTACAATTATTACAAGGCAAGACACTAAATCATTGTTTTTACCTCTATATATTATAGATCACTGCAGTAGTTGGAAAGTTATTTTATTTATTTTATCTGCCACATCGTAATGTATTATAATATTTAAATATCTGTATCACTCTTCAGTCCATCCAGTAGTGTGTATCAATCTGCTGTCAAGACTGATGGAAGACCCCGTGAGACAAACAGGTATGTGGGCAGTACAACATGTGAAGGATGCTTGGTGCCCAGTGCTAGAGGAATGAAACAATGCAATTAAAATTCTCCATTGAAACAATGCTAATTTTCAGATAATCTGGCACATTTAGCATATAATTAGAATCGAATAACAGTGCTGCATGTATACAGTAAATACTTATTGAGATCGAAGAATTCAAATCTTTGTTAAATCATGAGGAATGTCACTTAAATTCACTTTGTCTCCACAGCATGTACAATGGTATGCGTGATCCTCCAATGGGAGCTCCTGTACAGCCCTACAGGTAGTTGATAATTCTACATAAATTGATAATAATAGCTCATAAAGGTTTCTCTGCCAAAATATACTGTCTGTATGTGTGTGTGTACATATACAGTATAAATATATATATTTTAAAATGCTATAAAATCAACAATCTGTGGTTTGTTCATTCTCCTTAACCTTTATTAACTGACAAAAGTACAAAGAAAAAATTTCCGATGTTTTCATTGATCAAGAAGTTTATTTTGTAAATATAAACAAATTTTGCTGCAACAAAGGTTGCAACACACTCTCCAAAAATGTTGGGGCAGTCATTTTTACCTCTGTGTGTCACATCACCTTTCCTTTTAATTACTTATTAAATGTTCAGGAATTGAAGATGCTAATTGTTGCAGTTTTGCAAGTGTAATTTTTCCCCAATCTTTCCTGATACAAAACAGCTGCTCAACAGTCTGTGGTCATCGTTGTATGATTGTCCTTTTCATGATGGGCCTTACATTTTCAATAGGAGACAGATTTGAACTGCTGGCAGGCTGTCAAGCAGATCTTTCTACGATGTACCCACGTAGAAGGCGACGTTCTCAGGACCTTGCGCAACATTACTTAAAAGTTCTCTAAAGGTGACGAAAATTCCTCTTTTGGTAATGAAAGTGCTGCAGTTCAAGGTTCCTTGTATGACTTTAGGGGGACGTTCTCTTTTGGTTATTTTATGATCAAAAAAGAATGTTACAAAGAGGACATTTGGGACATTAACTGAACGTTTCCACACGGTCCTCTGTTGGTCATTTAATAAAGTTCCCGATATGAGTTTAGGGGGACGTTCTATTTTGGTTATTTTGTGGTCATGCGAGAACGTTACAAAGAAGACATTTGGGAAGTTATCAGAACGTCCTATAGTAATAGTCCCCTAAACATTCACAAAATGTCCTGAATGTTCCCTGAAGGTCCACCAAATAATGTCCCCCAACCCTTAAAAGAACTCCACATCATTCTGGACCTGAACGTTCTGGGAAACGTTACTAGGTGACAGGTTACCCCGCTAGAAATTTTACGTTCCCAGAACATTCTCAGAACGTCCTCTGGTATTAAGGACGTTGTCTAGTAACGTTCCTAGAATGTTCAGAGACGGTCACCATGTGGGACGTTATTTGGTGGACCTTCAGGGAACATTCAGGACGTTCTGGGAATGTTTACGGGACTATTACTATAGGACGTTCTGTTAGCTTCCCAAATGTCCTCTTTGTAACGTTCTCGTGCGACCATAAAATAACCAAAATAGAACGTCCCCCTAAACTCATGTCGGAAATGTTATTAAATGACCAACAGAGGACCATGTGGGAATGTTCAGTTAATGTCCCAAATATCCTCATTGTAATTTCTTATGTGACCATAAAATGAACCATATTGGAATGTCCCCCTAAAATCATGTAAGGAACCTTGACCTGCAGCACTTTCATTACCAAAAGAGGACGTTTTATGTCCCAAATGTTCTGTAAAATTTCAGAATTTGTCATTTTTAGAGAACTTTTAGGCAAAGTTGCGCAAGGTCACGAGAACGTCGCCTTCTGCGTGGGTGTTTTATAGAAAATAATAAAGTTTGAAGTCACCGTTATGGAGGTGAGCATTTGCTTTAGATGGGCTCTTGATTCTTGATATTTAACATTAGATTTTCTCTGGTTGCTTTAACTGTGTTTTCAAGACATGTTTGTTATAGCAAAAAAATGCAAGAGAAATTCTGATCAGATGAATTGGGTTGTTTAGTGCTGGTGATTCAATCATCATGGAGTGTCCTGGTTCACTGATCATCACCAAAGTCTAAACTATGAGTGTTTTCACTGTTAGTTTTGTATTAATTAATGGTTAGTTAGTTAATTTTTTAATTCATTATACAGATAGAGTTTTGAGCGGTGACTTTTAGACTGACACAGACATCATGAATCAGCGTATGATCCTCAACAATGGTGACAATAAACAAAAATCTTTTGTGACTTTAGTAACTTGTTTTGTGATACTCAGTTAATCTGTTTATCTGAAAATTTCATCACCATTGTTGAGGTTCATACGCAGAATCTACATGATGCTGTCTGAATAATTTATTCACAATGATAAAAACTTTCAAAATATCAAAGCAGTACAGAATTTCATGCATTATCATAGGACTACAAGAGGATGGAAGAAAATACAATATTCACAGATCAGTGAATAAGACCACTGTATGATGACATAATCACCAAAAATGATCAACCAAATCCATTTAATAAGATTTTTTTTTTTTTTGTAACAAATGCTTTAGAAACACACAGTTATAACAGTTGGAGGAAAAAAAGGTCAAAATGTCAAGGGTCAGGAGCCCAACTAAAGCAAGCGCTTACCTCCATAATGGTGACATTTATAAATTTTGATAAAACATCAACACCTCATTAAGAAGATTTGTATGAAAGAAATAAAGTCAGAGTGGTTTGTAATAAGTGAAGACGCTGAGATCTAGAGAGATCTGTGTTTAATGTTCTGTTTCTGTTATCTGAGTTTTGTGAGGTCACCATTGTGCTGGAGAGTAGAGCCTGTGCTTCAGTCAGTGATGATCCAGAAACACTGATGTTCTGCTGCATGTTGCTTTCTTTAAAGGCTGCAGTAACTGTGTAGTTGCTGATGCAGTAATACAGCAGTTTCATTAGCTCATGTATGTGCTGTTGTTTTTTTTGTCTTTTGTAAGACATTCAAGAAAAATTAGTTTTTGTTTGAACAGCCTCTTTTGTTAGTCAGTTTAGCTCTAATTTTCAATTCAATTTTTTTGACAAGGGCAGTAGGGACATTTTGAGAACATTTCCAAATAAAATATGGTTCCTTAAACGTTCAGAGAACATCCTGAATGTTCTTTGAAGGTCCACCAAATAACGTCCCCCAAACCCTAAAAGAACTCCACGTCGTGACCGTCTCTGAACGTACTGGGAACGTTACTAGGCAACGTCTTAACACCAGTGGGGACGTTCTGAGAATGTTCTGGGATTGTAAAATTTCTAGCAGGGTAGAGTGTCTAGAAACCACTCTTTTGAACCATGTGCAGAACGAGGCCTGGCATTGTAATTTTGATGACTATACAATCCCACTATACGCCTCCATGCCAATGATTCCTTCACACATATGACAGATGTTTGCTTTTGCACCTGTTACTGATGAAAGTCTGGTTGGTCCCTTGCATCTTTGGGACTGAGAACTTGATGTCCATATTTCCCAAAAAAAAGCTTGGACTCTTCTGAGCACAGCACACATTTCCATGTCTTTTGGACCAGCTGAGATGAGCTCGGGCCCAGATAACTCGGCGGCATCTCTACATTGAACAGATGTATAGCTTTCTTTTTGCGTAACAGAGATTCAAGTTGCATTTGTTGATGCAGCGGCAGACTGTGTTAAGTGACAATGGTTTTCCAAAGTATTCCTACGCCCATGTGGCTATATTTAACACAGCAGCATGATGATTTGTCATGCAGTGCCGTCTGAAGGCTCGAAGGTCACGCACATTCCTTTCATTGCGTTTCCTGCATTGCCCCACATGGCCTGAGATTTCTCTGGATTCCCGGAATCTTTCCACAATATTACGTATGCTTGATGCTGAAAGACCTAAATTCTTTGTAATCTTGCATTGAGAAAAGTGATTTTGAATTGAGAATTCTCTCATGATATTTGGCACTTCTTTTTTACCCAATCAAGATACCCTCACCTATTACCAATTCACTTGCTTATTGTAGACTGTTTCAAAGCAGTTTAACTTGGATATTCTATAACCTTTTCACTTTTATTTAGCCTCTGTCCCAAATATTTTGGGAGTAAAAATCAAAATTTGTTTATATTTACAAAATACAATTAATTTGGTCAGTGGAAACATTGGAAATCTTTTCTTTGTACTTTTGTCAGTTAAATAAAGGTTAAAGAGAATTAACCAATCACAGGTTCTGAAGGTCTTTCAAGTGTTCTGGAAATGGGGTTATATGAATTTCCATGTTTTGTATAGCATGTGCTTGTTTAATTCAATGTTTTTTTTGTGCGTTGTGTATTTGTGTGACTGTAGCACTGGTGCAGGTCGGGGTCAGATTGTTAGCAACCCTTATGCTAGAGATCCATCCAGCCAAAACCCCTATGAAGGAGACCACCAGGATTACAGACCACAAGCCCCTTCACACACATATGAAGACCTGGTATGGTTCACAAATGTCCCAAACAATTTTAATTTCAGGAATAGATTGGTAAACATTTATATTGTTTGAGTTTGTTTGTTTTTTCCATGGAGTCAGAGAGCATATTATGGCACAATATACAGCACATGAGCAATTTAAAGCTGTTCTGATAAGACTCAGGATATGAGCTTTTGTGGATGATCAAAGGTCTTCTCTTCAAATAAATAATTCTCTTGCTCTTTATCACTCCAGCAGACACAGAATCGGCCCTATGCTCCTGCTCCTGCTCCACTCTACAGTTCTGAGCATGGAAACCTCCGCAATGGATTTCCACGTCCCCAATTAAACCTACAATACTAGAACTTTTTTTTTCCTTTACATCTTCTGAGCTTTATTGGAGCTGATCAATTTTGTAATTATTTGTTGAGTTAAATGCATTCTGTAGCTCTTATATATTAATTATTTAAGTTAACATATATTCATTTAGCAGATGCTTTTATCCAATGTGACTAATAAATGAGAAATACAACATACGATTTATCTCGTTTCAAACATCGTCAAACATAGTAGTACATGCTAGAACAGAGAGGTAGTAAGAAATAGTGAAAGCATAGAAAAGTTTAGTTGTTGTCTGATAATAAAACAAAATCTTCCAAGTGTTGCCAACGTGTGCTCTATATACTGTTTAGTATAATACTATTTATGTTTACATGTCCTGTAAAATAAGTTTTAGATATATAGCGGGGTGCAAAAGCCCTAGACTTTTAATTAAACTGGAAAATAGTTTTAGGCTTTTGAACATGGAAAATAAAATATACAAATATATATATATATATATATATATATAAAACACTGTACCAGACACGATGTTGAATGGGAAGAGAGCCTGAGGAATTTACTGAACTGGAATTAAAAAAAATTGTCACAAGCAGATGTTCTTTTTATGGTATTAACTTTAAAACAGTGATCACTACATGTTTGTGGTTAATTCATACTGAAAAAAGAAAAAGAAAAAGAGAAATATTAATAAAATAGTTTTATACTTTCCTATATTCAAATACAGGTGCTGGTCATATAATTAGAATATCGTGAAAAAGTTCATTTTTTTATTGTAAATTATTTTAAAAAATGAAACTTTCATATATTCTAGATTCCCTACATGTAAAGTAAAACATTTCAAAAGTTTTTTTTTGTTTTTTATTTGTTGATTAGAGCGTACAGCTAATGAAAGTCCAAAATCCAGTATCTCAAAATATTAGAATATTTACATTTGAGTTTCGTTAAATTACCATCCCTACAGTATAAATTCCGGGTATCTCTTGTTCTTTGAAACCACACTAATGGGGAAGACTGCTGACTTGGCAATGGTCCAGGAGACAATCATTGGCACCCTCCACAAAGAGAGTAAGTTACAGATGGTCATTACTGAATGAGGTGGCTGTTTACAGAGTGATGTATCAAAGCATATTAAATGCAAAGTTGACTAGAAGGAGGAAATTGGGTAGGCAAAGGTGGACAAGCAACAGGGATGACCACAAGCTTGAGAATACTGTCAAGTAAAGCCAATTCAAACACTTGGGAGAGCTTCACAATGAGTCAAATGAAGCCGGAGTCAGCGCATCAAGAGTCACCACACTCAGACATCTTCAGGAAAAGGACTACCAAGCCACTTCTGAAACAGAAACAACGTCAGAAGCATCTTACCTGGGCTAAGGAGAAAAAGAACTGGATAGTGAAGAGTGGTTGAAAGTCCTCTTTTCAGATAAAAGTAAATTTTGCATTTCATGTTGAAATCATGGTCCCAGAGTCTGAAGGAAGACTGGAGAGGCACAGAATCCAAGCTGCTTGAAGTCTAGTGTGAAGTTTCTGAAGTCAGTAATGATTTGGGAGGGCTGTGACGTCTGCTGGTGTTGGTCCATTGTGTTTTATCAAGTGTAAAGTCAATGCAGCCATCTTCCAGGAGATTTTGGAGCACTTTATGCTTCCATCTGCTGACAAGCTTTATGGAGATGCTGATTTCCTTTTCCACCAGGACTTTAGCACCTGCCCACAGTGCAAAAACCACTTCCAAGTGGTTTGCTGACCATGATATTACTGTGCTTTATTGGCCAGCCAACATGCCTGACCTGAATATATGGGATATTTTCAAGAGAAAGATGAGAAACAGTCGATCCAACAATATACAGATGATCTGAAGGCTCAATAGTGCCTCAGCAATGCCACAGGCTGATCACTTCCACGCCACACTTCACTGATGCTGTAATTTGTATTAGGAGCAAGTCATTTGCTGTAATATGTGCTGCCGACCAAGTATTGAGTGTACAAATGAACATACTTTAAAGAACTTGAACTTTTCTGTTTTGCAAATCCATTTTTTGATTGATCTTAGGAAATATTCTAATATTTTGAGATACTGGATTTTGGACTTTCATGAGCTGTATGCTCTAATCATCAAAATAAAAAAATAAAAAAACTTTTGAAATTTTTTACTTTACATGTAGGGAATCTAGAATATATGAAAGTTTCATTTTTAAAAATAATTTACAATAAAAAAAAATGAGCTTTTTGATGATATTCTAATTATATGACCAGCACCTGTACAAATTGGCATCTTCGGCATCCTGTTTGCAACCCAATTTAAAATTCAGGAAAGTGAAATATAAAAGGCATTCTCAATGAACGGCACATATAGAAAATCTTTTTCTATAATTTTTTGGTTGTCGTTTTGTAAAATCATGCTACAATGAGGACAATCAGGTTTTGCATTTGTAGAGCTGTCATTAAAACCAGAGGACATACCAAACCCTCAAAAATTCATGTTAATTTTTCAATTCAATGCATCTCTCAAATTATGCTGATAATACACCTATACTGAAATGTGTTGTATTAAATTACAAAATGTATACATTAGTAGACATCTCAGATTACATGTAATGTAACAGAAGTGAGAAGAAAAAGGCTGTTTATAGGTGATTTTTCTTTATATTTACTCAAGAACAGGAGGTTGACCTTACAAAGATTTGCCTAAAGAAAAGCAAAATTTCCAGATAATGCAATAAATAAATTTCAGAATAAAAAGGCATTCTAGACAATTTGTTCCAATGTCCCAAAGTTTCTTCAGCAATTCTGACCACATTAATCAGCGTCAGATCCAAGCAAGTGTTGAACCGTCTTCGCTGAAGTAGCTCATCTGAACCAGACAACGAGGCCTAGCAATATCTGCTAATAGTTAAAGAACATGCAGTCTTATCCGGCTCCAAATCAAACAGCACATAAGGTGTAATTATGTGGGTGACAACATCCTTCTGAGTTGACCGATTTTGACTGTAAAAGCTAACAATACAGGGAACACTTCTGTAGAAATCTTGCACTCAAAACAACATCCATGAAAAGGCAAACATTTAATAACCATGTGGGAAAGACTGATGTGGAGCAATGCAAGGAGGCCCAAACATCCGTCTCTATAGATGCTCAGGGGCTTAAGGTCTCATCATTTAAGATTTATAAAGAGACATTTAAAAGTCAAATATGCAAACTCGGTTTAGGAAAAAAAAGGAACCAAATTAACTAACCGCTACAGCTCCACTCTCTGTTGTGTCCATGTCACATTGGCAGCATTGGGAACAGCATTTATTTGTGGGAACTGAAGGGATGCGCGTATGTGTGTGCGTGTGTATGTGTGCGTGCATGACATCAGATCAGCCCATGTTCTTGCGGTTGCCATATCCTCTCCGGTGTGTATCCTTCCAGTCATCCCAGTCACGTGCCTTCTGCAGTGCCTCTTCATCGTCATTTTCTTCCTTCCTCTCTCTTTCAGCTCTCTCATCCTCCTCTGCATTGCTATCTGTGGTGGAGGAAAGACAGAAGTACTGAACTGAGTAAAAAAGCAATTCTCTACTCAGTTTTAAAAGGAACGCAGGGCCTGTTGCGACTGTCCATTAATCAACCGATTGTGGTAATTTGATCTAATTAAAATTATTTATTTGCAATAACTGCAAATCTCATGATTTTGACAGGCCTACTGACCACATCTAATTGAATGTAAATTAAAGAGATTCTATTTATATTTTTTAATGAAAGTTTAAGCACTCAACGTGTGTGTAAGCACCTGCGCTGCGTGGTATGCCTTGGTCTGGTAAACATCCTTGTCGCCGGTGTTGGTCATACCATTCGTCCACTGTCATGGTGGCAAGGCTGGGATACCCCGCACCAAACACTCTGCAACACATTGAGAAAAAAAACCATCACACACGCACTAGTACTACAGCACTGACCGCCACAGGCACACTCCAAACGCACACATACTTTGCCTGCATAGCATCCTTAGTCAGGATAAAAGGCTTCATGGGCGGTCTTTTGGGTGGGGATGGCTGAGGGGCGCTCTATAGAGACAAATAATTATCAATAAAGCTTTCAAATCAATTCAAATATTTAAATTGTGATTAATCCTATATCATTTTTTTGTAATAAACCAGAGGTAGATTTACATAAACACATCATTCGCTCATAATAAAAGCACAGCTGTAATTCAGGGTTACGTGGCAATCAAATACCTGCTTGAAAAGCTCCATTCGTTTCAGTATCTCTATCTCCTGGTTGATGGAGTCGATCTCCTCAAATGCTAGTGTTACCCACCTGCGCACGTGCAGCAGGTAAAAATCTCTCACCACCTCTTCATCAGCTGAACCAGATTCAACTAGTCCTCTGATCTCACTCAGCTTGGCTTCTGTCTCTTTACGCTGATTAAACCTGGAAACAACTTCCAAAGATTAAATGTGCTACACGTGAACGTTACAAAAACATTAGCATGACTGATGGAAATGATACAAACATTTTTCAAATATTACATATACACTACTGTTTAAAAGATTGGCGTAAGTGAGATTTTTTTTTAAAAAGAAATTAATATTTGTATTCATCATAGATTAAATTGAGCAAAAGTGACAATAAAGAAATTTATAATGTTACAAAAAATGTCATTTAATCAAATGCTGTTCTTTTGAACTCTCTATTCATCAAAGAATCCTGAGTATAAAATGTTTAGCAGCAATGTTTTCAATGTTGATAATAAATGTGTCTTGAGCAGCAAATCATCATATTAGAATGATTTCTGAAGGATCATGTGACACTGAAGACTGGAGTAATGGTGCTGAAAATTCAGCTGTCATCACAGGAATAAATTACATTTTAAAATAGTTACTAATTGTTCAAATGTTTATTTAAAATTACATAAAACAGAAAACAGTATTTTAAATTGTAACAATTTCACAATATTACTCCATTTACTTTATTTTTGATCAAATAAATGCACCTTGGGTGAGCAGAAGAGACTTCTTTCAAAAACATTTTCTTTTTCTTTTCTTTTTTTTAAGGCCTTGCCAGTTTCTATGGCTATATCCATGGCGAGAAACAGGTTTAGTTATTCAAAACTAAAACTAAAAGATGTTTAAGATTTTTTTTTTTTTCTAAAAACCTTAAAAACTAAATTTGGATTTACTTGGTTAAAAACATTTTCAAAAGAATCAACAGAATAAAACAATTTCCTTAAATGGGTAGAAGTATTAAAGTCCAGTAATTAAGTTTAATGGACAATGGCTTTCTCCATATAGTAAAAATGTGTGTGTTAGTTTTGAGTGTCCTATCCGACATCTTGTATAAACAACTTGAACCCAGCGATTATTAAAAGGGAATATAGTTTTGTCCCAACATCCGGCTTTAATTTATGTAACTTGTTGTTTAAGCACTGATCCCATTTGTTTTTGGTGTATGCATTTAAAGTTTGTTTCAGGTGTGTGAAGGGTATAAACAATTTAATTAAAATCTTCACAATAGTTGGGTGATCATTTTTTATAGATTCCAATGCTTCAATGCATAATTTTGAATCAGTTATTATTAAAGAATTCTGTTGTGAAGAAGTCTCAATGAATTTCAATGCCAATAATAGAGCATTTGCCTCAGCAGTGAAGACTGAACTTTGGTCAGGGATTCGTATACCCTGTTGATTTGTTGCAACGGCTGCTCAAAAACATTTTAAATAATCTTACAGACCCCAAACTTTTGAACAGTAGTGTATGTAATAACAATAACAATAATAATAATAATAATAATAATATAAAAGATTTTATTTTGTGTACCCTGGACATTGGATGATGGATAGATAAATACATGCATAATATTCAATCCTAACCCACCTCTCTATTTTGGCTTGTCTTTGTGTTGCCATGGCGATAAGGTCTGGCTGTGACATTGGCATGGGGACTGATGGATTCATCCGCTCCTCAGTAGGAGTATCTGTTGTGTCCTCACTGGCTCTGGGCAGCTGAAAACTACATATGTCATAGTCCTTGCACCTCTGGAGGAAGTCTCTGAAATAGACGTGGGCCGCCTGCACGTGCTCCAGCCGCTTGCTGGGGTTCACTTGTTTCATGGTGAGCGCTCCCAGCAGAGCCGGCAGCAGCAGGTACTTCAGGTCGGTGGTGGGGATCTCCTCCAGTGCCTCATTACGACTACCAGAAAAAAAATTAAGTCAATTATTAATTGATTAATTTGTTTTACATCGGCTGTTGTTTTATAATGATCATGTGACAAATTAGATTTTTTTGTTTTTTTTGTTTTGCAAAACATGTCATGTTCAAATACATTCTTAAACAGTTTAATAATACTGTTACCTTATTTGTCAGTTTGATCATTAAATAACAGGCAAAATACAAACAAAATACATTAAAGCTGCTGAATGAAGTAAACCATCGCTGAACTAAAGCTGTAATGTGCATTAGTGCGATACACCTACATTACTTAACTAGATAATTACATTGTTTAATTAAAAAAAATGTATATATAAAACCATTATGCTTGTAATATCTAGTCTGTAACCAAAAAAAAGACATTAATGAAGATATGACATCACCATGACGTGGTCAATTCAAAGTAATACGGAGTACACCGCTGAGTGATACTGTAAAATACTGTAGGAATTGTGTAACAATACACACAGTTTTGTAGAATAATGCCCTTTTTGTATACTACTGCACTGTAAAAATATAAAGCACATTTGCAACTGATGACTAGACTAAAAAACTAACCCCCGTCATAATCAGCGCGCCGCTCGCTTGCAGTGCTTTGACAGCAACACTGATTATAAAATGAGCACTTCAATTTATCGCGTCGCGTGCAGTTGGTGCGTTTGTGTGTGTTCTTCTAACCTGAACAGGTTCAGCTGATTGACCATCCTCGTCGCCTCTTCCAGCTGCATGATGCCGCGCTTTACTTTCACCTGCACTGCGTTGGAGCTGCTCGACTCATTCGTGGTGTCCACCTCATCATACAGCTTCCAGCCCCGGTCCAGTAAATCCGACAGCTTCGGAGCATCTGAACCGCTGGGGTTTTGTGTACTGTTTGTGTCTTCAGCAGCCGCCATTTCTCAAAGCGTATTTAAGACCCAACTCGGCTTCCGTCAGTTCCTGTTCTTTGAGTTGGTTTGTATCCGGTCGGTTCTCGGCGTTGCAGTTCTGCCGACTGACTGTAGATGTCAGTAGAGATCAGTGCACGACTCCTCTGCTTGTGGTTTTAAAGGATTAGTTCACTTCTGAATGAAAATGTCCTGATAATTTACTCACCCCCATGTCATCCAAGATGTTCATGTCTTTCTTCAGTTGAAAAGAAATTAAGATTTTCGATGAAAACATTCCAGGTTTTTCTCCTTTTGGTGGACTTCAATGGCTTCAAACGGTTGAAGGTCAAAATTACAGTTTCAGTTCAGCTTCAAAGGGCTTTAAACGATACCAGACGAGGAATAAGGGTCTTATCTAGCGAAACAATCTGTCATTTTCTAAAAAAAAAAAAAAAATACAACTGTATATGCTTTATAAACACAAATGAATGCCTTGCAAGTGCTTCTGCTTTCCATATTCTTCAAAAACGCTGTCCTACGCCTTTCCTATTCTACTTATGGAAAAAATGGAACTGGCGTTGCGTTCGTTCCGTAAGTTGAATAGGAAAGGAAATATAGCGTTTTTGAAGAATATGGAAAGCAGAAGCACTTGCAAGGCGATCATTTGTGTTTATAAAGCACATACAGCTGTATTTTTGTAGAAAATGACTGATCGTTTCATTTTTGTTATCAGGAAAATTTTATTTGAAAGTGGACTAATCCTTTAATGTCACATGAGAGGTTTTAAACCCATATTATTACCTCTTTAGATAACAAGCAGGTGTTATCATTAACTTTTTTTCAATAAGTAGGCTAAATAAACAAATAACAAGGTATATAAAAAATATAATATAAATTAAAATATAATTAAACTTAATTTTAATAGCCTATTTATTGCAAATAATTTAAAAAAGACATTACTTTTTAGCTGCTTTAAGATTTAAAATAAGAAATTTAAATATTTTTTTAAATGCTGCAAAATTTGGAGCAACAAAATATACATTTGTGTTAATAAAACTAACCTATAATTAAAATATTATATAAAAAAAAAAAAATCAGTCTCTTTGTTTTGCTTAAAAACACCAAACTTAACAATATGGTATCAAAAAAGCAGGCATTACATTTTTTTTTGTAACTACCCAAAAAAGCGCTTAAGAAAATCGATTTCAGAAAAGACGTTACTGAGATCTTTTTAGAAGCGAATTTCCTTAACTTTAGGTTACAAAGGAAATTAAAAATATCTAATTCTAATTTTGATTGAGTCAGCTTTTGAAAACCTTCTAAAACATTTCTTTTAACAGGAATAGGAAAATATTTTTTTTTGTAATTAGTCAAAACTTTGTTTTTATATTTGCCTGATAAGAATTGTCAATGAACAGATTAGAAAAAGAATTGAACCCATTCCTCATCTGAAAGTTAAAATGCCATTAAACACTGTTACATTTGAATTGTCCTAAGCTGCTGTTGCTGTCTCTAAGTGTGTTGTGGAGGGTATGTGTACCATCCCGCCCTTATTATAGAATAAACATGATTTACAATACAAGTTTAAGTACGAGTTTACCAGAAAAAATCATATGCATAACATCCTATCTTTTTATGCATAAACAAGAAAAAAACAATTTGCCATCAGGCAAAACAAATCCTAATATCTTACACACAAAAAATATGCAAATAAATAAACAAACGATTTACAAAATTAGCCTTTTCACAATGCAAAAACTACTTTCATGCCCTGAATTTCCCTCTTGTTCTCCTTTGGACAGTATATAAAAGTTCCCACACCATATTTTTGCTTCTTTAATTTATCAAAAGGCTGACTTTACACAGTGAAAATATTCAGAAAAGCCTCTCAGTTTGTACGTAAAACTGTTTTGCAAGTAAAACTCCTGGTCTTTTTCTGTCAACATGACCATTCTGAACTATATGTTTTTTAAACATTCAAATAGGAAAAGCAAAAACCGTAAAAAACAGATCTCCCACAGGTCCACTCAGTTTTCATTTTAGAAAGCTTTACACCCAGTATAAACACAGATCTGTGACAACATTAGCATTCAGAAACCATTTGTCTCACCGTGTGCTGGATTATTTGTTTGTGTGAGTGTATGAGGGCAACTTAGCACATTTGGCTGATATTAATGATTTTGCCTGCAGTTAGTGAGTCTGGGTGTGTTTATCCAAATTATTCATACTGTGTAGGACAAATAAACTTCATGAAGAAACATATTCCAGGGCTGCTGATTTAACTGAGAAGACTGAGCCTTTGTTAGGACATAGCGGAAACTCGACTCATTTTCCCATGGTGTTGTATCGCTGAACCTCTAGCATGATCAGCTGTTAGGAAACCAAGACGCATTAGAGCTGTGATAGACGAGAACTCTCTCTAGGCTCAGGCAAATGTGTTTTTTCAGTTCACTGATCCTGATCCCGTCTTTTCTTAATCTGATGCTTAACCACACATTTTAACTATCTGTCTGCAGCTAAAGGCCTTTAAGCAGGTGTGAGATCCTGAGCATGTGCGTCTCATGTGTTAAAGATACTATATTTTTTTAAATCACTTTAATGGGCTCTAAGGTTATTTTGTCTTTCTCGCCACGAAAAGAAAATTCCCCTCATAGTGGAGGACTAACCCTAACCCAGTCATGACCTTTAACCCTGATCTCTACCCTTGGAACATGCAACATACATCAACTGTCACCCTACAGAATAACAGCCATCACAGACAAACCACATTCAAATAAACACCAGAAAACCCCAATGAGCTGAAGAGAACTGAAAAAGCAGCATTCATGTGAACATTTCTACCCAGTTTTCTTACTTATTATTCTTGTCGCATTGATCAAACGGTATTTAAGTTCTATTTTTGTCACGCCAGGCTGTTGATTCTTCACATATTTGGAGTCACTTGCAGATCTATTCTCAGTATGTGCGTGTGTGTCCGACTATGTTGTGAGATTAGAAACAGCCTTTTGTGCCCTTTGCTTTGTCATTGCAGCACCAGCAATATGGGGGGCAGAACTGACAGGTGCCACACACACACACACACACTCAAATACACGGTCCAAAAACTGCTGTTTCACAGAATTCAAGTGGAAAGCTCTACACATTAAAGCAAATGGACCAAATGTCCCTTCCATGATGGCTTACGAAAGGGACTAAATAATGTTTTAAAGGTGCCCTAGAATTAAAAATTTAATTTATCTTGGCATAGTTGAATAACAAGAGTTCAGTACATGGAAATGACATACAGTGAGTCTCAAACATCATTGTTTCCTCCTTCTTATATAAATCTCATTTGTTTAAAAGACCTCAGAAGAACAGGCGAATCTCAACATAACACCGACTGTTACGTAACAGTCGGGATCATTAATATGTACGCCCCCAATATTTGCATATGCCAGCCCATGATCAATGCATTACGCAAGGGCAGAACATCTGGATCTGTGCACAGCTGAATCATCAGACTAGGTAAGCAAGCAAAGACAACAGCGAAAAATGGCAGATGGAGCAATAATAACTGATATGATCCATGATAACATGATATTTTTATTTATATTTGTAAACTGTCTTTCTAAATGTTTCGTTAGCATGTTGCTAATGTACTGTTAAATGTGGTTAAAGTTACCATCGTTTCTTACTGTATTCATGGAGACAAGAGCCGTCGCTATTTTCATTTTTAAACACTTGCAGTCTGTATAATTCATAAACACAACTTCATTCTTTATAAATCTCTCCAACAGTGTAGCATTAGCCGTTAGCCACGGAGCACAGCCTCAAACTCATTCAGAATCAAATGTAAACATCCAAATAAATACAATACTCACATAATCTGATGCATGCATGCCGCGTGCATGACGAACACTTTGTAAAGATCCATTTTGAGGGTTATATTAGCTGTGTAAACTTTGTTTATGCACTGTTTAAGGCAAACGCGAGCTCCGGGGGCGGAGAGCGCGCAATTTAAAGGGGCCGCAGCCTGAATCTGCGCATTTCTAATTATGCCCCAAAATAGGCAGTTAAAAAAAGTAATTAAAAAAAAATCTATGGGGTATTTTGAGCTGAAACTTCACAGACACAATCAGGGGACACCTTAGACTTATATTAAATCTTGTAAAAAAACATGGAACCTTTAATTCAAACCAAAAAAGACAAAAGGTCTTTGAAAGGGGGAGGTTTATGGTCTAGGTCAATATAAAAATAGTACATATTAATGGAGGATGATTTAAAAAGATTTTGTCGATGTGTGTGGCTCAGGTTGATGGTAAAACCTGAAGCCACCTACATTGTTGAAAGACCATCCCAAGGTCACCACGAGGAAAACGCTTGAACTTTAGGGAATAGAAAATATCATCTCCGCAATAAAAACAACAGAAATCAATGTGAAGTTCCCACCGTGACAGAAAAACAAATGTGTGTTTGTAAAAGAGGTTTGGGTGAGTCTGTCAGCAGAGATCGGTGGGATTGTCCTGCATCTGTTTTCACAAACAGTCACTTGGCAAACAGCTAAGCACTAATAAACTCTTCCTCAGACTGTGTGTGTAAATACTCTTTGTGTGGGAGTGTGGTGTTGTGCTCTTAGTAAACAATACGTGGGACCCGGTTAAAGGAAGAGCTGCATTCCACAGAGATTCACACCAGGTGCACAGTCAACAGAGAAGAAGAGAGAGAATCATCTCATTTCAGAAGAGATCAATATTTTTTAGACAGAAAAAGAAACTCCATTACACTCCTGCATCTCTGAGATATCAAAAGCATCTCACACACCTAAGGTCTCGCATTTCCCGTGGCTAATAAAGGCCTGGATAATGACGGAAAAATAACTGCTACTATTTTAGCAACATCACCAATTCTTCCAGTGTATCAACAAGCAACTTTGATATAAAATACAGACTTTAAATGTAACTGTAAGCCGCTGAGTAAAGCTAAACCCCCTCTGAGGCTCAGACCTCTCTTGTATGGGCCCAGAAGTCTGTGTGTGCCTTTGTCTTTGTGTAACAATGTCGAGATAAAAATCAGGCAAATCAAAGGACAAAAGGAACTGCAGAACAGGTTAGCCCTCTGTCTCTTTCTCCTGTAGCTGCTGTTGAATGCTTACTATCTGTGTTCTCAATCTCTCTATAGCACTGATATCCTGAACATGTCTTTGATGTGAAAGAATGTTGATGAGCGATCAGAGAAAACATGCTCACGATCTGCTGTAAAATTCAGATTCTGAGCAACATAAATCTTAAAAAAATAAAAAAATACTGCTTCAGACAGACTGTAAACAAAATTTTAAAAGGGATATTTGACACAAAAATGAAAATATGGTAACAATTTTAAATAAGAATTCATTTGTTAACATTAGTTAACTAATAATGAATCGGCATTTATTCATCTTAGCTTGTCAATTTCAACATGTTCAACGTTTTTAAATATGTAGTTAACTCACTGTGAACTGTATTTCAACTAAGATTAATAAATGTTCTAAAAATATATTGCTCATAGTAATTTCATGTTAACAAATGTTGTTCCAAACCTGTATGACTTTCTGTCTTCTGTGGAACATAAACGAAGATATTGAGAAATATCTCTTTTGTGTTTTTTTTGTCCATACAATGGAAGTCAATGGTCACCCAAAAAAAAAAAAAAAAAAAAACAGGTTTGGAAAAACATGAGGTTGAGTAAATAATATCAATTTATGATGAAAAATTACAAATTAGTCTTTTTTGCATTAAATATTTTTAATAAAATAAATACAAATTTTCATTTTTACAAAAAATTTACAAGTTTTCCCAGAGTGAAAAGCGTGGACTTCATCTTTCTTTTCATGAATACAATGGAAATATTCAGCCAATTAACATCCCAAAAATAAAGGACATATTACTTTGCTATAAAAATAGTCATAATCAATACTGAGTGCAGAGAATTTCTGAGGTCAACCAAACTAAACGGTTTGATTTCCATCACTTTCTGCCGCGTAACCGGTGTCTTGAAATTCATGTGACCAATGTGTGAAGTATTACCGCAGTAAAGTCACTCTTTACCAGCACAGTCCTACCCTCCCCCAGTCTCTTTCTCTGTGTCGGAGCTGATGAGTTTTGCTGTGAGCGGCCACTACTTATCACTCTGGTTTTCCACGGGGTGCCTTGAGGGCCTCACCGCAGGGTTCTTTGTTTACAGCCATTCATTAACTCTTTCACCATCCATATTCCCCAACTCCGGCTCTTCTTTCTTCACTTTCATGCCATCCTTACAGCACTTTGAGGATTATCCACTCACTTATGGCTCTAAAATGATCGTACACATTTGCCCAGCACTGCACCGCGCTTCTTCGTCTCTGTCGATGAAGACAGTCCGTAGGGTGGTTTGTCACTTGCAGACGTATCTCTCAACGGTACGGTTGCAGGTTTTGCAGGACACGTAACAGCACCAGTGATATTTACACTGGCAGCGTTCCACCAGCACCTCCGTATAGGCATTGTAACCCCGTCCACAACACATGAGTCCACAGCTCTCACTGCCAGTTGCGGTCTTGTTACACTGCCTGCATAGATGATGTAGAGCAAATTATTTAAACGTCATTTACTTTAACCAAATAACTCAAACAGCAACATTTGAGCGTGTTTGTGTTGTGAGAATCAGTATTTGTGTCTGTGTGATAATGTTTAACCGATTCTATTCATGTGCCTCTTTTCTTTCCTTTGTGCTCTGTCCCATCTGTCAGATCAGTGATAATCCCTCATTCATTACAGTGACTGAGAACTGATTGCTCTCTCTCTCTCTCTCTCTCTCTCAACTCATCAGTAATCAATAATCCTGATTGATGATGGATATCTCACCTGTCTGTGGTTCCAAATGACCCCTGCTTGGCGTTCTGCGAGCAGTAATCAGGTGAGCTGACCAGGTAGACAAGTTCATTCTCTCCGACCGGCCTCACCTCCATCTCCCGGGGGACCAGCTGTCGGCGGGTACCGATCTGACGTGGAATGACCTTAGTGGCCGACAGGTATTTAGACTTGAGGTCGGCGGAGATGGTGTTGATGTCTTGAAGGCCCTTCCAGCAGGTCTTCACAGAGCAAGAGCCAGAAACGCCGTGACATTTGCACTTCATTTCTAGAGCATCCATGAGTGCCTACACAAAAACAGCATAATAAGGCACGAATTAATAAATGAAATTGCAAAATGATGTCAGTGACGCCAGTAAGCACGTAATTGAGGTTACCTGTCTTCCCACTGCATTGTTGTGAAGCTGCATGAGTCTGAAGGCCTGTGGTCCCGAGCGGCGGTTCCTCATAGGAGCGTCTGAGAAAGCCGAGCCCATCTGCAGGCCGTAGCGAACGTTATCCCCGCAGCCACCCCAGCGGAAGTCTGGGGCCGCCTGCTCCGACGGCGCTGGCGCACACGAACAGCTGGGGAGGTCTCCAGAAGCACAGGCACGGGCGATAGAATGACTGACCACTGCAGCGGCCAGAGAAAACACAAACGCTGTCTCGCGGGTCCCTGCACAGAGACATCACTGTTAGATCACCTATGCAACCTGACTCTGCAAGTTAGATTTTTTTAAACAGCTGATGCTTGTATCTCTATCTAAAAAGCATGGTGGCTGTTGGTCAATACAATGCTGATATAGATAAATACAGATTTAATCACCTTTCGCCAGGTCCGGGGTGAAGTGAGGGGCGCTCTCGATGGACGAGCAGTTCCAGCGCATGTCGCTGAAGGTGCCCTGGCACGCGCTCTTGGTGAGTTTGGCCGCGTGCACGATGCTGTGCATGAGCTCGAGGTTCCGCTTGCAGAGCTGAAGCTGATCTGGCACGAGCCCATCCAGGAGTTTACAGTGATGCGTCTGATTCCACCCGACAGAGCTGCCGTTTGCCGTTAAACCACTGCAAATACATTACAAACACCATATTTGAGCCAGTCTGACGGATAGTTTAGTTAGCTAAACACCTTTATTTAACTGAATAATGCCATCTTGTACGTGACTGAACGTGTTTTCAACAAGGTAATCGACAAAAACAATAACAACAACAACAGATGAAAATCCTGTCATAATTTTTTTTGTTGAATACAAAAGGCAAAAGTCTCTGAGAGAAACTGCAGTGACTATTTGGTGAACTTTCCAATGAACTTCAACGAATTTGTTTATAAAATCGATCTGAATGATTCATTCTTGAATAGAATTAATTCTGTTCTCGAATCAATGAGACATTTAATAAAAATCTTTCTAAAACACCCAGTGACGCCTAGAGCTGGGATAAATTAGCTGAAAATGTATAAATCATAAAACATTCAATGAATCCCCATTAATCGCAATTGCCGAATAAAAATAAATACTTACAGCCACGATATTCCTGTGCATGGATAAATCGCGCTCAAAGACATGAGGAAAAATAGAAGGAAATCCCTGTGTTCTGTCATATCGCTGTTGTTGTCGTTTAGAAATCCTAATGAAGTCCGGTTTGAGTGGTCAAGATGCTCACCGAACTGCCTGATGCCAACGCTGAAATGTGTCCGCGTCCAAGTGAAGCACCCTCTCTCTTTCATAGGTCAGCAATGGGGCTCGACCCGCCCCCCATGGCGCGTGGGCGGTCTCAATATATTCATATTCAAGAAGCGCGCGGAGGGATTACTCCTACTACAGTTCATTTATAGGAGGGAAAACATACTGAAAAAGAACAAAATTAACCACATTGTTTAGTCACACCAGTTAAACAAACAGCGTACGTCAAATAATTGAAGCTGAATTAAATTAGAGTTTAACTAAAGTGTTGTCAAGCAGATCAAACCCAATTAGCAAAGTTTAATGTGTCTTACACTGGCCAGTGCAAACACTTTTTTATATTCATTCTCATGAGAGACTTAATGGTTTGTTTGTTGTTATTTCCTTTGCGCAAAGCCTTGTGAACAAACAACGTTTTAACCGATTTGTCGAGGTTAAGGGTAAAAAACCCATTAGCAACAGCCTCATCATCTCTAAAGCTCAGCTTTTCAGGGTGTGCGCCTTCCCAAAGGAAACAATTGGGCTTTAGGCTTTTGAAGATGTCTGTCCAAACGGGATCAACAACCCGTTCATTTACATTAAAATATGTTTGATTCGGCTTTTCCCTGAAGATAAGCCGGATTTCTCGTTCCTCAAGCCTTACAAGCGCAAACATCTTAAACAGCAGTAGGTCACTGAAACAAGGCAAAAGCTGCTGAGAGCATTAAATGTCAATGATCCATAATGCTATATTAATCTAAACAAATCTCCCAAAAGTCTTAGAGTAAATTTCCAAGTTATCGTTTATAGGTTAAGAAAGACGCAATTTCTGTGCATGTTTTAACTTATGTAAAACCGTGTCGTGGCAGTAACCATAAAATGCGTGTTTTCCGATCACGGTCTCACGGCGCGGCTCGTTGGTCTAGGGGTATGATTCTCGCTTAGGGTGCGAGAGGTCCCGGGTTCAAATCCCGGACGAGCCCGTGTTTTTTTTTTTAACTAAGTCTAATTTGATTGTGTACTATTACTAGTAAGCACATATACAATTGCTATATAGCGTTCGTGCAATAAAACGCAAATCTATTTTAATCGTACTGTCAGCCGATGCTTATTCAGTTGAGCTGAGTTGCGGAATGCATGTGAATGGTGGCGCTGAGACAGTCCTGCCAGTGCTAATCACTCTAGTCTGATCATCACATAGGTGTGAATATTCACAGGTTCCAGAGCGGTCATATCTCACCGAGACAATCAGAAATAACATATCCCTTATCTTTGCGAGCAGGCAGCTCGACCACTCCACGGAAAGGCGAGAAAAGCTTCTCTTTGATTCGACTCGTCCTTGCATACGATCTGCTGAAATGTGTCGGGACGAACCTGCATCAAGAATAGACTGCTTATTGATCTCGCAAATGGGCCATCGGTGGCCGAAACTGCAACTGGAATTTTAATTGATGTGCATGCGAGTGCATGAATTAGTCGGGATTAAGATCAAACAAACCAGTTCTCCTTTCTTTAATGGAACCAGAATAATACAAGTGCCTCCCGGGGCTCCTAATCCGATCAACAAATCCTGCCCTAATCGGAGGCCTAATCTACAGGTTTTATCAGAGTTGTGTGCTGTAAATAGGCGAGCTCACTGTAAATAAACCAATGAGTTGCTCTACATTTTTATATTAATCCACAAATAAGCAAAACGATCACAAACACACTTGTGTGTATTTTTCTTTGCTGTATGCAGTTTATGAAATGCAGTGTGCTTTTCAAAGAGAGGCTGAAAGCCAGACATAGAATCTTTCCATTTAATTTGACCTTTCGTTGACCTGTCCAGATCATGCACAATATTCACATTATGACAAATGTACTCTTGGACTAAAATGTTTTTTTAATTTAAGAAAATCATATTGAAGAGATCAATCAAGTCAACATTGATTGTGGAACTGTAAACAATAGCAACTTCAAGAAGTGATGAGGAACCAAATATATACCAATTCTCTCCAAAATATACCAATGAATAATTGTATAGAAACCTAAATAAACCTAAAATATTTCTGAACTTACTGTGGATTCGATTTTTAAATGTTATATCTAAATTATACATCTCTGTGGTTTAGAAAATCAATGGACACGGATTTAGGTGTAGCACATCATTTTCTTATCCTTGTTGACAGGGTGTTTGAGTTCGGAGCAGTAACAGAAACATGACTGCGCTGCGGACAGTGAGGTGTGAGATGCAGAAAGGAGTCTGACCTAGAAACCGTTCTGTTCACCTGTTTGAAGCTGTCAGGGGGCTTGTGAGGACGAGTACTTGCTTTCTGTCTCATGCTCTTTGACTTAATTGTCCTAAGATTTCAGACAAAAGGTTAGCACCAAGAGTGTATCCTGTCTTTTGTATTTGTGTGTGTACAATGCAGACAGTAAGACAGAGGAATGTGGAAACAGAGGTGACGAAACCTTCATGTTTGTGAAAGAATGACATTGTAAGGTGTTATTAGCCATTACACCACCCTGCAGACCACTTAACATTGAATACACACACACACACACGTTTCTGTACTATAGCTACACAGTATGGAACAGCAATGAAGTCGACATACGTTTAGTGAAATTGATTTGGCTTCTTTCACTAAAAGTTTTAACTAACATGAACTTACACTGATTTGATAACTTGAATTAAATTAAGCCATCTCTTTATATCACTAACATGCATGCAAATCCTGATGATCATATTTGAATGATATGGCTGAACAAGTTTTTATTGACACTAGGGGGCACTGCACACCAAAACTGGTTCACTCTTTCTCTGGGAACATAGAAAATTAAACCACTCTTTAAAACAATCTCTCAAAAACAATTTAATAGGACATAAAAAATTACAAAAAGGCAAAATATCTTATGTACATATATACATTCCCTGTATAGTTTACAAATATACATTATCTTCAGTAAAACAGGACTACATACAGTATACAAATCATTTACCTACAAATACACACTCATATCTAAAACACACACAAACACACCAGAAACAAAAACTAAAACAAGCTGATGGTTGGACTTGATGTTTAAAGGAAGAAAGAGAGATATAAATCAATCTATCAGAATCACATTCAGACTCTCCTGTGTGTTTTTGGTTTGTTTTGTTTTTACATTTCCATGCGGAGACAGAGGGAACATGGAGAGGAAACCTGAGGGCAGATTACCAGCTCCCTTTAGAAAGTTCCAGATAATTCCCATGGTTCTTTTTATTCCAAAACCTTTGAACACAATAAAGCAGTTTGTTCTCACTGCGAGGATCTTGGATCTGATTCCTATTAACTAAACTACACTTGCATAATTCAGTCTTTCTCTACGACCCATTCAGATCCACGATCCTGAGCTGTCAGTCAGGCGCTGGGGAAATCTGAAGGGCTGATTCATGACTTCATGATTTTTATCAGTATGTGTTAGAGTCAAAAACAGGCTCAAATGTTCGGAATGGAACATCTTAAGGTTGTTTACTGCGCGGTATCTACTGAATAATGCTAACTGTGCTTAAAAACAGTATACGGAAAAACTGATTATGAAAGTATGCCACACTGTACCTCATCATCATCTTAGATGCTACTTTTTAAAATCAGATTTTGTATCATTTTATATTTGTCACATCAAATCATGAGGATATTGGTAGTATTTTGCATTGTGGGATACAGTATTCAGCAAGTTTGTGCGTGTATACTCTACCGTTCAAAAGTTTGGATTCAAAAGAAGTCTGCATCGATGCTATGAAATATTGTACAATTTCAAAGAAAGCGTTTCTATTCTTATATATTTTAAAATGTCATTTTTTCCTGTGATGGCAAAGCTGAATTTCCAGCATCATTACTCCAGTCTTCAGTGTCACACGATCCTCCAGAAATCATTCTAATATGCTGATTTGCTGCTCAGGGAAGATTGGTTCTTACAAATGTTAAACACAGTTGTCCTGATGGATATTTTTTATTCAAAATAATATGATAAATAGGAAGTTCAAAAGAACATCTTTTGCAACATTATAAATGTCTTTACTGTCACTTTTGATCATTTTTGGGTGTCGTTGTGAATAAAACTGATTTTAAAAATGATCGACCCCAAACTTTTAAATGGTAGAATATATAATTGTTATACTACATGCGCATTATATACTGCAGCAAAAGTAAGAGTAGTACAATAATATTCTATTCCGAACACAGCCAAACTCTTCCAGCCAAACTCTCAGTGCTACATTTACCATAGAGGAGCACGA
Source organism: Megalobrama amblycephala (assembly GCF_018812025.1). NCBI lineage: Eukaryota > Metazoa > Chordata > Actinopteri > Cypriniformes > Xenocyprididae > Megalobrama > Megalobrama amblycephala. The sequence continues at coordinate 5,780,618 of NC_063047.1, forward strand.
CTGCCCCCTACAGGAGGCATATGGTATTGTATCGCATTTTCAGGATGTCGACGAAGGAAACCATTATGAAGCATCATTCATTTTAGTGCCTGAACCACTGCCATCATATGCACACACACTCAGTGTTTCATACAGGTAATGTCAGTTAAAGAGCAAAGAAAAAAAAAAAAAAAACTGTCAGAACTTCATGACTTCATTTTAAAAATGGGTATCTTGACTGTGTGTGTAAAAGATCAGAGATAACTGAACATAGATATTCTGTTTTATATACATTGCCAACATCAGTGCTTATTGTAAAAGAATAGTACACAGGTTCACTATTTATGAAGTGTTGAATGGAATGAAGTGTGTGTCTGTTACGATTGAGTAGGTTGCTATTGGTGCATCAAACACATTAGAGTATCTCACTGAAATACTCCTCCTTTTGCAGTTCCAGTCACTGCAATCAGTGTAGGTGCACTTCCTCCCTGTGCCAACGCTGGATGGGCAGCGTGTGTGTGATTAAATCTACACACACACACACACGGCAGCTGCGATGGCGCTGAGCTCATCCGGTCACAATGTTCATTCAGTGTCATCTCATTCGTAAACAGACAGTTTGATTATTTGTGGTGAATGTTGTGCTGCTAATGTTTGATGACTAAAAAAAGGGTGCTTCAGTGCTCAGAGAGAATTGGTTCCTTTTGTCAGTGTCGGTGATGCTACATAGTCACGTTTGTCTGACGCTTGACAGATATGTAGTTAAACCTGTTAGTTCATAAATTGCTGGCTGTAGATTGGGCATGTCAGTGGGGCGGGATATTGAGTCATACTGGCTCAGTTGAGTTCAGTGGGAGTGGTCTGTGAGCTCATTGGCTCATGCACATCTAAAGAGCATGATCTGAGTGTCTGATCAGGTCGACCTGCGTACCGATGGCCTCAGGTGTGTCCAGCAGCCGGGGCGTCCCCTAGACGGATGCTGCCCAGGAAGGTGGTATGGTTGCTCATGGAGATGGAGGTGTCCTCGTACACCATGCGGATGGAGATCCTCTGGCGCGCTCGCAACAAACACACACCCGCGGTGTAGCAGGTGTTGAACTTGCGCTGGCCAGTCTCGATGCTTCGTGTGCAGCGTAAGAATGGAGTCTTATCTACCATCACCTCATAACTCGCTATGTCCGTGAAATTCAGGTAATATACCTGTCGCACACACACACACACACACACACACACACAGAAAGCAAATTGGGATAATGGTTATTGATTTCTAATCATGCTAATATTGTTCAAATAAATGTTTTTTTATTGTTTTTGTATGAATGTATAGTGTGTATGTTTGTGTATAAGCAGTAGAGTTAGTCCAGGGACTGTACTCACTTCTACCTGACTATATATAAAGTATGTTCCGTCAAGGAGGACTTCCAGCTCTCCAGAGCGTGAGTGCATTTTAAACACTCTCTGATGGATTGAGATCATTCTCCAATTCTTCAACACACCTTCTGACAAATCTCACAAACAGACACCAGTAAATACTCAATCATCTGCTATGACAGCAGTGACACATAATTAACACACGTTACACAGCAGGGCTCAACTCTAAGGAGTTTTTACACATTTCAACAATTTCACTGACCCAAAAAAGAATAAATAATATAATAATCTCATCAATAATTCTTAATTATTATTTTGAATAATTTATTTATAATCAGTCTCTTTATTACGATACAAACAGAAAATATGTACATAAAATGTAAAACAAATTCTGAACAAAATTGTTTCTTTAGGCAAAAATCAGTGTTTAGTGTGACCTCCTCGACTTCTTCCATTTTCTCAAAAAAGAAACTCTGAGAAACTTGAGATTTTGAAAGTTTTCTTGGCCTTCCAGTTCTTTTCCATTCCATTTAGGTTTAAGAGAGCCAGGGTCCTGCTATTGCTTAAATGTAAGGGGAGGTTACTAAATACTTGCCACTTTAGATTTTTTAATACTGCATACAGATTTACTGTATTTTCTGTTTATATTTTAATAAAGAGACTGAGAAATAATTAATAATATATATATATATATATATATATACACACACACATAAATAAATTACAATTTAAAATAACTTTTCTTCTATAAACATTTTTTGTTATCAAGGTTAAAAATGGTTGTGCTGCTTAATATTTTTGTGTAAAACTGATCATTTTTTTTCTGGATAATATAATGTTATTATAGAAAGTTAAAAAACAGCATTTACTTCAAACAGAAATCTTTTGCAACATTATAATAAAAATAAAAGTATTAATTTCTTTCAACAACAACAACAAATAATAAACAGTAGTGAATTTTCTTCCATCAAATGTTGCATTTGATGTTTTCTCCCATCAAATGTCGGCCCAGTGGGCCATCCTTACAGTTGAACCCTTCGCACAGCCCTTAACAAATTAAAGTCATGCCAACACACAATATCAATAAGTATTTTCAAGCATATGCATGTAGCTGTGTGTATGTAAGGGATCATTATTTAACTCTTACCTTCTTTCACTTGGATAGTGGTTTCCTGACCTTGAAGATGCACCACAGCTGGCTACAGAAACATCACAAACATTCACAAATTTAAAAGCACATTTTATATATAGTCATTATGCATACTCATTATCATGATCTACACATCCAAACATCCTCTTTTTTACTGAGAGAAAGTAGCATGGAGAGACGAGCAGTGCAAGAGATCGCACATACCTGTGTCTCTCTGTGCTTGGCTTTATCAGCGCCACCTATTGACACACAGGGGGAAAAAATGAGTTGCTTTTGGATAAAAAGCATCTGCTAAATGACAAATTATTTTTTGAATCGTGTAATCATAATATGCTAAACATTCTTGAATTAACTGTAACTGTGGGAACTGCTTATATCAATGTCTTGCACTATGATCTGTTCACAGCAAGAAGTGACGTGAATGATGTAAATGGTACTTTAAAATAGCAGCTTGCTGTGACTGCTTGTAGAGGCAAGTGTCTGTGTTAACCTGAAGGTCCCTGTGGTCCAGGTGGACCTTGTGGTCCAGGTGGCCCTGCAGGTCCAGGAGGGCCAGGTGGGCCAGATGGACCCATCGCGTTACTGCCTGGGATCCCCGGGATCCCTGGAATTCCAGGAGGACCTTGTGGACCAGGTGGGCCTGGAGGTCCAGGAGCGCCAGGGGGCCCTTTCTTGCCTGCAGAGATAGAAAGAGAGAGAGAGGAATGCAATATCAGTCTGACATAAACTGACATTGTTGAGAAACAAAACAAACCACCTCAAAACTGCCACTCAATTTTCAAATAACAGCGAAAATGAAATTACCTTTTTTCCGCTCTCCTTTCTTTTTTCCGTTAGTTTCTGGAAAAGGGATAAGAGATAATCAGTTGAAAATGTATCATTTTGCGTTCACAATCACAATTGCAACAAAATGTTCCTCCTGAACGTCTGCTTCAGATTGCAGAAAAGATGGTTTATTCAAAGAGACCGTTTATTTGCTTCAAAGTAGCTAAACCGATGATGACACTCACATGACCACAGAAAAACAAACCCGAGCATAATTTGTAGGAGAATTGCTTCTGCTGGTGCCTACAAATAACACACACAAACATCTAGCATTTCAGTGCTAAAATGCGCATTGGCCTGTTCTCTCTCTGTGTGTTCGGCCACATGTAAGTATGTGTATGCATGTACTGTATTTTTTGTTTAACAAATTTTCTCACTGAACAACAATCTATAATACAACTGAAGACAATACACTTAGAGACAACAGTCAAACCATATCCTGCAAGTGTTTTTGTGTGTGTATATGAGAATCGAGCACATCGGTAATGAACAAGTTTGACAAAATCCACTGTTTTATAGTTTAAAGTTTTGCCTACACACACACACACACACTGACTCTCAGGAGACAGATCTGTGTTCCGAAGGCCTGAGGTCACTCTTGTGTTTGTGTTGGCTAGCATTCGGGGGCCTTTTTTTTGCAATAAAACTACTTCAACTCATTTATAAATGACTGCTGCTTTCATTGTGTTGTCTGGTGGGCTTCGCACGCGATATCTCTTTTTCTCAAAACACAGAATATCAAAAGTGAAGAGAAACAACTTGCTGCCTTTAATCTTTTCCTGTAATCTTTTTTCTCATTATATGAAAAACAACAGAAGGAGAGGGGGAGCTCATGTTGGAAGAAAGACCGACATGCACATATATAAAGTCAGACATGCACAACAAAAACCAAACATGACATGCATAATAAGCATGCAAAGAACTTGATCTGCCTTCAGTACCTCTATGCAGAAGTCCCTGTGTTCTTTTTAAAAACAATCTGGAGTGAACTCAGCAAATAGTTATTTCATGTGCAAACCCTGCATCTTATTCACATACCACCCGCAATTCAGTTGAACTAGCCGCAATTACCAGGTGCAATTAACACGGCACTTTTAATGGCCATGGAAAGCAGATGGTTAAAACGGTTTTTGTAAAATTCTAGTGATCATGGAAGTGCAATAGCCAGATTGATTATGCATGATTCTCTGCTAACAACACCGTGACCCATAAACTGTCAGGTGTTTGACAGGTGCCATAATATGCCAACTGTATTATTTTATTACTTAAGTGCATTAGAGTTGCCAGGTTGTCAAAGCTTAAGATAAAAAACAAACAAACATGCAAATAAATAAAACATTTTAGTGAATTTCACCCTCACAAATCATCTTGCTTTCTGCGTACGTTAATGCAAAACCTTTGTTATTACCCACACAATTCTTACTACTTCTCAAAAAATCTCTTCATCAGAAAATGTTTAAATTAAAAGACTACCAGATGTGATGCTGGTTTGACAGAGTGAATGAACTCCCTCTGGTGGTGACGGTGAGCTTCAGAGAAGCATCAGGAAAATGGACCATTTTGTAACTTTTGACTCTAATTTTACACATGAATTTAGATGCAGCTAAGATAATCTTTTAGTATTTTAATCCGTAGTAAGTGCTTTTAACCGTTGAAAAATAAATCCATAAAAATAAAAATTGGTCTGCATGTGTGTGCACGTTTGCACGTTCGTCCAAAGAATTTCAAGGGAGGGTTACTTGACAGTGGGTATGTCTGTGTTTGTTTTAAATGGGAGAAGAAGAAAAAAACGAGCGTTAAAAGTCTTTAATGAATGGAACAAATTAGCATCAAAGACAGACAATATTGGAACCATATTTCACACCAAACATGCAGCTGCACACACAAACACACCGAACACCAGCTGTACATTCACAAAGTGCATGTTTATGAGGCCACAAAGTAAGTGAGTTTGTGTATGTCCATGTGCAAGTGCTTTGACCCATGAATCTGAGAAGTAGGAAGAAAACAGTGTGACTTTTGATCACAAAAATGGATTAGAAATGGCTTCCTTTAATAAATAATCACGCATGTAGACACAGACGCTTCCACACGTTTTGGCACTCGATGGTTTAACTCTTTAATACGCCTAACGGTCTGATGGTTTGATTTTTATACTAAAATCGAATCAATTAAAATTTGTTGTCAACATTTCATTGAAATTTATTTGAGCAGAATTACAACTAAGCCATAAAAATCAACTACAACATGAGCTATGCGTGTGCACGCGGTTCAAAATGAGCTCACGGCGATGAGTGAGGTCTATAGTTTCAAACACACACATTGAGCTGTATGCAATATCCTATATGTCTACATAACAGTATGTTAGAGATTTATTAACATCCATACACTGCTGTCAAATATACAGAGATTTACAGCTCAGCATATTACAGGCATTGTTTCCTGAGCCCATCTGCGGCACACTTGAGTGTGCCATTCTACTAGTGTGTGTAAGAGAATTTAATGTACAATTCAGTGTTAATTTAGTTGACCAATAAGTCACAGTTGTCGTCAACAACATTTTTTAAAAAACAGTTTGAGAACAGTTGAACTATAACAACAATCTATTGACCTATTGACCGAATGAGATGAAAATGTTAGGGAGGGTCGATTGGGGAGGAGATCCAATCACAATTAATCTCTTTGCGTCGTTGGGAGGTTAGATGTGCACATTTGAACGGTAATGTACCTGGTGGGTTAATAGCATACTGTACACTTGCTGCACGTTTACATTTGATGTCAAGGAAAACAATACCATTTGGAAACTGTGTGGAGCGATAATCTCTGGGAAAACAAAGAAATTTAAAACACAATAAAATAAGGGCTTTCACGTCTTATCGTGCTTGAAAGGACAAATACAAAAGAATATATCAAACTGAGAGTATTCAATTGATCAGTAGGTTATGTCTTAAAGGTGCTAAAGAGGTTCTTTTTGTTGACTGAGTTTTTGAAATGAGCGCATGGGTAAGAACAACCCCCCTCCTTCACAGCTCATTTAGAGGGAACGCCTCCCAAAAGCCGTGGATTCATTATGTCGGACTCACCGCAGGTAACTCATAATCTGCAGTTGTTACTCCTGTCTCCTGACAAAAACATTGCATGCAGCGCCTGTGGAGTGTGGAAAGTTACTGGAGCGTGCAGCCGCGGGTCTCTCACATGGATTGTCATGGCAGTGATTGACAAACCAGAGGGCCAATCCGCGCACGCCTCTCACAAGGAACGTCATGGCAGCGATTGACAAGCCAGAGGGCCAATCGTTTACGCGATCATCGCGTAAACGATGGCTGATGTTTTTAAGGCCCTACCTCGTGCACAGATGATGTATATTAATATAATTCCTTTCAGTGCACCTAATAAATAGTCTTTTATCAGTTAGTAAAGACAGTTTCAAGTAATATTGCAAAAATGTATAAAACAAAACATCCTCTTTAGCACCTTTAAGTGAAAGTAAACAGATGGGAGAAAATCGGATGTGTACCTTTGGATCCGTGCTTTAGTTCTTAAAGTTACAGAAGCATAAACCTGCTGCTGTCTGAGGCTACATCCACACAAAGCCAGAGCTTTCCCTATCCAATCTTTTTTTCGCCCCTTGTCTCAAGAAATATCTGCGTACACACGAAACCACTGAAACCGACTCAAAATGATGTAGTATAGATGCCAGATCAGTATGTGGCGCTGTAATTCTGCCACAGAGATGCACTAAAAACGGAGAATAAGACTTGGAGCATGTGCATAAACCTTGTGCACAGTACACAAACTTTAGTAAAGCTTAGAAGTAAAGCTTTATTTTAGTAAAGCTAATAGGCTCGGTAGCTTCTGCAGCACAAACACAAGCATGTAGTGCGCTATTGTTGTTGTTATTGCTGTTACGTGACGTAGTGGCGTCTGACTAGGGTTGAGATGTGGGGTGATGACATCATCATTTCACAAAATATACGGATTGGCTGTATACACGAAAACACAAGGGTGTCATTTGCAAATTTATTCACTGTAGGACCCGGTTTCAAAAAATAGCGGTTTTTAGGCTCCCAAAATGCCAGATCCGTCTGGACAAAATGGCAATACGATACAAAATTTTTGCGTATACAGCTAAACACGTCTCCATGCGAACGGGCTCTGAGTCCTTAAATGTTAATTCAAACAACAAAAGAAAAAGAGAAAATCACTCACTGCTCTTGGATGAGCAACTTTAGTAGCTTTAATAAGAAATAATATTTATTTGTTCTTATATTTGTTTCTTATTTACTGACTAGGTTTTAGTCGACTAAAATCTTATGATATTTACTCGACTAAAACTAAAACAATTCAGATGACTAAAAGATGACTAAAACTAAACAGCATTTTTGCCAAAAGATCATGATTAAAACTAAATCAAAATTTGCTGTCAAAATTAACACTGGTAAACTTTAGCACACAAGACTACCACAAACATATACAGAACAATAATCTGAAATATACTGTGACTAATTCACTAATAAATTGTATGAAATTTTACTTATGTAAATGTGCTTACATAACGCACTCTTAAAGGATTAGTTCACTTTCAAATTAAATTTTCCTGATAATTTACTCACCCCCATGTCATCCAAGATGTTCATGTCTTTCTTTCTTCAGTCGAAAAGAAATTAAGTTTTTTGATGAAAACATTCTAGAATTATTCTCCTTATAGTGGACTTCAATGGGCACCAAACGGTTGAAGGTCAAAATTACAGTTTCAGTGCAGCTTCAAAGGGCTTTAAACGATACCAGATGAAGAATAAGGGTCTTATCTAGAGAAACCATCACTCATTTTCTAAAAAAATAATAAAAATTTTATACATTTTAATCATAAATGCTAATCTTGAACTAGCTTTCTTCTTCTTCTCTATTAGAATTGTGGCAGTGTGGACAGTGCTAAGTGTATTACTGCCCTCCTCAGGTCAAAGTTTGAACTAAATTGTCATATACAATATGCTAGTGCAAGTATATAACAATTAGTTTAACCTGTGGAGGGCAGTAATACACTTAGCAGCATCTACACTGCCGGAATTCTAACTGAGAAGAAGAAGAGGAGAGCTAGTTCAAGAACATTTATGGTTAAAATGTATACATTTTTAAAAAAAATTTTAGAAAATGAGTGATGGTTTCTCTAGATAAGACCCTTATTCCTCATCTGGTATCGTTTAAAGCCCTTTGAAGCTGCACTGAAACTGTAATTTTGACCTTCAACCGTTTGGAGGCCACTGAAGTCCACTATAAGGAGAATAATCCTGGAATGTTTTCATCAAAAACCTTTCTTTTCGACTGAAGAGAGAAGGACATGGACATCTTGGATGACATGGGGGTGAGTAAATTATCAGGAAATTTTCATTTGAAAGTGGACTAATCCTTTAAGATGCGCAACAAGATTAAAGCCAATTTTGTTATTCTCAATACCAGCTGAAACACAATAATTGCCTTTTATGTTTATATTGATAACTTGCCAAGATGAGCATTTTGACCAAAAAGGTGCATTTGACTGTTCACACGCGGTCACATTACCACAAGGTAATATAGCACAACTGTCTAGTGCTGAAATGGAGCAGTTCATGACAGTTTATGGTGGTAAAACAATACCAACTCCTCTCAGACTTCTTTTTTGTAATAGTACAATTACAGTAAGTGTTGTCTGCTGACCTCCGCACCACACACACACACAAAACTAAATATTATATAAAAGCCTGTATTTTCATTTGTAGGCTGTGATCTAAAAAAAGGTTAGATTTCAGCAAAAAGCATCATTAGTTTTGACATGCATGACCAAAATAAAGCTCTTTTAAAATTGATGAACAGTTGAAAAAACTAAAGTGGACCAAAGAAAGGTTTGTTTTATTATTTAAAATATTATTATTCATGACATTCTACCAATGTGAAATATAAAGTCATAAGGCCATCATATTTCACCAATTCCTTCCTGATCCACATTCATTTTGTTAACATTAAACTGCATTCTATCATATACCGAATTTTATATTGTATGGATCATCAGTAACCTTGCTCTCCAGACATCTGCCTTAGCAGTGGTTGCGATGACATTTGTGTGTGGTATGCGTGCATGTTATCTGTGTTGTGTCGGTATTTGATTTGGCACATGACGCACACAGGTGCAAAAGCTGAAACAGTAGAACTCCCGATCAGAGCCAGTCACTGCACAGCCATAATCAAAGCCAAAACCACCTGCCAATCAAACCGCTGCCAACTGGAGCCAATCACGGCTGTGGAAAGAGGAGTAGGTAACCAAAGCTGGAGTCGGCAAATGAGAAAGAGAGAGAGGTGCAATATCGGTTTGTTAGAAGCTACTAGAATGGAAAACGGAGAGGGATTTCACGTATAAACTACTGGTGCGCGCAGCGTAGCCCAATAATGAGTAAGATGGAAGGAATGAACGAGGGGGAAAGAGAGCGAGTGAGAGGTAGCATGATCAAATGAAGGAAATGCATCTCGTTCTGAACTCTAAACCACATCAAAGAGAAATTCTGGCAATCTCACAGGCTTTATACTCGCATACACACGTATACACATACATACACACACTTAATATAAGCTCTAAATTTCATGAATACCAACACACACAAAAGAGGGTTTTTTTTACCTGAACGTTTGGTGCGATGAATGACTCTCTCCAGCCCTCTTGTGTGTTCATCCCTCCATCTGCTCTGTGAAGATGAAGGAATACGTTTTTTTTTTAAATACAGTGCAGAAGAATAAAATTAATTCATGGAGCCTTTTCAAAGCATTTTACATTTTAACTCCAGCTTGAGTTTGAGCCAAGACATGATCAATGAAACTAATCCACTTCTTCATAAAAACTATAACTACACACACACACACCTCTGCTGAAAGACAACACATAATGAACAATGTGTGTGTGTGTGTGTGTGTGTGTGTGTTGAGAAACCCTGTGGATTTACAGCAGTAAGACATTCCATTTGGATGATCTATCACACAAACAAAATCACATAAACGTAATGAATTATTTAGAAAGGAAATACTTTTCTTATCATTATCTCACATATGACCAGAGTAATAGCGCTGCATGCCTACAACGCACACACACATGCACACACACAGAAAGAAAAAGAGATTTTTACTGAATTGATGAGGTTATTGTGCTCTGAAAAGTAAAAACTCTTCATTCTTTCCTTCCTTTGTTAATTTCTTTTTCATTTTCCCATCCTATCATCTTTATATTCATTCTTTCCTTCTTTTCACCTTTTTATTCATATTTTCTTTTTCTGTTCTTTTCCCTTTCTTCTTTCCTTCCATTCCTTGCCATTTCTTCCTTCCATTTACTGTATTTCCTTTCCTTTCCTCTATTTTTCTTTTGTCCTTCCTTCTTTCCATTTTTCCTTCCTTTCTACTTTCCATTCTTTCCTTGTTGGCTTCCCATAATTTTTATACTGTACAAACTGTATGTTCTGTCCCCTAACCCTACCCTAAACCTAACCATCACAGAAAACTTTCTGCATTTAATTAAAAAACAAACAAACAAACAAAAAAAAAAACCACACAACAACAATTTAGTATGATTTATAAGCTGTTTTCCTCATGGGGACCAAAAGGAATGTCAAGGACAAGAATTTTGGATATTGCCATACCTGATACCTGGACCCCCCCCCCCCCCCCCCCCCCCCCCCCCCCCCCCACACACACACACACACCTTATAATAGATCTTATTTTCAGGGATAACTATCAGGTCAGGATACTTCAGGACAGTCTGGAGTTAGTTCCCATGTATGTTTATAATGAATAGTTGAGAGAAGAGAAACTCTGGGTCAGATGCAGTAGCACATATCTGTGTCTGTGTCAGTACGACAGAGAACATAACCCTGCTGTGCTTCACAGTAGAGTCACGTTACAAGACCTAGACTGCCATTGTCATCTTCATTGCAGGATTGTTGAAGGGAAAGGAGTCTGAATTCACACACACAGACTCATAGAGCGGGGTTAGCGGGGTCATGCAGCTGTGTATGGGTAAAATTCATGTTATTTATGTGATTAGAGAAGCCACTAAATCACAGAGTTCAGCCCCAGAGTGCATTGGTGTCATGTGTATTCACGTATCCATCTAAAACATTGAAGTGCGAGCAAGAACATGAGTATGTGTGTGTTTTTACCAGTAAGATGACACTTTTAGATCTGTAAACACCTTGCTGTGTTTTTTAATCCACTGTCTGTTTGAAATCGGACACTGTAGGCCTGTCTTCCTGCCAGAGGATGTTCCAGCCTTTGGACATGATGTTCTGGCTCAGAGTCTCTGTGTGTGTGTGTGTGTGTGTGTATGAGAGCGAGCATTCAAAACATTTCTCCAAGCTCACAATGATCTGCTCATTTACAATTATGATCAGCAACAAAAGAAGGTGAGTACGCAGGTTTAATTACAGGTACTTTAGGGACCAAACAGACCCTAGAAGTTAGCCAAATCTGACAAAATCTGCCTTTGGGGACAATCAATTCACCAGCCTAACTAAAAGGGATTTAAATAATGTGTTTCTAATATCAAATATGCAAAATGTTTTCTTTTAGAAGAATGGTTTGGGTTAGTCTGCAGTAATTATAATTAGCTTTAAATATAAACAATAGAAGTCTATTGTATGTCCTCATTTAGCAAGACGTGTGTGTGTGTGAGAAACAGATCTGTGCAGTCTAGACCCTGTAACTCGACTCTAGTGTGAGACATCTCATCTGTCTCTTTTACAACACACACACACACACACACACACACACACACACACACACACACTAAAGGAAACATTGTACCCTTTTTCAACTGCGCACCAATTTCTTTCTCTCTTTAAGGTCATTACAAACTTTGTATAACTGCAATATTACAAGAGATGCACAGTGGGATTATTTATAAGGTAACACTTTACAAAAAAGCTCAATTTGTTCACATTAGTTAATGTATAAGTTATCATGAACTAAGAATTAACAATCCATTCATAGCACTACAAACTGTTCAAATATTTGTGGGCAATGAGATTTTTTTTTTTTTTTAAAGAAATTAATACTTTTAGTTTTCCTTCAGCAAGGATGATCAAAAATTGATCAAACGTTACAGTAAAGACATTTATAATATTACAAAAGATTGTAAATAAATGCTGTTCTTTTGAACTTTCAATCCATTATATAATCCATAAACATTCAAAACATGCTTCACAGCTTCCACAAAAATATTAAGCAGCACAGCCGTTTTCATCATTGATAATAATAAGAAATGTTTCCTGACCACCAAATCAGCATATTAGAATGATTTCTGAAGGATCATGTGACACTGAAGACTGGAGTAAGGATGCTGAAAATGCAGCTTCGCCATCACAAGAATAAATTAAATGTAAAAATATGTTACAATAAAACAAATGTTATTTTTAAATTGTTTAAATTGTAATAACAAAAAAATCTAAATCTTACAACTTCAATCTTTTTTGAATTGAACCTTATTGGAAAGTGTTACCAAAACACACTAGAAGACACAAGTTATAGCGAGAGAGAGAGAGAGAGAGAGAGAGAAAGAAAAAGAGATTTGTCTTTTCGACCACCCACAACCTGATTGGTCAAATGCTCCATCAAGCTAAAATTGCTTCCCTCAAACGTGTGTCCGCATGTGTGTACATTTCTTCATGCTTGTAAAACATGAGATTGTGAACAGATAAACGCTGCTGCATGATGAATACGTGCATGTGATTAGTTTGTCAGTTGTCACCGAGGACAGATACACTCACACCCTCATACGTACACGTGTGTAGACTCACACGTACACATGTGTTGCTCTGAAACAATATTTACAGTAAGGGTACACGCTGTATGAGGCCTAATTTATTCTGTTTGAATTGTATGACATTGCGTGTTGAAGAAGTTGTGTATGTGTGTGGTCTGAGCTAACAGTAGCATCTATTCCACTCATACTTATTTTGACATTTTCCATTCTTTCCGCTGACAGCCAGTGAAAAACAACCTTTTTAATCAGACTGACCACACACACATACTTGCAAGACAAACACAGCACAATACAAGAAAGCATGTGTGTATCACATTAATACACTGCACTTTATTTACATTTTTCTTGTTTTTCTGAAACATTAGGGGCCTTTTTTTTTTTCAAAATTTTCCCTCTATGCAAACAGTTTTAACCTGCTGTTGACCTGTTCTGACAGAAGAAAAAAAAATCTCACATTTTAACACTTCTCACAATGTAATGTGACTGTTTATTGTGTTATTTGTGTCAAACCAGAGTTCATTTCCACCCTTCTGCTTAACCCAAAGTGATAAGTGACCAGCAGGGGCTATTAACTAGGTCCAAAATGCTACACGTTTGTGTCATCGCTGTGACTACCATCGCTACAGAAAATACTAAATATTTGATTTGATTCCGATTCAGAAGCCCTCAATCTGATTCCAATTTATCTGGGCATATTTTGGATATTTTGTCAATTTTGCTTACATATGAAAGAAATCCTCTCTTATCTAATGCTGTAAATTATTCAGGGACCCTTCTAATTTGGTACATTACAAAAATACTATTAACATTTATTTAAAAATATTTAATAAACACAATCAAAGCTGCTCTGTAGATATCAACTAAAGTAAACTTTAAATTGCAAATAATTTCTTGTGAAAAACTATAACTGTTTATAGGTGTGAAATGATTAAAAAACTGTAAACTCATGAACACTTCAGTTATAAACCCTCAACTTTAAGAATATAAAATCTTTAAGTCATTTTGAACAATTAATTAAAAGAATTGGTTCATAAGAGTCATTTGATTGTGAGCCAGATTTTGAACAACAGGTTGTGTTGTATGTTTTTGATTTCCTAAAATAGCTTTTTATAGCTTTTTTTTCATTTTCACACAATTCCAAAATATATGTGGTTATTACAGGTTATTACATAAAGCCTGTGAGTGGTTCACTGATGCACACTTGAGTTTAGAAAGCCATTTTCACTCCAAGCAAACACACTGAACTTGATGTCAAATGGACTCGGATCCAAACAAAAGATCTATTAAAAAAAGCTCTTAATTATTGTGTTTTTAGTAGTGTTAATTTCATTAACGACATCTATTACAAAATTAGTGCGTTTTACCTAGACTAAGACAATGACAAGGCGGCAGTAAAGTCATTAAACGAAAACTGTGACTATATCAACATGCAATATCGTTGATGAAAAAGATGAGACTAAAATGTAGTTAATTTTTTTGAACCAAAATCTCTTCATTTTTGTTGAAAAAAAAAAAAAAAAAAGAGATGACAAAATATTACAGACTACTGTACAAGCCTCTTCTACGAGTGTTTATGTATGCGGTTGTCAGACTTAATCTTTGCAATCTGGCAACCATGCAGAACTGCACTCTCTACACTGCAGAAGTGCCCCCATAGATTATCTGAAAAAAAGAAAAAAAACCACCGAAAACACAGACAAACAAGCTAGAGTTTAGTGATCTCCATATGAGATATTCTGCTCAGTGATGAACTGTAACATGGATCTCGACTGTATTTCTGTCAGGACCACTATCGTCAAATATGATAGATAATGCATAGAGTTTGTATTGGCGGTATGGTTCTGTTCTGGGCAGGAACTCCCTGCGCATCCATGCAGCCTAGCATGGATAAGAGCAGGGGGAGCAGCAACAAACCCCCTAGGGTAAACAGAACAGGACCAACATGCAGATATCATTAAATGTCATGATTTAACATACATATTTTCAAGAATTAGTCTGATTCAGGGAAATAATAAGGCCAATCCTGACTGAAGAGAGGAGGAGCTGGGGATGGAGGAGGTTAATTTACTCCTGAGAAATGCAATAGCTGCTGATAATACTGAGGAGCTTATATAGATGCCGTAATAGGCGTCGTATTCCTATAGGTAGACGCAAGTCACCTGGGAGTCAGCTGATGCAAGCTTGACTGACGTGACCTGCCAGAACTGACGCTAACGCTAGATTGTTATCATTATTTTCTTTATTAATTTGACATGTTTAAATTTTGACTCTGACATTTAATATCTTATATTTTTCTTCATGTTCCATGATGTGTATATGTATGTCTGTATCTTTTTTTTTTCTCTGTCATGTGATCCTTGATTAATCACCTGTTACTATAAAGACTTGTTAGGTAAATGTTTTTATTTGTCTGATGAAGAGCCTGCGTGCTCGAAACGTAACCCGTTGTGAGTCTTATATTAAAAATATTCGCTTATTTTTTTTTGGAGCTTTGGTGTGCCGACTTTTCTCCTGTTTTTTTTTTTTTGGTTGAGCACCCATTTTTGAGCATATTTTTGCTGGTTATGTGCATGCTTTTAGTCTCGGTTATAATTTTGAGCAAAATAATCATTAATATAATTTAACCATTACGCAGCATGACGAAAATGTGACTAAGTTTTAAATGACTAAAACTAGACAGAAAACCAGACAACTTGACTTAGAGGTGTGCGATATCGTCTACAATAATATCATAATTGCTGTTTTAATGATGTGCAATCTGACATTATCAAGTATGTTCCTCATTTGGCAAAAAGCAAATAAAAACACGCCTATGGAGTGCATACACAGTGTGATATAGCCTTAGTAAAAATGCCCCTGTATGAGTATTTGTCTTTGATATAGTTAAGCAATCACACAAAGAGTGTTTAAACTTATTGGAAAATTTAATTTACATCACTGCTGCGAACTAAACACAGCACAAAATATGAATAACAAAAACCTTATAAGTCAGCTGTCCATGGCAGTCCCAAACCAGCACAATAACACACTCAGCAAAATATTGTCTGGTCATCCTTATTGATAAAATCCCATTAAATATTGAGATTTTTTGTCAATATCGCACACCCCTAACTTGAATAAACAAAAATAGGACAAGGTTCACCAAATAAGTAAAAAAAAAAAAAAACTAAACAGGACTGAGACAAAGACTAAATTTAAAAAATAGCTGACAAAATTAGTTTTTTGCGGTACAAGCTTGTTTTTGCAAATCATGTCAATTATCACTTAAGTGGTGAAACCCTCAGAGATCGAATAGTCAAACCCCACAAGATACCAGATGTACAATAAATGACATTAAAATATTTCAATAAACCATCCACATATTGTTGATTGCCCATTAACATGAATTAAACACTGATGGGCAGAAATCTGTTGACAGAATTGCGTGATAAATTCTGAATGTTCTAGAAGAAGAAGGGAAAAATGTCAGGATGGATTAACATGTTTGATAGTTTGACATTATGACCCAATCACAGAGTAAGACAGCACTCGCTTTGAGCAGATGTTCTCATTGTTGAGAATGACCGCAGTCCTCCTGGACCAATGAAGCTCACTTGACATCATACAATTAAACTCCTACTGAGAGATGCAATCCTCTAGAGATGCACACACTCAAGTGCGTGTATGAAATGTGTATGTAAGTGTAATGCTAAATCAAACTGTAATCAAATAACTTGCATGTGAAGACGTTTCGTTGACATGGGCAGAAGAGACATATGCCTAGATTCAACTGGAGAATCTGACAGAATGCAGTGGTAGTTTAGTGGTTAAGGATCTGGGCCTCTAGCTGAAAGTTTGGAAGATGTATTCCAGGAAATGGAGAGCTTCTGAGATCACAGCCAGCCATTACAATATTGTGAGAGGCAGTTAATCCTACGTTGCTCCAGGGAGACCATCTCACGACCGGTCAATCATAAATCACACGTCATTACCATCATTAGACAATCATTTGGAGATATTTAAGCCAAGAGTTTAATAATAAAAATTACATATCCCATTTTCAGTGGAGCACAAAAGCTTCCAGCACTTATAGCTTCCAGCACATGACATTTAAAATGTACAAACAACAGACCAAGCACTATAGCCATCTGAAAGCATGTGGGGTGAATTCAGGTAGTAAATCAGTAAATCCCCAAAAATGGCCCAATTTATCCGAATTAACCTGAAACACAACATGTAATTTTGAGAGGCTGAATTTTCAAAAGTAAAAGAGGATTATAAAAGGAGGTGTTAATGATGTGATGCTCATTTTTTATTTTTTTTTACGACTCTATCAATTTACTCAAAAATGCATACAAAAAGCTATTTATACATACAATGACTATAATGAACCTGTTATATAATGTGTTTAATTTCTTAATTAAAATTAATTTATTATTAAATATTTTTTTTAGCCACAATTTCAAAAATTTCAGATACAACTATTATTGTTGACACACAATGATAACGTACATTGTTACATCTAGAGTGTTCAGATGATGCTATGGTTCATTAATGTGAAACAAATGGCTTTAAACTAGTTCATTGACGTTCTAAAAGGGTTTAAAAGAAAGGGCTCTAATAGTAATAATAAGTTTGAGCAAAGTATGCCAAGGTTGTCGAACAGTTTGTGTCAGGTTGCGAATGAGAGACCTTCACAACAGTTAATGATGTCACTCCCTCAGCGGAGGGATCTTTTTACCGTGGCAATCTGATTACAGCTCTGCTTGCTTTGGCTAAAGAGCACATCAGAAATCAAATGTTCTCTGGCAAGAGTTATATTTTCTCAAACACACACACACACACACACACACACACAAAGTGTGTTTCCGAGCACACAATACTGAGTGGCAGGTCAGAGCGGTGTTTGACCTGATAGGAATGTGGGCTTGAGTTTGGTACAGGACAACTTTTCAAGTAAAGCACACACTTTCATCGTATAATGTGTGGCTTGAACGTGCAAGTATGTCATTTCTCAATATGCTAACATTGGGTACAATGGCTTATTACAACGATTACAACAATGGTTAAAATGGCTGGCGGTTTTATAAAACACACACATAAAGGAAAAGTGCCAGACCTTATTTGACAGTGGTCTCAACATGTTCTCACCTCATAAGCGGTGAGTTTCTCCAGTTAGAGGCCAGTGTGACACACACAGCATGGACAGCTGGATGTGGCTTTTTACTCATACAGCTGGAGCCCATCTGGGACCAACACTGGAAGAGATGTGCGTACACACTCACAAACACAGACACAAAAGATGCAAAGAGTGATAAACTCTAACTGGCCTCTTCATCAATAGGCCCTTTCTTCTCCTCTCCTGTTATATCCTCATGTCACCTTGTCTTCCTCCAGGAGGAATGCTCTTATTATTATTATTATGAAGATAACCAGATAGTCTATTAATATGATTTTATTCATAGGTTTTAAATCCAAACTATGAGCTAACCTTTGGAGAAATCTGGATAGAAGTACAAAAATGGAAACACAAGAAAACCTTCTGATGACCTACTTGCTCTTCGGTCTGCAGATTTCAGTGTTGAAGCTGATCAAAGCATGTGTTCTTGCTTTGATACTGCTGTTAGTGTTGGATTCATTTCCCTCTGTCTTTTCATCTATTATTGCTCTATTTCATGTTACATCCCACGGGAGAAAAAAGCATTATATCATCATTCCATCATGCAAATAATAAAATAAAATATAAAAAAACATTAATCTCCAATGCAAGACGATCACTATAAATGTGTCATGGACATGGCGATGATAGCTTGACACAAATGAAAAGTTGGCAAGACGATAAGAGATCACATCAGAATGTTGACAGATTTAAAAAAAAAAAAGTTACAATGCATTAAACACAAAAAATATGCTCCATTTTTCATTCAAAATATAAATTCTGGTGATTTTAGGGTGAAATATATTTTAAGGCTGGGCATCAATACAAATTTCCGGATTCAATTATATATTTCAATTCCAAAGTAGAGAAGGATTCGTCAGACTAATTGAAACAGTAACTCCTAAGTTTGTGAGTCGTTCATAAAGAGTCATTTGTTCATGAATCAGACTGTATGCTTTCGATACACTCAAAATAATCAGTTCATAAGTGTCATTTGTTTGTGAATCGAATGACAGATTTTTGCATTGTTGATTACTGCGCATGGCTCGCAAATTACAAAATTAAAAGAAAGATGCATTTTCTTTTATTTTTTATGGCACATGCCCCGTTTATCAGGCAAATCAGGCAAAATATGACTGCTTTTGCCATGAGCGGTGAGGGAAACACTGGCATAGATTTACCAATAAAAACTGATCTTGAGAGTGGATCTCCAGAAGAAATCCTGTAGTTTCGCTCTCCTTACACACACAGTTCAGTGGACACTCACCAATGAACTTAAAAGCAAGTTTTAAAAGCAACATCCTAAACACTGAACAACACACCTACACGTAACCAAAACAATTCTTGATATGAACAGTATGCTCACATTCACACTTAGGCTAGGCACAAGATCAGCCTCCAGTTTCCTTTCTGACAAGAAAAAACACCAAATAAATTAAACAAAAGCTATGAAAACACACAACCCCAATTAGAGCTATGTTCAGCAGGAGCAAATGATTCAACTGTTATGACTCAGAGGACAGATGCAAGAGGGAAAGAGATAAAGAGACAGAAAGAGTGGAAGATGTAAAGAGCTGTTTTGAAGATGTAGTCAACAAACTGACATAGCTGCCGATTCGGAAAAACACCCATCTTGCTCAAATTCACACACACAAGCATGAGAAGACGGATGCTTTGGGTTCCACTGATATTGTTGGAAATAAATATACATTTACTCACATTACACACTCTCACAAAGCATTCTCGTACAGTACAGCGAAACAAACCACACAAAAGATTTATTACTGGGCTGCATATTTGTGGCCAACCAAATATCAGAGTTCATAACACAGTAACAAAGGAATAAGAGGAATAGCCATTATGCCCTCTATTACAGTAAACAGACCAATATCCAATTTGAAGAAATCTGTTCTTCTAAAAAAAATACCACTCAGCAGACATTTGTGGTTCTGCAAATACTGTTACAAAGTAAAATAGAGCTGACTGAAAACTAATGGCTTGGTCCTTATATACAACCCATTTTCCTTATTATACAACCCATATCCAGAAACTGTAATTCGGCACAGTTGACGTCACAAAAATGAACTGAAATAATAGCCCCGCCACCATTTTCAAAATCACTCCATTGGATGAGCCAGAAGTTGACACATTAAACCACTCGCACAAACAGAGCAATGTCTGAAAAGGCCACAGAGCCACAGTGTTTACACTTTTCGGGAAGTCACCCTTGGAGTTGTCTCTGTAAATTATGCCGGGATAGTAGAAAGCATGTTAACAGAAAAAAATTTACACAAAGCAAAACTGCAACAGGGTCTCATAATCGTTACCTAGTTATCAGATTGCCAAAACAACATGTACCTGTACAACATGTACAACTTTTGCTCCCAATCCAATCTAATCAACTGAGATAATTTCAAATAAATGCAGAAAAAGCGTAGCGATCAGTGAAAAAACGTGATTAATGCATTCCATATTTATGCAAAACAAAACACAGATGTGTGTCAATAGCCTATTGGTTCCAGTGTATCAGACACACCCTCTCCTTCATATCATATTGCATATCACTTGCAGTCTGATTGTTTGGGCACAAAAGCCCTGCACAAAAATAAAAATTTTGTTATTGTTTACATGCCCTTACATGTCAGTTATTTTGCTGAATGCCCTGGCAACTTTTTCCCCATAAGTGAGTGCCCTGTCATTTAACCTAGTTTTCCTGTGTTGTACTGATTAGTCATTCTATTCACCCGTCGTCCAATCTTATTTTGTTCCGCGTTTGCTTTAGTATTTATAGCCCTGTGCTTCCTGAGTTCCTTTGTCCTGTCTACGTTAATGCTGAGGTGTGTGTGACCCATTTTCCAGCGTGTTCCTGAGTGAGGTCTATATTAAAGACTGTTTCCTTCGTCTTTGTGAGTTTTATACTACAACTACCCAAATTTGTATTCTTCATTATATTTTTGACCTGTGGTGTGGAGTGAGAAACACCTCCAGTTCAATCTAAAGGCTAATTCACACCGCACCAACAGACACTGACCAAAGACAACAAACACTTGGACGGATCAGTGTGTTACCCCGTCTGAGTTTGTTGGTGTTGTCTGGAATGTCTGAGAAGTGATGCACTGTAATCTGGTGACTGTCACTGTTGGTCGGTGTCTGTCAGAGCCGTGTCAATTGGCCTCGAGAAGATCTTGCGTATACCAAAGACTTCTTTGTCCTTTTGGAGACCAAGATTGTATTCACATATCTGTAGGGCTGCCCGGTTATGGCAAAAATCATAATCACGATTATTTTTGGTCAATATTGAAGTCACGATTATTTAACATGATTATTAGTGGGTGATTTGATCAAAGTCGATACGAGTAATTTTAAAATATCAGTGAAATTTCACAATTATCAATACTTCAGCAAAAACTAATACTAGATCAACTAATGTAAGAACACGTCCTTAAAACAATTACATAAAACAAGTAATCAGTCAGCAATACTACGGAAGCCCTAAACGGCCATGGATTATTATTTTTTCTTGTTTTGTCATGATCACGACTTATTTTCTCGTGATCTCGAGATAACAAAAGTTGTTTTGTCGCGATCACGACTAATCTCTGCTCTAAATTACACAAATGTGCCAACAGGTGGCAATATAATACCAAATATAACTGATGATATGCTGTAAATGTCCACTTTACTGTATTAGTTCAAATTGGCTCAGATTGTACACGTTTTGGACAGAGAGATTTTTCGTGATCGCTTTATTTTGTGCAGTATAGTGTGCGTTAAGTGATTAACTTAACTGTTAAATGACTGATTATAATTATTTTGCTTGAAAGTGTATCTGTTATCGTTTTGACTAGCTGCATGACTCACCAGTTTCACAACCGCAATATTTCGGTGTGATACTAAACTTATTGCTTATTAAAACTAATTTTGATGTCACTTTTTGCACCTTATATATCTTTAAGACGTTATTTTAATCATCACAGTTTCACTGTTCGTTTACCTCACTATGTCACTCAATGTATATTGATAAGAAATATGATTTATAGCCTATGTCATTTTTATTCAGTGATAGTTTGTAACCTATTGCATTTTCTACATTTCTTTGTAGGAAACAACACATAAACACGCTTCTCAAACAGCATCCCAAGATTGTTTTAGCCTATATCAACTGGATTAGTTTTGTTTTTTGGAAATCTGGAGTATTGCACCTCTTTTTAATGGAAGATAGGAAGAAGACAGTTTAACGCACATGATATCACAGCCCATACATGACAAATAAAAATAAACACATTATGTAATATAATTTTGTTTCAAATGAGTGAGGAAAATAAAGTGGGTTTAATCTAAAAGTTTTTAGAATTATAGAATAATCTGGCATCTTTCTGAAGGCACTCTGCACTTGAGATGTTGAATGCTCTGTTGATTATTAAACATGTTAATTACACAAACAAAAGGTTTATTGAACAGTGATTGATTAGCCTATATGTATTTATTGTAAACTTTATTATTAAGTGAAGTAAACATTTAAACATATAGCTGAAATATCCACAATATATCAGATGCACATGAAAGTTGTGTTAGTTACTATAGCAACAGTAGAATCCGGGTACAGTGTGTTTCAGCATAGGTATATACACACTAGATGTCGCCTTGGGGTTCTAAGCATGCGTCAAAATCGCCGCCATCTTGGAACAGGGGTCTTGTCATAGGAAGTAGCTAGGTAACGCTGCTATCTCCGCCTGTACTTTGAATTCATGGACGATGGCGGACTTTTGTGCTGCGTACGTATGTTCAAACGAAAGAAATCTAAAAACCAGACAGCAAGGGATTCCATTTTACAAGTGAGAATGTGTTTTATGATATTGAATGTTACGAAATTATATTTCTGGTTACGTTGGTTTGTTTCAGTCCTTGGTTAATGACCGCAGCTAATCCATGCTAGTTACC
Source organism: Megalobrama amblycephala (assembly GCF_018812025.1). NCBI lineage: Eukaryota > Metazoa > Chordata > Actinopteri > Cypriniformes > Xenocyprididae > Megalobrama > Megalobrama amblycephala. Next base: position 5,803,797 of record NC_063047.1, read on the forward strand.
CATTCGTTTTTGACAGTTAGGAAAACTGCAGTAGGGGTAAAATCTTTGCTTTGCAGGGGCAGCTGCCACTGAGACCTGTCACTTGACCCGTCACCGTTAGTGGCAGCTGCCACTCGACCTGCCACGGATATACCCGCCTGCCCCGCGACCTGTATGCGGTCACGCCATCTATGCTTAAAATGTATTGCGCGTCTACATGAGGTTGTGTGGTAGGTGTTAAGTGTCGGTAGAAATATTTTTAAATTTCATAAAAAAATCAAATGAAACTGTTTACTGCAAACTTCACCTGATTCTAGTTATACATGTTCCCAATTAAGTACCACTGTGGTGACTCATGTTGTTTTACTGTTTTATTCTTTAATAATTATATGTCAAAGTCATAGACTACCTCGCTATACAGACATATTTAAAAAATTCATAAAAATATGAAATCAAATTGTTTTCTACAAACTCCACCTGATTCTTGTTCTAGATCTCCCCAAATACCACCGTGGTGATTTTCATGTTGTTTTTCTGTTTTATTCTTTAATAATTATATGTAAGTAGCGATAGTTCATTCGAAGTTTACTCAAGTGGAAGAATGAGACTAATAAACTTAAGCCTACTAGCACTATGCATTGTATTTTTAAAAAGTAGATTATATTAATATCAAAACCTTAAATTTTCTCTGGACTCAATGATAAATACATGTCTGACCGTTGGAACGAACCAAAAAAAAAAAAAAAAACCCTAGAAAATCGCATTCATGACGATTTATTTTTTTATGATTATTTATTTATTTTATTTCCGTTAGACCTTTGCCTACATTGACGCTGATGCATTAAAGAGGAGGGGTTCCCCTGTTCCAAGATGGCGGCTCTATTGACGCATTCGTTCTAATGAACTGCTGTAGCCAAGGCGACATCTAGTGTGTATATCTATGGTGTTTCAGAATCAATCACTGTAAAACAAACTTTTATGTCATGATCACGAGAAAAAAACTTTTTTTACATTTTGTGTGTAAGCGTTATGGCATGTATCCGAAGCCCATTTGCTTATCTGCGTTCGGTTCAGACTCAGAACGTGTGCACAGAAAGCCCCCTAGGGAACAGTGTCTCTTTTGCGGCTTAATAATGCTGTTTAATATCAAACATGTCCCACAGTTTAGCAACGGTAGACTGCATTTTACAACACTTTTTTAGGGTGGATTCTGGATCTTAACAAGTCTAATATTTATAGTTGTACATATCTAGTTAACCTGTACATATAAAATCAAGTTTAAAGCCGGGCACACGTTTAACAACTAGCTAAAACATTCTAAGACTGTGCTCAACACACAGCGATTGTTTCCTGCGACTGAAGCAGATTTATATACTTACACATGGAATATGAACACCGACTGTAATCGCAGACTGAACGCAACTGGCTCTGACTGGACGCGTTTAAGCGCGATCAGTCATAAGTATCAATTTACATTCATAATCGGCCTTACAATCATTAGGTGTGTCCCCGGGACTGGAATCTTTTTGACAAAACGCACTGCAGAAGCAGTCATCCCTGCTCCTGCTTCTATATACAGATCTCGTAATGGAATCCTCTGAGACCTCCGCTAAACTTGAGCAACCTCTAAAAACTGTTACACCCTCCCATGAATATTGCCAAATGAGTGCAGAATGTGCTCCAGAGGTTGCAATCAGATCAGGCCTTGACATTAGACAAGATTTTTGGATTCACAAAGAAGCGTCCCAGTGAGGTTTATGTGTGAACACTGTAAAACATCAAATCATGAGCAATCCCAAAGTGAAGACAGAATCTAAATGTAAATCTAGAAATGTGACAAGGTCAACTAGCAGCCTTACGCAATCCGCACACTCTCAAATTGGGTTAGTTCATCCATCATTGCTGAATAAATCAAATCAAATTTCACATTTGTTTGATATCTAGAGATGGCAAGTGATCAATGTTTCAACAAAACCACAAATGAGTGTGTGTGTAGTCATAAGCCCATTTCGTCCTATTACTTTGTCTCATCCCTGCGCAGTCAGGCTATTTCTGCTTGTCATCACTGTAGCTAAGCGACAACTGTTTCAGTGAGCATAAGTGTGTGCATACGAGTTTGTATGTGCTTGCATACAAGTATTTGCCCTCTTAAATAAAACCAGACCCTGGGCTCCATTTCCTCTCTATCTCTCTCTCATTCTCAAACACATACTCCAAGGGTCGTGTGTCTGGTGCCATAAGTGGTTTGTAAAGTGAGGCGTTCCCGTTTGTCTGAAGTGTCCTGAGTGTTTGGAAGGATTAATACCAGCTGATGAACAGAATACAGCAGAAAAATGAACAGCTGCAGAGGGAGAGAGAAAATCAAGGACAGCTCAAAGAAGTCGGTTCTGTCATCTGTTAGTCTTCACCTCTGAGCCTCATCTAAACCTCTCTGGATAGCGGGTACATGGTCTGTTTCAAGCTGAATCAATACCACACCACACCACACCACAAAACTACACACGCCACAGTATACAAACATGCACATATGCCAATACAGACTATTACACATGTACACACACATGCACACCATTCTACACTAACTACTCGAACAGATTTGCTCTTTACCAACCACTTAACCATAGCCACACTCACTTTCTCCCCAACAAACAACATGAGACAGTGTTGTTAGTGTACCCAGACTGAACTAGGGCTACTTTTGCATTTTGTTTATGGATTTTTGGGGTAAAATTCCGGAATTCTGCAGAATGCATTTAAAATTGACTGTACTCGTACTGGTAGCTGAAAGCATAATCATATTATCCAAAATATTTAATTAACAAACATGCAAGGGAGTCTGCAGAGTTCTGCAGGCACAGATCCCATGTGTGGCCTGGTCATCTGTAACAAACTCTTGCGGCTTGGACTACGCACACAGATTTGTACGCATACATCACAAATATTTATGCCGAACTTAAGACGGGAAACATGTAAGCAAGAGATCACAGAGGCCTTCACATATTTTTCAAGGATTACACGTCTCAGCGTGTGTGTTGTGCTGTTGTTTGCAAACCATGACAGCTTCAAACAAAAGGCTTGGCTCATCAAGCACACAGAAGAAAGAATGTTCCTCTTTCTCACTCCCATTTTTGTTTTTCCTCAATCGTTCTCTCATTATTTCTCTCCTCTGATACCTTTTTCTCCATATTCATCCTTCTCATTCTCATGTTTGTTGCATGAGTCACTAGAGCTGGCTTAAAACTAAAGAAATATTAACCTTTGTGTAACACTGAAATTCTAGTATATATACACACACAGATGAAGTCTCATAACGAATTCATGAGTAATGGTTGTTCTACAATAGTTATTAACAGATATGGTAACAATACTGTACACAGCAAATACCTTTCATTATACTCCAGCGAGTATAAAACAGTTCAACTTTCTATACAATGTTATTTTATTACAATTTATCCATAGCCATTTACATCTTGAAGTTCTATAAAGGTCTCATTTTAAACACATATTTTTCTGCCCTTATTATTATGCCCTTTCCAAAAAATCTTGATTTTGTTATGGGGATCTACTAGAATAGGTTCATGCTTGAATGTTCAAATTTTACATTGTTGCAGCAGCTGTCAGTAATGCTCCGTTTAGTTCCAGTCTCTATGAAGAAAAGCATCCCTCCTTCTGAAAAGCGCAATGTGCTCTGATTGGTCGGATGGATCCGTGTGTTGTGATTGATCAGCCACTTTGAGTGTGTTTTGGAAATGTCCACACCCCTTACCATAACCGCACTAGATCCAGGGTGGAAAAAACAGCATCTCTTGGACGTCAACAACTAAGGCTGGGCGATATGAAAAAAAATATGATCACAATTTTTTCCATATTGATCAATATCGATATTTATCACGATATATAATTTGTAGGCGTGTAACGATACATCGTTATATCAAGATACTGCGATATAAAAATGTGACGATATGTATTGATGTAAACGACATGACTCGTGATATAGAGTTAGTTTTATCCAAGACTCAGCTTACTGTATTTATAAAGTATAATTCACCCATAAATATAAATTCTGTCATCATGTCCTCATCCTCATGTTGTTTCATTCATCTTCCAAACACAAATGAAGATATAATTTTCTGAGAGATTTCTGTCCCTCCATTTAAAGTCAATTCTCCTAAAACTTAAAATATGTAATCAAAAAAAAAAAAATCATAAAGGCATCGTAAAAATAATCAATCAAGCGGTCTAATCCAAGTCTTCTGAAGAGACACGATGGCTTTATATGATGAGCAGATTTACAATGATGCGCATACTGTAGTAAACACGGACGTTCAAATGCTTGTGTGAGAATGTAAATTCTTTATTAAGTTGTATATATGCACAACAAAGTTATTGAAAATTGACATTTTTTTGGAAATAAAACTATTTCAATTTGAATTTCAGTTTCATTTTAACATTTTGTTTAAAATATCGCAATATGTATCGTATCATGAACCCAGTATCGTGATACGTATTGAATCGTGAGCTGAGTGTATCGTTACACCCCTAATAATTTCATAGCTTTTTCTAGAAGTTTAAGTAAAAAGTGCAAAATACAAACACTGTAAACCAGTCATTATGCTACACGAGACCGTACAAAAATGCATTCTGTGTGAACCGGCCATTAACCTGCACTTTGTTACCCAAACCACTTCCATTGACGTTGTGTTACTTTTTTCCAACAATTTCCTCAGCTTTATAGGGTATCGCAAGTTTGGTTCAGTGTCCACTGATTGATCAGAGTGAGCGCTTTCAATTCAATGCTATGGAAGTTGAGCTTCACACTTGTGCTGTGAATTGTGGGATTGACAGTGGGCCGGAGAAAGCGTTGAAAGGTTGGGCAGCAAATATCAAGGGAAAAATGTCAGCCAATCGCTGTGAGGTTCAGGTTGTGCCAGAGTTTATGCTGGACTTAGTGCGTAAATCATATTGTTTATGCATTAGATGCTTTGCAGTTACTATATGCTAAATATTGTAGTTTGGATGCTTTCACTGTGATTATACTGGCTGGGTTTACAAAATTGTGTTAAATTGACAGCATATATTTATTTAGGGCATTCAAAAACAAAGCCTGTCAATTTCCAACTGTAATCGCTTCTATTTGTGATGATTATATTGCCCGTGTGTTGAAAAAACAAAAAACAGATTAAACACTTGATACAGACACAACCTAAAACGGAGGCATTTTAGGCATTTTTGTCAGCGGCACTGAGGAGAGTTTTGCAGCTGTAGTGGACATTCACTGTGAATATGCTGTTGTTGTGTTTATTTCTGCTGTGTGAGACTGGAAGGGTAATTCATATCAAGTAAAAATGTCAGAGCTAATCATCGTTATCGACATAACATTTATCTCTCGTACACCCCCTTTGAAAAGTAACATTTTAAACATTTAAACATTTAAGATCTCAATGAACACAAAAACAATTTCTAAAATGTTGACAAGACTAAGTTTAATATAACATCTGTTTAACTTATAACATGAAAGTAAGGTTAATAATATAACTTAGATTACACATTTTTCAGTTTTAATCAAATTGGGGTGATGCAAAAATGAGTACACCCCACAACAAAAACTACTACATCTAGTACTTTGTATGGCCTCCATGATTTTTAATGACAGCACTAAGTCTTCTAGGAATGGAATGAAAAAGTTTGCGACATTTTGCAACATCTATCTTTTTCCATTCTTCAAGAATGACCTCTTTTAGAGAGGATGGAGAGTGATGCTCAACTTGTCTCTTCAGAATTCCCCATAGGGGTTTGATTGGGTTCAGATCAGGAGCCACTGAATCACTTTCACTCTGTTCTTCTTCAGAAATCCAACAGTGGATCATTGTCATGTTGGAAAAGTGCGCGACGACCAAGGGCACGGAGTGATGGTAGCATCTTCTCTTTCAGTATAGAGCAGTACATCTATGAATTAATGATGCCATCAATGAAATGCAGCTCCCCGACACCAGCAGCGCTCATGCAGCCCCACATAAGGACACTGCCACCACCATGTTTCACTGTAGGCACCATGCATTTTTCTTTGTATTCCTCACCTTTGCGACGCCATACAGTTTTGAAGCCATCAGTTCCAAAAACATTTATCTTGGTCTCATCACTCCAGAGTATAGAGTCCCAGTAGTCTTCATCTTTGTCAGCATGGGCCCTGGCAAACTCTAGGCATTTTTTGTGCCTGGGCTTTAGGAGAGGCTTCTTTCGTGGACGGCACCCATGCATGCCATTCCTCTGCAGTGTACGCTGTATTGTGTCACGGGAAATAGTCACCCCAGTTTAGCTTTCTACTTCTTTAGATAACTGCAGTGAACTTGCATGCCGATTTTCTTCAACCCTTCTCATCAGAAGATGCTCCTGTTGAGGTGTTATCTTTCGTGGACGGCCTGGACGTCTCTGTGAGATGGTTGCAGTTCCATCTTTTTTACTTTTTTGTACCACTTTTGCTACAGTATTCTGACTGATAAGCAAAGCTTTGCTGATCTTCTTGTAGCCTTCACCTTTCTGGTGTAAATAAATTATTTTCTTTCTCAGGTCTTCTGACATTTCTCTTCCATGTGGTGCCATTGCTGACAGCATGAAATGGGAAGGGGTTTTAACACCCTTTTATAGTCAACTGTCTGCTGGACACCTGTGTAATGAATAATTAGAGTCACCCGTGGTTGAATTCTTGTTAAATTAGACATTTGTAGTCTAAAATTTAGCTTTGCTCCAGAGACTTTCAGTGGGGGTATACTCATTTTTGCATCACCCCAATTTGAGTAAAACTGAAAATGTTGTTCTCTAAATTACATTAACCTTACTTTCATGTTATAAGTTAAACAGATGTTATATTAAACTTAGTCTTGTTAACATTTTTTAAATTGTTTTTGTGTTCATTGAGATATTGTTTAAAATGTTACTTTTCAAAGGGGGTGTACTCATTTACGCTGAGCACTGTAGTAACTAATGCAACTCAACCAGGCCTCGTCCCCTTTATTTTGCGTAGCCTATGCCTTGAGCAGGAATTATTTCAATGAGGAATTTTGTGAAGTATACATTCCCAGAAGTAAACTTCAGACTACAAACAAGATGAATCAGGGAGTTCAGAAACAGTGCTTAATGATATAGAGAAAAACTCCCTTTGGAGTAGACTTTGTGCTTTGTAACTTTGCAGACGTGTTAGAAAGTTGAAAGAGTAAAAAAGCATAATAGGTCCTCTTCAAGCAATTTGGCAGCAAGCCTATAGTCTATGACTTAATTCAGAGCACCAGCCCAATTAAAAAAATAAAGACTTTATGTATGGGATACGACATAGGACACACGTCATAAAGAGCAACTGGACAGTCCTCAGAATTTCTTTTGTGTTCCACTGAAGAAAAAATAGTTGTAGGGGTTTGGAAGGACATGAAGGCAAATGCAAATTTTTGGGTGAATTATTCTTTTAAAGAGAGACAAAGACTGATATTGCCACATACAAAATGCCTCAGCAACAGACCCACTTTTTATTTATGAATATATAATTTTGGAGATGTCATTTGGTTTTTGGAGACTCTTTTTAAACATGCCAGATGATTTCTGCTCCAAACACCACCCACCAACAAGCATGCATTTACACACACACACACACACACACACACACACACACACACACACACACACACACACACACACACACACACACACACACACACACACACACACACACACACACACACACACACACACACACACACGCGCACGCACATGCTTTGGCTATCATGATCACTCACAGATTCACACAATCATCAGTCTGGCTTTTTAGAACAAACATTAAATTAACATGTGATCTAGTGCCTTTCAAGAGAAATGTGTGCATACGTTCATACACATATGCATGCACATGTGCTTGGAATGTGTTCAGCTTGTTGTTCAGTACTGGAGTTGCTGCTCCACCTTTTCAATAGATTTGTTTCAATAGTGTGTTGTTAGTGCCAGACTTTAAGGGCTTCATTAAAACACCTTAAAAAAAAGAAACATTCTTTCATGGTAGAACTCAGGGATAACTAAGTTTCATTTTATATGTTTTTTCAAGACATCCAACTTGAAAGAAAAGTGGCAAAAGGCATCACGTCAACCAATCATAGGATGAGAAAACCCCCAAAATCAACAAATAACAGAAGTTTCCTTGTTCGTCCTCCAATCAGACAGTGGCTGCCCTGACCCTGACTTGAACGGGTGGATGAAGCCATTGCGGGCTTGTCAGGTGGTCAGAAAGAGCAGCGCTGATCAAGTGGTTAGTATTTTACGTGCGAGTGTATGGTGATTCTGTCGAGGCTGGGCCGCACCTGTCTGCAATTTGGCACACTCTTCTCCACCTGCTCTCTTGATTTATTCTCCCTCTTGCTGGCTTTGTTCCCCCCTCCTCTGCTTTGCCTGGTGTAAAGGGCTCTGTGTTGTGGCTTTTAAACAATTCCAATTTGGGACAAACCACAAACCACATGAAACAGAGAGAGCAAGAGATAGAGAGGCTAGTGAGTGGGTAAGAGAGAGAGAAAAAGAGAGAAGACATCTGCTCAACAGCTTGACGAGCACTCAAATGAACATACAGCTTTTGTATAGAAGGAAGGAGAGAAAGAAAGAAGGTGAGAAAAAGAGAGAAAGACTGAAGATGAATGTTCATGTATGAATGAGTTTATAAAATCACTTTTTGATTTCACCATATCCAAACCACTGATATTGTGACGTCACGATTCCTTTATCAAAAGATGAATACTTCTATGCCAACTAACTTTTACTTTAATGCCAGCCTCTCTTTAATAATAGAATAATTTCATATGGGCTACATATTTATACAGCAGAGAAACATCCTTATGTACCCAAATTTAAATTAATTTCCGGAGTCTTGCTAGATATATGACGCAGGGCATGGGTTTAGCCAGAAAAACATGCACAATCCATCTAAGCCATCATAAATCAACGATATAATCTTAAAGGGCATGGCATCCATATTCAGATTCATATCATTATATCAGCCTCACACAAATGTCACCATATGTAAATCAGCTTCACTGTCATGTAAGTGAGGCCCCTTGCAAAGTACACAGAGTTTTCTAACTTTCTAAGGTTAACCATTACATTTACACTAATTTCCTTAAACTATGCCAAAATGACCATCTCAAGAGGTGTTCCAACTATATGAACGGAAAGTTTGCTAGGGCCCCAAGTAAGGTGTGGGGGTTGACCAATAAACGTTTTTTGATGGCCATATATTAGGGTTGTCAATGTTAACGCACGCAATTAATTCAAAATCCTTAACTGTTAAAATAATTTAACGCAAATAAATTAATGAAGCACACAAAACTGTGTCATTTACAGTGCATTTAGTTTATTGTTGGTTACATAAATATTTGATATATTGCGATTATATTTATTTGAGAGAAGCAGAAATCTTTATTGAAATCATTAATCATAACCTGCCTCTCTGAATCAATAAAATGCACCTTTAACTAATTATTAATAGAGATGCACCAATTTTTGGTGTAGGGAAAAACTGCAGACCTGGCAACCCTGGCTTGAACTGCAGGAGATTCGTAGGGTCAAATACAACCTGTTTTTATGTCACTATTTTTTAACTGTTTATGCGATATTGTCATGTTAACTTGCCGAGAGATTTTTTTTCCACACAGTATGAGTTGCAGTCTGACATGTTTTTCTGCCCCCTTTTGATTGAAAGGACATAATCGGCCCTAATCATCAGCTGTTTATAAAGCGGCCGATAATGAAAATAATTACTTTTATTGGCTGATACCGATTATTGGCCGATACATCGGTGCATCTCTAATTATTAATAATATTCAGAGGGCACAAGTCAAGACCATAGTATTAAAATAACATATCTATGATCATAAATGCCACCTTCATCACTCTTAATTCAGCCTCATCTGGATCGGAGTATTTTCAAACACACCACATACAGATGTGCACGTCCACACATACAGATTAGAGCAGGTTTAGATTATGAGCATGTTATCACATATGGATTACATTATTGAGAACAACATTTCATATGATTCTCAGAGGACCATCAAGAATATGCTGGTAATGACTCCAAAAACAACACAAGCCTCTGCTCTCATCTCAAACCACAGGGAGGTTCACATATCTCAGACACTGAGCTAGATTGTCCTGTTTAGTCAAGCTTTCACTCATCTTTCCTTCTTTGTGTCTTCTACCTCTGCAAATGGATGGAGGTTTCCTCAAAGGCAACAAATGATCAAATACACCCACCCAGCTGTGCTCAAATTAATTTAACATACAACATCTTGACTGCTTTTATTCAGAGGAGTCATTTCAATGGAGTGATAACAGGAGGCCTTGTCAAAATACACACACACACACACACACAGACACACTCACACATGACCTCTTGATCTCTAAGCTTAATGACAGATCATAGCCTGGTCACAGACAATAATGTTTGTCTGGAACTCTCTCAGTCGGTGAACCCCAGGGCGAACCAAACTCGTTTAGGATTCAACAGAGGGAATTACATTCCTGTGTAAAGACACACACTCGCACAGATGTCAACAAGGATGGAAACCACCAGGAAACACAAACCGCTGCGAAAAGTTTAAATCACCACAACAGAGACAAAATACAATATTAACAGATACAGACGCATACACACACATACACACACCACAACAGAAAGACGGAGCATTCCTCACAAATGCCAAGCAGGACCAGAATAATGGGTGTTATTATACGTACAACGTTATACATACACACACAGGCTCTTACAGGCAAACTGACATGCGCACACAAACAAATACTAAGACACACAGGCCAGCAGACACACACACTGGGTTACTTGGGGACAGCCATGCTGAAAATGGGGCAGTGTGTTCAGACTCCAGTCACAACCAATATAAGTTCACATTAATCATAAAAAACCTTTTTAAATTTCAAAAGATTAATTTATTGACAAAGAGGCGATTGATGTGTTTCCATTTGTTTTTGAGGTGGCAGGGCTTGTGTGAAGGGTCAGAGGTCATGGTTTTGGTAGGTAGCATCTACCCTTGGTATGTAGCTCAGGAACAGTAAATAAAGGGGAGATGAAGTCACACCCACCAAAAAACAATAACAGCAACAGAACTGTGAATTAGGGCTTGGTAAGAAATTGATTTCTCAGTTTTAATCAATTCTCATTTTCATGAACAGATATCAATTCCTAAATCCCAAGAATCAGTCTTTTAATCTATGCTGTTTTCAGTTGATGAATGAACAGAAAAGTGTAGTGCACCTCCCATACAATAATTCGCAATAAGCTCCGTGCTTTGTTACTTCCAAATTCTCTTCATTTTATCATGAAATTCTAACAGTAAATACAGTTTTGGTGCGCTTTAATGCGGCGTGACAGATTGCTGTTCGCAATTGCAGATCGCCTCAAATCAAGCGAAGCAGCATCACGAAGCACACGTGAAGGGATCATCCCTTCCGCTTTACTACTAGTTACAGCATGAAATTAACTTGAATGAACATCAGAAGGTATGTTAAAAGATACAGTACAGCTTACCAAAATCATGTCTCATGTAATCACTCAATCAACCACAGAAAGACGTTAATAAATAAGCTTGTAAACAATGTCCCATAATGTTACATTTACCTCAGAAAAGCCATTCAGTGAACATAAACTTGTTAGTCCACTAGAAGAGAGGAGCATTTTGCTAAATATATGCACCATATTACATATTCATTATATATATTTTTTTACTGTTCTTCAATATTTAATGTATGTTTGAATAAACCCGTCAAGTTTTTATGACATCCACCATTTAATTGTTTATATTTCAAAAAACAAATTGGAGTAGAAACATAATTATGTAATTATAAAGGTAGTATTATAACTTTATTATAAAAAATTCATCATATGTAAAGTGTTTGTATACAAATCAGTTAATTATAACATTCAATATAGTAATGTAGTACCAACTGACTCCCTGTATAGTTTACAGTAGGGATTAGGGCTGAAACGATTAGTCGACATTATCGACAACGTCGACAATAAAAAATTGTCGACAAATATTTTTGTTGTCGAATAGTCTCTTGATCTCATACGACCTATTTGAAGGGCTTGCAATAACGCAGTGTAACCAGTGGGGCGCTGTAGCGCAATACTGTAATGCAGCCCTCCCGGATCCAATCCAATAAAAGAAGTCAGCGCTTTTAGTGCAAACGAAGTCGAACCCGTGAAATGGGGGAGATTAACATAGCATAAACATAACAAACATAACGTTTAGCATAACTACAGAATACTGTCATGCAGGGCCACCAACTCTCATTCAAACTCACTGTTCTCACACCACACGTTCATTTTCTCACAAAGTGAAAGATGGATCGCAGAGCAAAGAGGACACAGACAACGCACCGACAGATCAGGTTACTTTTGATATAAAACGAAGTCTAAGCTTTTAAATTCAGTCAATATTACTACGGGATTCAAACAATACTTGTGGTGGTGACGCTGTTTAACGTTGTGTGGCAGATCGCTGTAACACCTCGGTTTAAGCGGCATATGAACCTATTCCTCTCTATTACAGTGCGAAATAAACATGAATGAACATCAAAAAGTACTTACTGAACTTACTGAAATGAATCCATCTCCATTGTAATCACTTAATCGGAGTTTTAACCGCAGAAAGAAGTCAATAAAACTTGCAAACAAATATATTACACAAAATGTAACATTTACCTCAGGAAAGCCATTCAATGACCATAAACTCGATAGTTTGTGTGTGTGTGTGTGTGTGTGTATATATTGTTTTATTTACTAGTTAAAGTACAGTATAACTCAATATTTTAACTAATTGCTAAAGTAGAATAATCGAACAAAGCTTACTGATTAATCAGTGCAATAATCAATGATTAGTCGATTAATCGTTCTAATAATCGATAGATTAATCGATTATCAAAATAATCGTTTGTTGCAGCCCTAGTAGGGATGCACCGATACCACTTCTTCCACCGATACTTTCATTTTGATATCTGTATATTCATTGCATTTGTAATTTTTAAAAATACTGGGTAGAGAAACCAAAAGAATATGAAAAATTAGATGGCTTAATTTTGTTTGCTAATTTATGGATATATATGTAAAGAAATTTTCTTTCAGTTTTCATGCCTAATTATTCCTGTTAAAATCATGTAACAGTTCATGTTTTTACTTAGATATACAATTTAGTTTTAATCCAAATGACGCATGTGTGCTGAGGGAGCGAATCAGCAACCAAGAGCATGCAACAGAAGTGTGTGCGCTCTCTCTCTTTACCATCAGTTAATGTTAGTAATATGTTCCTCATTTTATTTTCTTTGCAATTGACATAGCCGACCGAACTACAAACTCTCGTTTATCAACTTGCGACGGCAGCTATGCATGAATATTTCATTTGTTTAATATTCGGTTAATAAGATACATTTACTTCATAGACATCCTTCTCTGATATGTCCATTAGTATCTTTGTCTGGACACAAACACTGTTTCGATCTCAATCGTTTTTTTGTATCAGAGCTTTGCAATGAGTACGAGTTCACGTGTACAGTATCAGGCCCAATGCCAATACTGCTATCGGTGCTTCCCTAGCTTACAGCATTAGTTGAGAGATTTTTTTCCTTGATAAAATGTCATGTACTGTAAATCTGATATAAATTAATCTATATCGAATTGGAATCTAATCAAAAGCTTGTGAATCGAAATCTAATCAAATCGTGAAATTTGTGTCAATACCCAGCCCGCCCTACTGCGAATATCTATCCATATATAAATTTGAAAATAACCTTCTCAGAACACTATTTATCTGCCACAAAAGAGAGAGAATAAAGGACATTAATATTGTATTTTCTTTAATTATCTTCATAATATATATTATACTGTAAATATTATATTATTTTAGACAGTCCGTAATTACAAAAAACAATGTATAACGTCCTTGTATAATGTGCAGGAATCTTAACAAGAGCTGTGCTTCAATGAAAAACGTTTTTGAACTGGTTCATTTAAAAGAATCATCCAAATGAACTGATTCACTATTTAGAATTTTGGTCCCACTTTATATTAAGTGGCCTTAACTACTATGTACTTACATCAAAAAATAAGTACAATGTACTTATTGGGTTCATATTGAATTGCAAAACACTTTTGCTGCTATTGAGGTGGGATACGGGTAAGGTTAGGGACAGGTTTGGTGGTATGGGTAGGTTTAAAGGTAGGGGTAAAGGTTAAAGGATTACTCCACTTTTAAATAAACTTTTGCTGATAATTTACTCACCCCCATGTCATCCAAGATGTCCATGTCTTTCTTTCTTCAGTCGAAAAGAAATGAAGGTTTTTGATGTAAACATTCTAGGATTTTTCTCCATATCATTCATTTCAATGGACACCAAACGGTTGAAGGTCCAAATGGCAGTTTCAGTGCAGCTTCAAAGGGCTTTAAATGACACCAGACGATGAATAAGGGTCTTATCTAGCGAAACGATTGGTCATTTAAAAAAAAAAAAAAAGTTTAAGTTTTATAAGCACAAATGCTGGCCTTGCTCTTTTCTCCGATGCGCATTCGTGACGTCACGTAATACGCAATTACGTGGAAAAGGTCACGGGTAGGCGGAAGTATCGAGTCAGTGTTTACCAAATGTGCGGAAGGAGGATCGTATACACATATTCAAATGTCTTTGTGTCAGTTTATTGTTTAACCCTTTGAGCGGTACGTTCCCACATATGGGATGTTTATTTCTGTGCCCCTGGGCGTACGGTTCCACATATGGGATTTAGAATGTTCAGCGACGTCACATAACTGCTAGATTCAAACTGTGCTTTCGCGCTCTGGCTGCGAGACGGACGCGCGCTCTCTTGTCATCACAGCTATGCAGTGTTTTAATCCACATAATGTTTCTTTTAAGGTTTCAGACATTTAAATACGCATAAGCACCATTAAACAATACATTTGGAGTTTATAAAATACACACTGATGTCAGACGTCAGTGGAAGCATCAATAAACAGTGAATTCAAATATAATTTGCCGACATTTATTCATATCAGACACACATAATGGGTTTAAGCAACTATAAAGTTTACTCTCTTATTCTTCCAGTTCACCAGCCACTTACTTGCATATATTTCAGGAGAAACTGATGTATTCACCTGCTGTAAATCAGACTGAAAGAACTCTGTGAACTGCAGTGCAAACTAAGATGGCGGCGCCCATCTCGCATTATAGATCAAGATAAAGATCATTTATAAAGGTTTTTAAACGACAAAACACACTCACTCACTCACACATATTTGAGAATCAGAATATCATATAGTTGAAGACATGTAAGCAAGTTTGCGAATATTTTAAATAAAAAAGGAAACTAAATAATAGTGATCTCTCTCTCATACAGTGTTATTGTGGCTACATTCAGCGCTCGTGACACGCATGCGTCGCCATGAAACAATAAGGGCAAACGTTCTAAAATAAGGGTCGCCTTAAAAAAAAAAAAAAAAAAAAAAAAAAAAAAAAAAAAAAAAAAACTCACTCTGGCGGTCATTTAGAATATTTTAAACTCACGCTTGAAAGGTGTGCGTATCCTGGGTGTTTTAATATTAGAAAGCCTAAAAGAAAATTTTTGTCAGGACAGAAATGTGTGACTTTTCAGAGATTTCCTATACACAATCCTGAGCGAATGAAACTGTGGTTGCTACGCCTACGTCAACCATGACCTTTTCAACGTAATTGCGTATTACGTGACGTCACGAACGCGTATCGGAGAAAAGAGCAAGGCCAGCATCTGTGCTTATAAAACTTAAACTTTTTAATTTTTTTTTTTAAAATGACAGATCGTTTCGCTAGATAAGACCCTTATTCATCGTCTGGTATCGTCTGGTGCCGTATAAAGCCCTTTGAAGCTGCACTGAAGCTGCCATTTGGACCTTCAACCGTTTGGTGCCCATTGAAATGAATAATATGGAGAAAAATCCTAGAATGTTTACATCAAAAACCTTCATTTCTTTTCGACTGAAGAAAGAAAGACATGGACATCTTGGATGACATGGAGGTGAGTAAATTATCAGCAAAAGTTTATTTAAAAGTGAACTAATCCTTTAAGGGATGGGTCAACAGTGTAATTATAAATGTAATTACAGAAATTAATTACAGATGTAATTACATGCAGGTGTTTTTAAAATGTAAGTACAATGTAAAAACATGTATGTACACAGTAAGTGCATTGTATTAAATTATTAATTTAAATGTAAGTACATAGTAGTTAAGGCCACTTAATATAAAGTGGGTCCAGAATTTTCAATATTTTATGAGAGAACGAGAATGAACAATTCAGGCAAACATTAATTAGTTAATTTAGCTAAAAACTAAAGGTGCGCAATACAAAATCACAGATAATGTAGTGTGACATCGCAACTTGTTTAAAAATATCATGTTAGTGGAAAAGCCATGCTGTCATGAAAAGAGTTGAACTACTCCGACACCATAGAATCCTATCCATTTAGTTTGCAAAAAAGATTTTAAAAATTAAATGCGTGTCTGCCTGATCTGACCCTTAAAAAAAGACTTTCAGTTTCATTTGTGTGACCTATTGTAGTCAGGTTGATTCAGTGATCTATCTACATTCATCCATCCATCCAATCATCATGCCGCTCTAATGTGTAATTTTAAAGCTTTGGTTCCCAAACTTACACACACATCTGTGTGTTGGCTGTTGTCTGGGACTCCTTAAATAGATCCAGCTGTTTAAAGTAAAGCCATTAAAGTCATGCAAACATTCTGTTTCTTCAGAGCACAGCTCTCTAACACCTGTTTGGCTGAGGTGAACTCGCTCTTAGATCCCTCATTAGCACACACATACACACACACTTTTGCAATCAGTCAGACAGAGCAGCGCTCTGGGATATATAGTGTTAGCCATATCAGATCTAAGATGCTGATCAACAAGCACATTCCTTACTGCTAACTCCTCACTGCTAACTCAAAGGACAAAGGACTCGGGCTAACACACCGCGAGCATGTGAGAAACTTGTATGTGTATTAGTTACAGCGGTAAATAGTTGAATGGAGAGTAATTAGAGTGTGGCTGACTCCATCCATTAATGTAATATCCTGTCGAGGAGGAATCCCATACCTACAAAGCTTAATAAGGAATAGTGTGTGTGTGCATTAGAGAGCTCACACTGCGATCTGGCCACATGCCATAATGCCTGAGAGAGAAAGAGAGAGGTTGATGGGGAAAATATTCCCTTCGTTTTCCCATACTCTCTCTCACATAAACTCTAACAAAGAAAAGATCCCATCTAAACTGTAAAAGAGAAGCAAGTCTGATCCACTGTAACAGGTATGACCTTCAGATGGATGTGCTATAATGAGACGTCGATAGCATTTTCACATCTGATAGAGAGTATTTCAGGTATGGACTTACATACAGGGATTATGACCAAAAAATGGCCGATATGTACATTTTATACAATTTGGTCTGAATAATTTTAAAGGTGCCATCGAATGGAAAATTTAATTTACCTTGGCATAGTTGAATAACAAGAGTTCAGTACATGGAAATGACATACAGTGAGTCTCAAACTCCATTGTTTCCTCCTTCTTATATAAATCTCATTTGTTTAAAAGACCTTTGAAGAACAGGCGAATCTCAACATAACACCGACTGTTACGTAACAGTCGGGATCATTAATATGTACGCCCCCAATATTTGCATATGCCAGCTCATGTTCAAGCATTAGACAAGCCAGAATTAACGTCTGGAGCTGCACAGCTGAATCATCACACTAGGTAAGCAAGCAAGGGCAATAGTGAAAAATGGCAGATGGAGCAATAATAACTGACATGATCCATGATATCATGATATTTTTAGTGATATTTGTAAATTGTCTTTCTAAATGTTTTGTTAGCATGTTGCTAATGTACTGTTAAATGTGGTTAAAGTTACCATCGTTTATTACTGTATTCACGGAGACAAGAGTCGTCACTATTTTCATTTTTAAACACTTGCAGTCTGTATAATACATAAACACAACTTCATTCTTTATAAATCTCTCCAACAGTGTGTAATGTTAGCTTTAGCCATGGAGCACAGCCTCAAACTCATTCAGACTCAAATGTAAACATCCAAATAAATACTATACTCACATGATCCGATGCATGCATGCAGTATGCATGACAAACACTTGGTAAAGATCCATTTGAGGGTTATATTAGCTGTGTGAACTTTGGAAATGCACTGTATTATAGTCGAGAGCTCGGGGACAGGGAGCGGGAGGATTTAAAGGGGCCGCACGCTTAATCAGTGCATAGTTAATGATGCTTCAAAATAGGCAGTTAAAAAAAATTATTTAAAAAAATCTATGGGGTATTTTGAGCTGAAACTTCACAGACAGATTCAGGGGACACCTTAGACTTATATTACATCTTGTAAAAACTGGTTGTAGGGCACCTTTAAAAATCAAATACCAAAAACAATCATTTTAAATAATACAAGCACAATTAAATATTCAATTTCGACCGATATATATATATATATATATATATATATATATATATATATATATATACACACACACACACACACACACACACACACACACACACAGTATCTCACAAAAGTGAGTACACCCTATCATCAACAATACTATAGAAATGAAACTTGAATATATTTTAGAGTAGTCAATGTGCTGCTTGTATAGCAGTATAGATTTACTGAAAATAACTCAAGATACAGCCATCATTGTCTAAATAGCTGGCAACAAAAGTGAGTACATGCTAAGTGATAACAGCTCTATGTCTTTTAACCATGCAAAGCCACATGTCATATTCATCATGTTCATGCTTTTGTCTGCTTGATAGGACCATACAAATTTGCATATCTTGTATTAGAGCAGTTAAAATTTGGTGCTCTCATACTGACCACTGGATGTTCAACATGGCACCTCATGGCAAAGAACTCACTGAGGATTTGAGAATTAGAATTGTTGCTCTCCACAAAGATGGCCTAGGCTATAAGAAGATCGGTAACACCCTGAAACTTAGTTACAGCACAGTGAGCAGGGTCATACAGAGGTTTTCCAAGACGGGTTCCACTCGGAACAGGCCTCGCAAGTTGAGTCCTCGTGCTGTGCGTCAGGTGCAGAAGCTGGCTTTAAAAAACAGACGCATGAGTGTTGCTTTAGAGGTTGCAGAAGCAGAAAGTCAGGTTGTCAGTGCTCAGACCATATGCCGCACACTACAACAAGTCTGTTGCATGGCTGTCATCCCAGAAAGAAGCCTCTTCTGAAGCTGGTTCACAATAAAGCCCGCAAACAGTTTGCTGAAGACAACATGTCCAAGAGCATGAATTACTGGAACCATGCCCTGTGGTCTGATGAGACAAAGATAAACTTGTTTGACTCAGATGGTGTCCAGCATGTGTGGTGACACACTGGTGAGAAGTACCAAGAAAATTGTGAATTCTGAAGCAGAACATGATGCCCTCCCTTCAGAAACTGGCAGTTTTGCAACATGATAACGACCCCAACACACCACCAAGATGACAACTGCTTTACTGAGGAAGCTGAAGGTGAAGGTGATGGAGTGGCCAAGTATGTCTCCAGACCTGAATCCTATTGAGCACCTGTGGGGCAACCTCAAGCGGAAGGTGGAGAAGCGGCATGTGTCTAACATCCAGCAGCTCCGTGATGTTATTATGTAGGAGTGGAAGAGGATCCCAGCAACAACCTGTGCAGCTCTGGTGAATTCCATGCCCAGGAAGATTAAGACACTTTGGACAGAGTTTTGACATGTTCACTTAGGGTGTACTCACTTTTGTTGCCAGTTATTTAGACAATAATGGCTGTATGTTGAGTTATTTTTAGAGGACAGTAAATCTATACTGCTATACAAGCAGCACACTGACTACTCTAAAGTATATACAATTTTCATTTCTATAGTATTGTTGCTTGAGAAGATATACTAAAATGGTTGCTGAAATGTGAGGGGTGTACTCAAATATATATATACACACTGACAGTACCGTTATTTTGTGCGACCTTATACTTGCACCATGCACTGGTATTAAGTAATACTGTTTTGTCATAAAAACGTCAACAAACCAAACCAAATGAAAAAGTGATTTTGGTTGTTTTTGGGAAACTATATTAATTATAGCAGTTTTTACATGACAGCAGAGTGGTCACGTTGCACACACACTTTCTCTCGCTTTGTGGTTTCTTTGCATGTCATTTTTATTCTGACAGACTAACCACGCTCACGCCTCCCTCCATCAATCAAAGTTGTCATGGTTACACACCGCCTTCTGACATGCTTCAGCGCAACACTCACAGACACATATATGCACGCACATGCACACAATAACACCATGCCTAGCAACAATACTTTGTAGGGCTGCTCCAAACACTCTAAAATCACATATGAAAATTGTGAATGCAAACATGTACGCCCTTAAAAACAAGTAATGGACAATTAGGATGACAACATCTATATCATTACCACAGTAAGCAAACAAGACCGTTCATACAGCCCTTAACACCAACTTTTACTGTATCGTTTGTGTGCACCAAGATCACATCAGAAAGGCCACAGTCGTACATTAGATATATTCATTCATTCACTGCAGGAATTTGTCTGTGTGTGTAACTCTACCTCCAGAATTCACCTCCAGTTATGTCTAATAAAACGCATCCCTGAGCCAAGCGTTCTGGATTCGGCACTAATGCACTGCCCGCGGGGTGAACATCAGGAAATGCTGCGACGAGCCTGGCCTTCTGCCAAAGGAATCAAACACGAGTCCGGGCCAAACCGCAGCGAATGCTAAATAAACAGCGACCTGTGCCGCCTGACAGTAAAAGTGCGTCTGATGAAGAGAACTCGTAAAAAGGACAGATGTTGTTTAAACAGAACAAATGTCCCCTGCAGGTGAACGATTCACAGTTACGAGAAGCTTGTTACTCCCGGGCTTTTGACGCACAACGTGAGTGGAGCGAGAGACAAATGCTCATCTAAATCAGTGACTGAAGTTTAGCTCACAAACTAGGTAGGTGGTTGTCATATCTAGGGGTTAAAGGGTTAAAGGCCCTCGCAGGGAACTGAACCCCTGCAAAGGGCAATTCATGTGCCTTTGAGAAAAACCCCTAAATGCAGATTGCTCCAGATTGGGTGCTGTCCTTGTATGTGATAAGTTAATCAAATGCCAATATAAATGGCATAATATACAAATAACAAATTTGGAAAATACTGATTGCATTTTGTGCCTGAATGTGCATATTACATATACAACAACTGATTACAACAAATACAGTCTAAAAAAACATTTTTACATTGTTTAACTTTTCACAATTTTTGTCATTTCTACTCAATTTTATGATTTTTTTCAGCTTGATTTTCTTCATCGGTAAGAAAGCGTTACATATAAAAAATGAAATGACCTAATCGCTGCAGGCTGTGACTTTGCCGCTTCTTTAATTTTAGTTAAAGTTTAATTGCTGCTATCAAGTATTTTAGTAGAGTAATTTTTGTGTGTGTAAATGTACTATGGCTCATGAAAATTGACAAATATATCATTTTACAGCACTCACTCAATGAAAGATCATTAGACTTTCTGTCTCACACAATTACTTGTTTTTCAATCCTGGTCCTATAGAAGACTAAAGCACTGCACATTTTGGATGTTTTACACATCAGCTCATTAGTAGATGCTCAAAGACCTCACCTGGGTGTGTCAAATAAGGGAAACCTCCAAAATGAACAGTGCTGCAACACTTCAGAACCAGGATTTATAGGCACTGACCTAGAGGAAGTGGACTCTAACAAAAGGTCTCCACACACACACACACACACACACACACACACACACAATCAATAGTCTGGGGGGAGACAATAAGAAATTCTCTTCTCAATAATAGAAGCTGAAGCAAAGTGACATGAGAGCAGGAAGCAAGTTTCGTTGCCTGCCTGCTCTTTGTGTAGAACAACAGATAACTCAGTAACTCAGTTTACCTGATCGTCTATTGTTGGGTGGTCGGTGTCCGGTAACCGGAGCACTGGCGCTGTGGCTTCATAGTGCGGTATTGGCCCCGCTGATGACACCTCATCTTTGTTTTTCTGTGATATTTCGCGTTTGAGCTCCGAGCGCAGGTCCAGGTAGCAGAAGAGAGTGACGAGGTGCAGAGAGAGCGAGAGGATGAATAAACTCAGGAAGATTTTGCAGTTGTTGCATTGGCTATGGCACTCACACGCCGCCTGCGTGCGCTCGCGCTCTTCCAACTTCGCCGGCTCGCGCTTCGGTACCATGGCTGCGTGCAGGTCAGTTAGCATTGCCGCTCATACCGAACTTCCTCGTCCTCTCAGCGACTGTTGGCTTGGGCTGTTCGCGGTGAGCAGTCGCTTCTCTGCGGGCTCATCTGGCTTCCTGACCTCGGACTGCGAGGTTTCAGGCTGATAACCTACTGTGGCCAGTTCCAGAGACCGACCCCTAGCAGCTGATTGGCTGCCGGGGTGACGTCAACTCATTGAAAATCCTCCCGCGGAAAAGAGCGCGAGGCTCTACAACTACGACATTGAGCAGAAGACGCAAACACAAATCACTGCGCTACCAACAGCGTCACACGTTCGCTGCCGATTACACAATATTTCCCATTTCGTAACCTCTTGAAAGGAACAATCTGTAAGTAAGTTAGCTGATGAAGTCAAGAGAGTTTTCTAATTCGGTTGGTTGTCTTTCTAGACCAGGGGGTTTTCAAACTTCAAAGATATAGGGACTCCCAGCATATAGGCCTACATACTTACACTTTAAACAACTAGCATTTTTACATTATATAGCTAATGCTTAATAGATCATTAATTATAATGTTAGACATTAGTTAACAGATATAAAAATGTCATGAAAATCTTTCACAGACCCACCTCCACAAGGACCCTTGGAAAACCCTAGATCATGATTTATTTATTTATTTATTTTACTCTTAAACAATCTTGATCCTTCTTGTTAAACTTTCCCTAACCACATGTTTGTATATTAGGCTTACTCAGTGAGAGTGTGTGCGCATGTGTGAGCGTGCAAGTGTGTGAAGTTCCACATCTTTAAAGAGTTAGAACTGAGGACTGGTAGTGTAATTGTGGCATATGTTGAGAATCAGAGCAGACTGAGTGTTAAAAGCAGGACAGGCCTGCCAATCAAACAAAAACATCAAATGACACACACAAGCACACACTGCTTTTCAAACAACAAAATTATACACATACATGCACTCTAGCTTACACACATTTATCATACTGTCAAGCACTAAAGCACACGCACACACACACCATATTCATTTAACTCCAAAATACACAGTTATTTATTACACTTGCATGACTCTTCTGCTGTGTGTTGTTTGATGGAAAACACTAATACTTATTCTTTCTCTTGCTTTTTTCAGACTTGTCACTCTCATCCAATAATGTGAAAAACAACGAAAGTGGCAGCAAAAAGCAGGATGGAAGTGGCGGGATGGATGGTTCACAAAGAGATCAGCAGGGATTTCTAGTTTTCCTTAGTATTTTTTATTTTTTTTTAACTTTGAGTAAACATGGTGCAGTATCATAATCTGAGTCAGCATTATTGCATGCTCAGAGGGAAAGTCTATCTATAGTGCTCAATATGTAATTCAGAAGAAAAAATCAGTCCAAGGTTGATGGATGATATCTGACCTCTCACTTCATTGCTTTCTCTTGTTCTCTTCCTCTGTTCTCGCTCCACTCACAGCTGTGCTCTGTGTACTGCAGATCCTCTGTGACCTCATAAAGCTGAATCTCTTTAATATGGTTTTATATTAAATCTGGGCCGCTTTTATTCGACTCCAGACTCTTTAATCTTAAATCACTTAAATATTCACAGCTACGCTGCTGCTGAATCGATTCAGCGCCACACACACATGCACACGGTCTAGCTGTCTCACACTCAGGCAACGTCCTCTGACAATTCATGATAGAACTATAAACACAGACATTACTAAATAATGTAATAAAAGCATCATTATAATAGCTCAACCCACCCAGAAAGTCTGGAACAAGTTCTAAACACACGCACGCGAACGCGCAACAACAGCATTTGCCAAAACACACACAGGCGCACATAAACAAACAAATGTATCAAACCAAACCAAACCAAACCAAAAAACCAAAAACAAAACAAAAAAAAACCTGCAGTGAATATTCAGGTATGGCTCTGAGACCCTTGGGCAGTTGAAATTAAATTATACAAATTAACTTAACAGAGAATCCAGCCCATTCGGAGCACAGAGAGGCTGGAATCAGGGTGCTAAGAGTTTAAGAAAACAGTAATCACACACACACAGATGTATATGGCACTGGAAACTAAATGTTCTAGGTTTCTGAGGAACAATTATTATTAGTAAGGCCACATTACAGCACACAATAACAATGGCAAACATCCTAAAGATATTAAAGAACTTAATGTTAAAATATGATTGCTTTATTTTAGTGAGTGAGAGAACGTTCCTGAACACATTTTTACAGATTAGAAGATTAACTAATGATCATGATCAGTCCTCCTCGTGAAATGCGTCTCTTGACCTTTTTACGAATAGCTATTCTTTTCACTACAAAAAGGAAGACAGCAATATTTACAGTATGAACTAGAGGTACACAGTGAAGTGGGTAAACTGATGTTGATCAATCTGCAAGATATAAGATACATTCTAACCCCACACACTATGAGAAAACACTACCTCCTACTGGCTAAAACTATACCACACATGCCTATAAAGGATATGCACTAACGTTTGATGGGTTAATAATAGAATGAGTACAAAATGATTTACATGGCTTATTGGTTGCCACAGTACAGTCTCAAAGTCCGTACATGGAGAACTGGCATCAGAATCAGAAAGATTCAAGTCTGTGCTCATGCAGAACATCCCGGTAGGAGTTTAGATCGTGGAGGAGATAATTTCAGCAGGAAAGAAAGGCCCACTGAAGCAGCAGCATGAGAACAGATCCAGTGACTCAGATCGCAGACTTTATCTCTCAAACTTCAACACTCACAGAAAACTGATAAAGCCACTGAGATAAAGGGCAATGTCTTCAACAAATGGATAAGCAGACCCAGCTGCTGTTGAGTAAATTCTACCTGACGACTAAGAACGACCTGGATAACTGAAAAAATTCAGAGAAATGAACACACACATATGCAGAGGAAACAAGTTAGATGTGTTTAACCATCTATTAGGGTGACCAGATGTCCCCGTTTACTGGGGAAAGTCACGGTTTTTGGTGTCTTGTCCTGGAGTAGAGCTGTCCCTGGAAATGTTCCTGTTTTACAGTATGCAAACACTGAAAAAAGCCAAACAAAAAAGGCGCTGCAACTACATTGAATACATGAAGAACTTAAAGGTACAGTAAGCGATTTCTCTGTTGAACGTGGATTGGACCAAGCCCTACAACACACCTGTAGCCAATCAACGGTAGGGGGCGTAATACACTCATGATTTGAAGAAAGACTGTAGAAAGAGAGATGGCTGAGAGACATTACAAAAGAGAAAAGGTCACTGGGAAAAGAAGGGTTATGAACAGGCAAGAGCTGTAGAAACCACGTTAATATTAGAAAAGATTTCCAGCACTGGAGAAACATTAGAGAGTGGGAAGGCCTGAAAACAGACACAGAGTTTGCGTTGTTTCTGCTCCATACATGAGTAACATTGGTTTTGATGTTTCACAGATCCAAGACATGCTGTTGTTGTAATGTTAACTAGTAACAGGACAGTTTTAAGTGTCATTGTTTATCTGGAGCTGCTGTGCTGCTGGTGACTAACAACAAACTCTTGCTTGTATAGCCTACTCTTGTGTACTGTATGTTAATTTTTTGCTCTTCCTTGACATTCATTTGACATTCACTTTATATGATCATATGATTGCTATGATGAAGGGACATCCACTCTTGCATTGCGTGTTTGTGCATTTTGGGGGCTGAGCAATAAAGGGAGGGGTGTGTTTGTTTGATTGAACGACTCACTCATGCTTCATTTCTGAATAAATCTGTAGGCTTGTTCGACTTAAAGCAGCGTTGCACAGACCGATCGATGTATGACATCAAAGTACAGCAAGAGTGATTATGTTATTATCTTTGATGTGATACACGATCGGTCTGTGCAGCGCTGCTTCAAGTCGAACAAGCCTATTGTTTTTGAATTAGTTGTTTAAATGAATAATTTGGTGGCTCACCCATAAAGCCAGTCAATTGATTCGTTCCTAAATAATTCAGTGTTTTGAACAAACCGTTTGAATGAATGATTCAGTGACTGACTAATAAAGCCAGTCACTTGTATCATTCCTGAATTAAAGGATTAGTTCACTTTCAAATGAAAATTAGCCCAAGCTTTACTCACCCTCAAGCCATCCTAGGTGTATATGACTTTCTTCTTTCTGATGAACACAATCAGAGATATATTAATAAATATCCTGACACATCCAAGCTTTATAATGGCAGTGAGCGGGATCAACGAGTATGAGCTGAAGAAAGTGTCTCCATCCACATCCATCCATCATAAATGTACTCCACACAGCTCCGGGGGGTTAATACAGGCCTTCTGAAGTGAAGCAATGCGTTTGTGTAAAAAAATATCCATATTTACAAGTTATGAAATAAAATATCTAGCTTCCGCCAGACCGCCTTCAGTATTCAAATTATGGAAAAAACAGAACTGGCGTCAAGTCAGTTTGGGGTAATTTTCATTTGAAAGTGAACTAATCCTTGAATCACTGTTTTTGAAAGAATCGTTATGAACAAACCACCAACTCAGTCAAAAAGACAGTCACTTGTCGCCACCTACTGACGTTAAAATACAACCTGCCAAAAGAGTCTAAAGGGGCTCGCACACCGGACGCGAAGCTCAGCGCCACGCCTTTAAAATTTGAACGCATTGTTTTTTATGAGTGTACGCACACCGGCGGCGACATTCGGCGCCTGTCCGCTTTCGAATTTTAAGACGTGTTGCGGTGCTGAGCTTCGTGTCAGGTGTGCGAGCCCCTTTAATCCTCACCACTAATGCAGTCAGTCTTTCTGGGACACTAATTTTTCTCCCACAATTGCTTCTCAGTCTGACAACAGAGCAGACTGAAATATATACACTTACTATGAAAGTGGATGTCACTGACCCTTATTTAAATGCTGTAAGTTCCCCAAACTACCCTGTCTAATTGATATAATCATTTCAAACTTTTTTTCATGTTGTTATTGGAGAGTTTGTAGACCTGTGACAGACCACATGGAGTGAATTTGTAATGTTTCCGAAGTTTTTCTCACAGTATTTTTTTTTTTCAGAGTTGTTTTGGAAGAAACGCATCTGCTAAATGGTAACTACCAAAGCTCCCTTAACAGCCCTAAACATCAAGAACAACATAAAACCCATGAGTAGACGTGAGAGGCGTTAATAGTTGTTGGCTACATCAGTGTGTGGATGCCTTTAAAGAGAGAAAGAGAGGAACAGCTATGAACAGACCATAAAACAGAAAATAATACTATTAAAAGACGTACAAAAGACCACGTAATAGAAAATGCCAGCAGAAACCACCCTAAATTCAGATGCAACCACCTTTGCTCCTGCAATATGTATATAAGAGAATCATAAATATGAAAAATGTCTCCAGTAGTGTTGGTTTTATTAGAGGAGAAATGTAACAATGTCATCCATCCATTATTCAAACAATCGTTTTTGTTTCCATGAGTGTTATCTAAAACAAAAGAAGATTATCATTCATGAACTGTGTTTTAGCATGTGCAGTTAGTCCTGATAAAACAAACGAAACACTGAAAAACAGTTAAAAATATTCACTCCCTCACTCGCCCAAACAAACACACTGATACATGCACGCTCAGATCGAGCCAGATGTTCCAACCCTCAAAAAGACAGGCACAGACGCTTGAGACTTCCTGTGTTTTCCAGGCATTTAGTAAGGTTCGTCTCATGCACAGCAGACAAAAACACTCTCACAGTATGTGCGTCTTTCAAAAGGGGGAGATGTTCCAGTCTCTTACTCCTCTCTCATGGGAACTTCTTCTAGAGGTACTATTGCCTCCAAGGAGCCAGTGCTGCAATGCTGAAATGTTGTTATGGAGATGACAGTGTGCAGTAAGAAGAGAACAAGCACACAAAGTTTTAATTTACTGCCATGAAGACGATTTGTACATGACACCGCTCCTGATGATAACCTCCTATGCAAAGAAAATGAGCCTGGGAGGCGTGTCAGAGCACATGCAGCGCCTACAGCGGAGTCACACCCACTCCATCTGACATCACAGCACTCTGGACCCTGACTGGTCAAATATTCCTCTTCAAACCCTGATGAGAAAGAGAGAAACACTGGCTTAGAGTAGGACAGAACACTGTACACAGAGCCAATGGCTCTTAGGAGCTGAGTCATATTAGTGAATCAAAAACAAACATTTCTGAATGAATATCTCCAATAAGCTGGTTCTTCTTATTAAACCACAAACACTTACAAATCAGTTGTAGTTTTTTTACAACTCACTCACTGAACAGCAAGTCATTCATTTCATCAAGCCCAACCCAATGTTTATTAATATTTTGAACTAGCTTTTGTTTTTATATTTTCAGTTTTCATACTAATTTTAGTTTAAGTGATTTTGTTATGTGCTTTTGTCATTTTTATTAGTTTTGAAAATGTCAATTTAATATGAACTTTATTTTTATGTTAGTTTTAGTAAATTAGTTTTATCAGTGGTATTTAAAAAAAATAAAAGACTTGTTCTTTTTTTATTTTTTTTTACATTTATTATTTAATTACATGTGGCAACAGAGTTTGCATTTTCCAAATAGTTTTCAACAAATTCAAATTTAACCAAAATTGTTCAATTCCTTGCAATTCCCTTTACTAATAATAAATGTTAACTATGATGTTGCAGTGGAGACAGTGGTGTAAATAGTTTAATGGTTAACTAGTTAATTTTATTTTGATCCAAGGGACCACCAATTAAAAATGCATATGGATCAAAGTGTCTGCTTAATATCTAATAATACTCTCTATATGTAAACAATAAGGTACGAGAGGCTGTGCTGTATCATGAATAAGTCACGGCTGAAGGGCGTTGTTAGGCACAACGCAAAACAGAGTGCCTGCAACCCCTTCAGCCATGACTTATTCACGATACAGCACTAACCTTGAGTACCTTATTGCTTTTATAAAACGGTTACTACACAATACAAATATTAATGCCAAAAAACAGCTACATTATTATGCCATTATGGCAAAGACTGCCTTTATGAGCGTGTCAGTCAGTAGCAAAGACTTTTATATTGAAAAGACTGAATTGTTGTCAACACGGAACAAGACGCAACTGACAAATGCTTTGACTAGCGCTGTCAGTCCCGGGAAAACCCTTTAATTGTTGAAAGGACAAGATAATACATCGGACATTTAAACAGATTTTTGATTATGAACACAGGACTGACCTGAAGGAAAATGCTAAATCTGAATGCAAGTAATAAACTCGCTCACTCAATCTTTTTGTCACAAATCTACATAATACAGTAAGCATCACTGAACAATATCAATTGAGAACAAACAATTTATGTTGCTAAGAGTGGTTGCTAAGGGTGTTGTGTAGTGATACACAGAACTGTTGGGTGAAGCGGTCATAGCCATGTTTTATCACGAATAAAACACAGCTATTGACCAATCAGAATCAAGCACAGGAACTAACCATTTTATAATACCAAATGTGTAATTTATGTGGGCAAAAAATGTTCTTAAGAATTCAACTTCATTGCAGCAATTTGAAGAATGTCTATTCTATTCCAGCATAGCAATGAGCCTGTGAACACAGTGAGGTCCATATAGAACAGTGGTTCTCAACCCAGTGTCCCCCTACCTATTATAGGTCCCTTACCACCCCCCATCAAATAAAATGTCTAATGTCTAATTGTCTTCCCTGAATATTTATTACACTTAGGCCTATTATTATATATGTGACCGGCAATGTGTAAAATCCGGCATTGTATAGAATGCCTGGGAATATATAGAATCCCTGAAGTTTGTAGGCAAAGTATGAAATGGTTAATATTTCACACAGTTCCTAGGCATTCTATACAATGCCAAAGGGCCAGCCGGCTTGTCATTCTGTATAATACCTAGGTAATGTATAGAATGCCTAGGAAAAGTATGCAACAATCACAAAAACCAGACATATCATACTTTGCCTACAAACTTCACGCATTCTATATATTCCCTAGGCATTCTATACAATATCTGCTTATCAAACATTGCCGGTAACATATACACTACCATTCAAATGTTGGGGGTCAGTAGAATTCTTTTTTATAAACTGATACGTTCATTCAGCAAGGATCCATTAAAGGGGACCTATTATGCAAAATTCACCTTTACATGGTGTTTGAACAAAAATGTGTGTTGGCAGTGTGTGTACACAACCACCTTATAACGATAAAAATCCACACAATCCTTTTTTAAATCTTCGTAAATCATAAGCAGTGTCTCAGAACAAGCCATTTGCAGATTCTGTACAAACTGACGTCACTTTGTACAGGCCCCGCCCACGACTGTTGATGGACACTGCCGTATTAGCATAGACTCCGCCCTGAACGAGTTGTACACAGTCCGCCATGGTCTCGACGCAGAGGAAGCTGTAGCTACAGGATTGTCTTGTAAGCAATTGAGGCGTTTTGTTGTTGGATGTAAGAGTGAACACAACAGTCTTCATTTACTCCCGACATCCCAGCCGCGGATTAGTTTTGTTTTTGAAGGGAATACGCCACAGATCTAATATACACATGCGATTTCTGTCCCTGCTGTTTACGTTCACAGACATAACCGACTGTATTTATGTGAACTTTGTGTGTTTTTGTCAACCTTTTGTGTATTTGACAGTTTAAGCACAATATAAAACGTGAAGAGAATTTAGTTTAATACACATGAGACATTGGTCTACCTGCCAGTGAAAACGCTCAGAAAACTATACATTTTATCGAAGTTTATACTGGTATACTATAGCTTTAAAACGCATGCAGATAATAAACGTTCATGACAAAGAAGAACTGCAATGTCCCTGAGCGTGATCGGGATATAGGTGATAATCAAAACCAAGATGTCTTGTTTTTAGCATTTAGTATCTGATGCATGCAGGAGCTGTGAACGAAGGAAGCGCTATTCTGGATAGGGGCAGGGAGCAGCAGCTTATTTGCATTTAAAGACACATGCACCAAAACAGCATGTTTTTGCTAGCACTCAAAAAATGGGTATTTACAACATGGTATAATAAATAGTTGGCGATGTCACTTTGTAAAGAAACATTGTGCCTCTAAAGACTGAACACTTGCTTTTTCAGGCCACCAAAATGCTTTTGCCATATAAATTAATGACCAAAACAAGACAGCAATAGAAACAAGGGAAACAGGAACTAAACCACAGGAACTGAACATGGGCACAACAAGACAAAACAATATTAAAATAAGAGTCTATGAAACAAAGACGCAAGGAATCGTGACACTAGTAATAATAAGAAGAAATGTTTCTTGAGCACCAAATCAGCATATTAGCATTCTGAAGGATCTTGTGACACCGAAGACTGGAGTAACAGGAAAAAAAAAACCTTTTAAAATGAATTCAAATAGAAAACTTAGTTTGTTGAAATTATAGTGATATTTCACATTATTACCGTATTTTTGGTCAGTCGTGGTGAGCATAAGAGACTTCTTTCAAAAACATTAAGAATCCTTACCCACCCTAAACTTTTGATCCGTGGTGTATATTATATATTTTTTTAATTTATAACATTTATTTTGGTGCATATTGTTATTATTAATATTATTATTATTACTATTACTATTATTTACCTATATATCATTTAAAAAGCATGTCTTGAATGCCACATAACAGATTTGATTTGACCGGATAGTTAAAATATCATTATCATTAGTTTCCCAAGGAGCAAAAAAGGCATGTGAACAGAAATTATATTTCTGAATGTTAACTTTGATTGGGTACATTATCACAAACTGCAGCCAATTAGCAAACAAGAAGCATTCCTATTAATTTTTCTAACCGGAAAACAAGAATAAGAAAAAAGCGTATTGTTTTATACTGTGTCTGAATCCTAGACGTGCATCCATTGCGTTTGAGTTCAGCAGACGGCTTAAGGGACCTGCTTTGGTTTTTTTAGGGCTAAATGGTTACTAAGGACTTTTTTGCAATGCATAACAGAACTCAAGAGAACACTTAAGTAATTAAGGGAAAATACTTAATGACAGCCTTAAGGTTCCTTAGTTTTTTCTCACTAAGGGTAAACTTAACCTTATAAGGTAAAGTTTTCTTAACTTAAAAGGCTTTCATGCAACTGGTCCAGACTGTTGCAATAAAGTTGGAAGCACACAATTCTGTACATTTAATGCAATAGAAGGGGTTGTCCATATAGTTTTGAGCCTTACAGTGTATGTACTGTTACCTGCGCTGATTGACGTTTACCTGCACAGAGAAAGCTGGGCAGGCCGGCATACAGCAGACGGTCATTGTCAGGTAGGATGAAGGGGCAGCTGGCTGTGACCTCACCACAGTAGTGCCTGCACGGGAGCCACCTTACACACTGCCGCTGGGGAACTGGAAAATATTCTGCACAAAGCCAGGCTTTATACACTGCCTGCAACACAAATATTACCATGCTCACATTATTTACATTTATGCTAAATGTTTCACTCAAGCTTGTGGGTGGCTGGTATTACTACTTGCTTTCTGTAATGCATTTAAATCCATCTACACAACCTCATCTAAAATGTTTTTGGTAGTAACTATAAGAGCCTCTCACCTGACACAGGTGTGTTTGCGCGCGCACTGAGTAGTCATCCGCCATATATTTGCGCGTAAGTAAGTCAAACTCCTCATATTTTTCCTGAGCGTGTTGGTCGAGTCGGATGTACGCGTGAACACACGCGCTGCACACGTCCCCGTCCTCCGGCCCGCCGCTGAACAGGTCACGAATGACACGCGCCAGGGTGCAGTTGAGCCCGTCCGGACTGGTCATGCTCTCCAGCAGGTCCGCTATTGTGAGCGCGTCGCAAAACGACAAGCTGAAATTCCGGAAGTACTCCAAAAACGCGTGTGGCGACACCGTGGGCACCGGTATAGAATAGGAGGAGCTCACCGAGCCGCTCTTCTGTCGGTAAAGCGTAGAGCACGCGGACTCCATAGGCGCACGGCGCCGCGCGTCAGCCTCCACGCACTCTGGCCCGTTTTCTGTCAGATTGCTCAAGAGAACCCCGCAGTCCTCATCGCGAAGGCCCGTCTGGGCGTCGTGACTCGCGTTGCTCCAGGTTCTCCGGTGAGTCCGGTCTCTCGAGCGGAGCTTGCCTCCCGCGCAGAGCCAGAGGTGATCAGACAGGAGCGCCGTGAAAAAGAGCAGCGACGCGAGGCTCATGCGCCATCTCTGCACCTTCTCCGGCTCCGCGCACGGTTTATCAATGGGTTCGGTCACGCGGCAGATTTCTAACTCGGCGTCAAGTTTCCTTCCACACCGCCAGGCGCCCGTGATCATATTTTAGAGGGGGAGACAAAGCGCGAGCTCACACGGGCGGGTCTCCTCCGCAATATTTCCCACCGCGGCGTTTACATGATGGCTCGAAGCATCCCTTTCACCTGGTGCTCAAAATGAATCTGCACTGCAAACACCTGCGTCTGAATTACCGAGACAGTGCATGATAAAGCACATGCCGCGAGACTCCATCACCTACCCCGCATCTCCTTGACAACACATCGTACGCAGCCGCGTCTTACTCATTCACGGGCATCTCTGAGGCGGCGGGGTGAAGAGCTCGTGCGCGTTTGTCTGTCTGTAGGGGGCTTGTCATCTTTCCGTGGTCTCGTTCACTCTGTCGCCATCTTCGCTCGCACTCAGCCGATCCCTGAGATGTTTTAATTAAAGGCGGGGGTGTGGCGCGTGCGCTGTCGCGCGCATCCTTGCCTCCTCCATTGAAACTTCATTCACCATGCGCTCACCATGCGCTCACCATTCAACAGCGCGCATTGTTACCCACCCCACCCCTTGAGGAATCACCCCTTTCGCCTTCCTCGGGTGGGCAGACACACAGAGCCCGGTTATGAGCACAGAGCATCGTCATAGCACTGGGAGAATGTGCCTTCGATTGTCTTCCGGTCATTTTGATCCGTTTTCGGTAAAGAAACGCTGTGAATACCATTTGGTTTTAGCATTGGAACCAGGCATTGTGATGTCAACACAACTGACAATTTTTTTCATTCTTATATTATAATAGTTTTATTTTAATTTATAATTATTTTTATATATATTTTATATATATATATATATATATATATATATATATATACACATACACACATTTTGACTGGTAAATCTATTAATCAGTTTTATTTCACCTAAATAGCACCCCACACATACTGTTCTAATAAAGGAATGAAACTGGGGTAAACGACTAGAAGTTTTTCTACATGGCAATAAAACAGCTACAGCACTTTCTTTAACACCTGCAGTACCATAAAAATGTTTTGGAGAAATTAGGGATGAATGGATTTCTGGCAAAGGATATGCAAGGTAGGTGTAATGAATTTGTAAAATAAACATGGACTAAAATTGTTGCTCTAAGAGTTTACTTAATGAAAGCATAACAATACAGACGTATGTGTGAAATATTTTAAAATTTAACCAAGAAAAAGGACACCTTTTGTCCAAATTCTTTACCTATTCTTTTAACTGATATTGTGTTCAATATTTCATCTATATTCAATGATTTTTTTTCTATCATTTTCTGTAGGGGGATCTATCTAGATAGATAGATAGATATGCCTGCACAGACTTTTCACACTAGATGGCGCTATGAACCCATATAAGAGACTGCAGCGTGAAACTTGGCAGCAGTAGCAGAGAAAACAACATGAACTGAGGGAAGTGTTGAGAGGGGAGGGTGGGATTTATCATTTGGACTTTTGATCCTGTGCTATAATAAGCCTTGAGGGACTAGGTGTGTTTCTGGGGCCGAGCTCTGTCCAGATCTTTTACTCGTTTTAAATAAACTCTAGAGCATTTGCAAGCCCTGCAGGGCTTATGAAAGAGTTAGTATTCTCCTCAGACAGCATTTGTTTTGAGTGCTTTTGTAAAAGAGAGATGGTGGGGGCTCCTCTGACTTCTTTTCATCCGGAAATCAGTGTTGAAGTTTGAGGTCATGTTAGTTAGTAGCAGAACCTAAATACTAGATTTTATCCAAAGCAAAATAGAGAACACTAATTGCAGGGAGAATCCACTTGGAGCACTTTTTAGGTCTTTCAGATCACGTTATGTTGTTGCAGTGGCAACCAAACTCTTTTCACAGACAAGCAGTTACATGCTTTTATTCGGCACCTTTATAGGCGAATATGATGTCCCTGTCCTTCGTTGTGATCAGCTTGTCTTATTTTATGATGAACTATGTTCAAGCACGTTTGTAATGGTACATCAAGACTCAGCAGACAACAGGGAAATGCTGCACCATTGTAAATTTCACAATCAATCCCACATGGAATCTGTCTGCAAGGAATTCCACTGAAATCTACGGAACCTTCTGGAAATTCAGCGTGCCTATATTCAATGTTTCTCTGCTTATGACATCAGACTGCTGGCAATTCAAAAAGTTTTACACATCCCTGCATCCCCTTTTTTGTTTATTAAATATTTTTAATAATTTTATATTGTTTTTAGCTCCTAATTCATAGTTTTCGGTCATGTGACTGGCATGGAGACTGCAGGCGTGGCAAAACATCCATAAAACTCCAGCACAGGCCTGTCAGTTTTCCATCCGTTTCAAGCCACAGATATTTAAAACACTTCTCAAAAGAAGAAAAACAAATGTATGTGAACAAACTAAAATGCTTAACATGTAAAATGCTTAATGTACTAAGAGAGTGATATTAAAAGTCAAAATTCAGTGGACACTTTATGATCCATACTACAAGAAAGCATACAGTATGTATGTAAAAACAAACTGTCTTTTGCATTAAGCTATATTTAGCATTTTCATTTTAGTTTTTTGTTTATGGGAAAACACTTAATGTGCAATTTAGCACATTGCTTTCATATTTTGTTTGCCTGTATATAGTATGCATCATCAACAAGGTGATAGACTGGTCCCCTGTCCAGGATGTTTCCTTGCTTGTGTCCCGAGATGCTGGGATAGGCTCCAGCCTCCTGCGACCCAAGGAAAAGCGGTACGGAGAATGAATAAATAGATCATCAATAAGGTGAATACTGAATTTGGACTTTTAATATCACTTTACATTACTTAAATGTGCACTATAACTTTTTTTGTTCAAAAATAACAAAATTTAAACAATGTGTCAATACACCATCAATCCTTCCAAAACATGTTTTAAGTGTTTATATTTATAAGTGTTTATATTTTTGACGGAGCAGGATGCTTTTCACAAAATTGCAAAATTGCGTACTAACATCACTCACCCGTGCATGTCATATCGGTAATCGGAAAAAAAGTTTAAAGGACAAATCGTGTCCTCCCTCAAAATCGGGTCTCTATCAGTTAATGATTGTACCAAGATTAAAGTTTGAAGTATGTATAGCTTACTATGTAGTGCATAATAAAACTAATTTAACAATTTCTTTCACTTGATAAACTGTTAATTATTATTATTAATAATAATAATAATAATAATAATAATAATAATAATAATAGCATTTTTAATTAATAATAATTAATTAATAATAATTAAGTGAATAATTGAACATCACTACATACTTTTTATAACTGAAATATTTGGACATTTAACAAATTAACACAATTACATTTAAGACTGTAAGTGTATAATGCATGTATTAACTAAGCAATCAGGGTAATCAGCTATCTATATGCTATGCTGGTACATAAGCTAAAAATAATACAGACATTAATGGTCATTATAATGTAGTTCAAACAGCATTTATCATTGCATGATTTTGTAGGAATTGTAATCAGGCGCTAAACAGAGTACCTATTAAAAGTACGCTTGGGGTCCTAATAGAGACCCGGTTTTGAGGGAGGACCTGATTTGTCACCACAACAATTACTTTGACGCATGTGGGAGTGGCACAGGTTATTTGTTACGAGTGAGAAAGGTTGACATGGAGCAACTAAATTTCAAACCTCCGGGAAATCACCATTTTTAAAAAAAAATGCCCAATAGAGAAGCTTCTGTTTGCAAAAAGAGAATGTGACAAAACAAGAATCAAGATTGGCTTGGCTTTTCGGAGATGGTGAGAACTGAGGGATTTGAAATGCTGTAGAAGAAACGCTGATATGGCATTTTATTATTCAACAGTATTTTATTGAACAGATAAGTTGTCATATGTACAGTAGCTCTCTAAAAGAATTTATTGTAAAGTGTAAGGTGAAGGGTCATTTCATTAGGGTTGTTGTAGCACTATGCTGGAATTTATTTTCAAAGAAGTACCGTGTCTGTTAATGAGTATAGCTACAGTCAGCTGTGACAGACTTCCCCTACGCACCAGACTTAAGTTAATCTGGGGAGTCTCCTAATCGACACTTACAAATTTATACTCTACTAGGTATCTCCTCTTCGACACTTGAGAACACTATCACACTTGAGAATAGGTCTCAAGTGTTTCACTTAAGCACTATCACTTGGGAATTGAAATACAGTGCATGCATAATTACTATGCAAGTTGATTTTCTGATCATTTTCTTTTTCTGATCAAATATAAGAATCACATACTAAAGTGTAGTAATATACATGAATACTGCTTTTTTTATAGGCTTTATAGATTTATCTTCTAGTATCTGGAAGTTTTGGAAGATCAGTAAGATGCCTACTGATTTGAAATACAACAATTCAATAATTCCTAGTTTTATTTTCATAATTTTCACGACTTGCACAGGCACATGAAGTCACCAGTGCAGCAGGCAAGCTTGGAATATGGAAAAGCTTACATTCAGCAGATGGAATATTGCCATTACATTGATTTTGTCAGGAGAAAAGACGATCTGAACACCGTTGTGTAAGTTGTGGCATTACTTTACTCTGGCATTACATGGCTCACATCCCTCTGATCCCGATATAAATAATATTACTATAATTAAAAATCTTTTTTGGAAGACAAAAGTTTTTTCTTATGAAATATTGTGATTTCTTTTGGTAAAATACATGAAATATAATCATATATGGGTAACAGAGAAATTATAGCTACAATTTGCTTCAAGCTACACTAACAATTAATACGATTAAAACACTTCTACTTAAAAGTCACTAGCAATTACCATTGAGTGT
Organism: Megalobrama amblycephala; assembly: GCF_018812025.1. NCBI lineage: Eukaryota > Metazoa > Chordata > Actinopteri > Cypriniformes > Xenocyprididae > Megalobrama > Megalobrama amblycephala. The sequence continues at coordinate 5,842,125 of NC_063047.1, forward strand.
TTGTAATAACTTCTGACTGTGATCCAGTGTGGATTTTGGTCAAATGATGAGGCAGAAATATGTTTGTAATAACATTTTAGAAGAATTTTATGGGGAAGATATACAAATACAACTTCTGTGGGGGGCGTGAAGGAAAAGTAATATAACTAGTAGTGTAACTAATTACTGTGACCATAAAGTAATACGTAAAGTAATAATATTACTTAATAAATTACATTTTTTGAGTAGCGAGCCCAACACTGCTCATTACCTAATTGTTCTCTAATATGATGGGTTCTTCATGTGTAATTCAGCAAACCCTCCTCTGTTACTAGGAAAACGCAAATCTGGATTTCTTTATTACTTCAGTTTGTTATTCAAGTCATGAGGTTATATATTTAGACAGTCGTCTAGTCTTGTCCATCTGCATCCGGTATTTCAACAAACACTTTGGCTCAAAGTGTTGGGGACATTTAGTTTTCAAAAGCATATAAATGTTACTCATGCAAGAAAAAGGAATGTTAGTTATCATTAATTAAAATTTTCCTTCACACAGCTTAAGATCCTTCCCATCTAAACTGGTTTTATCTATTAAGCCTAGTAGTGCATGTTTTATGAGATGTAGGATAACCATATTCATCCGCACTGTCACTCACAGCCGAAGCACAACCAAAACAATGTTCTTCCGCAAAATGCATGCAGTTTTGTTTTTTAACTGCTAATAGGCCAAAAGTTACATAGTGTATCTTTAAAAAATAACTGGCAGGCAGTGGTGGACAACCTTGTTTTGCCGTCCAGCTGGGTGTTCCTATAAGGGTGTGTCTATGAATACTCTTAGCTCTATTTTCACACATTTGACCTTGTGTCAATTTTGCAGAATTCCACATATTTCTCCCCAAAAGTAGAAAATTTGAAAGAAGGAAAAAGACACAAAACACACACTCACTGTTTCTTTCTGTTTCCGCACTATTTTTTTTTTTTAATCAATCTTTTCCTCTGTTTTTTTCTTTTCTTCTCTCTTGATATGCATACTCTTTAGTTTTGTGCTGTGCTGTTGAGAGGACTGAGAGAACTTTTGTGTGTATGTTCATTTTGTGAATGAATTACCCGACCCCTCCGCACCTTTATCCAACATGGGGTCACAGTTGAGAGGGCATAAGTCAAACTTCAAAGATGAGATAAAGATCAATTGAAACGCACACCAACTAAGAACACTTGCTGGTATTTACTTACAAACGGATGCAGAAACACTTGATATACACAGTTTTAGGAGAGGAGAGTTGTTCCACTGAATCAATGACACACGGAAATAAAAATCTTATTCTAGTACCCTGAATTTGGAGGAAGATATTAATTAGTTCACACTTGTACACTATTGTTGTGCCTTTGATTAGGGGTTTCCCACGTTACTGAGTTACTCATCATGATCCTTGACATCTGACCCCTGAAAGATAAAGGTCAAGTTGGGAATGTGCTGACGTTTACAGAACACCACTTATCAGAAAGACACAACTCAATCTGTGGTAATGTGTGTCACTCTCTTAAAAAGTGAAAGTATACAGTATACATACAAGTATTTCTGGAAATAAATCAGTGTAATGTATCCTGTACTTGGTGTAAGTGTGTTGTAAAGAGAGTGGTGAAAGGCTGCAGTTTGTCAGAATGACAGAAGAGGGCAGCAGCATCTGCATTACATACCTCTGTGTGGAATGTGTGTGAGCGTAATGAAATGTGCCGATTGATTTTGTGCTTTGGAATTGTCAGAAATACAACCAACTGCTTCATAAGGAGCCATAGAAACCGCAAATCTGCACCAAAAAACACACTGAAAGCCCTTCAGTTAAACTGTTTCTTCTAACAGTATTCAGGTTCCCTTCATTCAGAAATGATCTCAGTCTGCTGTTAACAATTACAGCACATTCAGGAACTATAGTTTAAACAGATTCTATTCTATTGTTTTGCTTTCAACTTGAGAGTTCAACTTGACGGTCACAATTTTTGTCTAGCATATAATGTGAAGAAGTGAAGATTGTTTTAACAGTTTATTTATGGATATTAAATTAACTATTAAATAATTTGTAGAGATTTATTAACCTTGGATAAAGAAAGAAGACTTGTTTCTCACAGCTAAAAGTGAACCTCTCTGTGACCCTCTATTCCTTCTTGTAATCTCCTCTTTAGGTTTGTCCTAGGCACAGATAAATTTGTTTGTCTCCTTGTTAAACACTAATAGTTAAACATCACAACAGTTTATCTTTGGAGAAAAAGTCTGCTTGAATATCTATTGTTAAATCAATGAGATAAATCAAACTCATTGTGTGAATTAGAGATAGTTTTCCTAACGCCTGAGCTGCTCACACTTTCAGGATGTTTGAGTGGCTCTTTAAATGTCTGTATTCATAACAATTAATATACTCACAAAAGTTTAATATTTTTTGTTTAGCTTTTTAATTCTTCCTATATTCCTTTTTGTAAAGATCAATTGCGATTGTGTTAAATGTGCTCTTTAAATAAAGTCTGACTTGACACTTTACAATAAGGTTTCATTTGTTAACAGCATTAGTCAAATACATTAGTTAACATAAACTATGAACAATACTTCTACAGCATTCATTAATCTTAGCTACTGTTGATCTCAACATTTACACAATTCACTTCTAAGGTCAAAAGTTGTATAACATTCCTAACATCATTTTAAATGATCATTTTAAATGAACATTAACAAAGTTAATAAATGCTGTAAAATATATATTGTTCAGTGTTAGCACATGTTAGTTAATGCATGAACTAATGTTAACAAATTAGACCTCTATTCATTAAGGACACATTAAATTGTTCAAAACTGACAGTAAAGGCATTTATAATGTTACAAATGAGTTCTATTTCAAGTAAATGTATATATATATATATATATATATATATATATATATATATATATATATATATATAAATAAATCAAAGAATCCTGAATCACAGTTTCCAAAAAAATATTAAGCAGCACAATTGATTTAAACATTGATCATAATATTGAGCAGCATATCAGCATTGTAGAAAATGTTTCTGAAGGTTCATGTGATATTTAAAATTATTTTTTATTATTAAAATATTTTTTAAAATAACTGTTTTCTCACTGGCCTAATGAGAACAATATTGTAAAGCAACATTTAGATGACGGTTGTGAGTGGTCGAGATGTTTTTGTAGAATAAACTTCATCCATTTACTATATTCTCCACAAAGACAAGTGAGCAGGGCCAGCAGAAGCCCCCCATGTCCAAACCATGAGACCCCACACTGTGATTCACAGATGGAGTTGAGTGATGGGCTGTCACAGTTTTCCCCCAGACCCTCTCAGTACCAGCCATATTCATTGCATTAGTCTTTTAGTCTTAAATTAGCCATAAATAAGTTGCACTAAAAAGGTGTTCCTGGGTCTGCTGTGTGGCTGTTCGGTGGAATATTCAGTCTATTTAGTAAAATCATTTTAAAAATGTTCAAAAATTCAAAAGGAACAGGCTACAACTGCTGCTTTTGAATATGCAAACTCACTCAAACACAAGTGACACCTGCAGTTAATATGTCAGACTCCAGACCTGTGAGACCCAACATGTTGTGTGTGTGTGTTTGTATGAATGAATGAATGACAACAGTGTGTGCTTCTCTGGAGGACCACTGTTCTGAGCTGATGTATCTGAGCCAGTATCCGCTCAGCTATACAAATACTGACTCACAATTATATTACAGCCTGTGCGTATGAGTGTGCATCTGAATGTGTGGTCCACGGCCCCGTACACCTTCCCCGACGACAGAAAAATTGTCCTCTTTGCCAAGTTACATTAGTGTCAGTGCAAAGAGGAGGTGAGGTCAAGCATGTGCAGTCACATGGTAGATCAGATTCAGTGCGAGTGTTTGTGTGTGTGTAGGTGTGTGATGGAGAAAGATAAAGTACTTTACAACACAGCATCAGGAGAATTACCACCACATCCCGTCTCTGTCCATCTAATGAGGTCTGTAATATCTGGAGAAATCTGTTAACATTCCCATTTATCTCAATGGCAGTTGCTGGTTGGCAAAGGACCCTCTGGAAGTAAGCAATCGCCAAGTTGCCATCTTAAAGCTTCGTTTTTTCCCCCCAGGTCAATCACTTGAGCTGTAAATGCCATGTGACTAATCATTCTTGAGTTGATTGGCTGATGGCAGCACAAAAGCATGCACTGTACAAAAATTTTCAGGCAGCAGACAGACATATGTCAATTTCATGCTTTTAAGTAACTTCCCCCCCATCCCCAAAAAATGTAGGGTCTTTAAGATTTTTTTTTTTTGATTTTTTTTTTTAAGAAGTCTCTTTTGCTCAACAAAGCTGCATTTATTTAATAATACAACAAAAACAGTAATACTGTAAAATATTATTACAATATTGCCAAATATTATTACAATTCAATAGCTGTCCATTTTAATATATTTTAAAATGTAATTTATGATGGTAAAGCTGAATTTTCAGCATTACTCCTGTCTTCAGTGTCACATGATCCTTCAGAAATCATTCTATTTTGCTGGTTTGGTGCTCAAGAAACACTTATTGTCTTTTGACTTTTGATCAATTTAATGTGCCCTTGCTGAATATTTATGAATCATTTATGAATATTATGATTTATTAATTTCTTAACCTTAAGAATTTTTTTTTTTAAATATAATTTAAGTTTATATTAGTTTTATGGGGATTGTCCATAGAGATAATGATTTTTACTGTACAAACAGTATATTCTGTCCCTCGACCCTAATCCTACCCATCACAGAAAATGTTCTGCATTTTTCCTTCATTTTGTATGATTTTTTCCTCACGGGGACCAAAAGATGTCCCCGCAAGGTCAAAAATTACTGGTATTACTATTGTTGTGGGGACATTTGGTCCCCATAGGGTTTACCAGGACCACAGAGACACACACACACACACACACACACACACACACACACACACACACACACACACACACACGCACACACACACTACACACACGTCTCAGACAAAAGCAAGTGGTGTATTTAGAATGGGTGAATGGCAAGATGCAGGCATGTGAAGAAATTACATTCAATGACACTTTCAGTTAACTGTGTGTGTGTGTGTTCTGTTCTGAACTGGATGGTGTTTATCACAGAACTGCTCAAGATGAAAGAGAGAGAGAGAGAGAGAGAGAGAGCTGAGCTGGCTGAGTAAACTGTTTTTTTGTTTGTTTGTTTTAGCACAAACTACAGAAAGATACACAGCACAGGCCCTACAGACACTATACAGTCTTATTTTCATCTCTGTTTCTTGAGATCGACACACAAACCAAAACAATATTTTCACGGAATACCATGAAAAAAAAAAAAATGACTGGTCTGAACAAGTGAATAAATAAGTGTGTGTGTATTCTAGAGACACACTACAGAGAACCATCTCAGAGAACACACACCGCTGTATCCTTTACCACGTGTCTTTCCCTTTGACCCCTCGGTGCTGACGGATTCATCGTAAGCGGTTGCCTTCCTGCTAAGAAAACTTTTAACACCTTCTATTTGTACAGATGTAGGCATGCACGGCTCACTCTCTCACACACAGCTAATTATCTTACTATTTGTCTTCTGTAGTTGTGCCGTGGCTTTCACAGCACAGAGATGTATGTTACCCAAGATACCCAAATGAACCACAGCAAAATATTTAAGATATTTAATACCGAATCATATGATCTGGACAACACCCAGATTTAAGCTCTGCTTTACATATCCAAAAGCGATCAAGTGTGTGTGTGTGCCTCTTATTTTGATGGGAAATCAGGCTGTTTTTGTAATCTGGGGTTGCAGTTCTGACTATATTCTTTCGCAACGTGTCCATGAGACTGGAGAGAAAAGATTTGAAAAGAGAGAGGAGTGGGAGGACAAAAAGACATTGTTATGTGAAACATGTTGATAAAAGACACACAACAGTGGTTTGTGCAAGATTGAGTGAGTATATCTGTATCATCACAGTCTGCTCCCTAGAAATTTTATGAAAGGATCAACCTCAGAGGCTTTACATAGGACTTGAAGGACTTCAAATCCCATGGTATTCCATTGAAATAGCAAGGGAGAGAAATGATGAACTGGTTCAACATGGAAAAACTCCTACAGCTGAATGTATTAGAAAGTCATAAAAGTTCTCTCATCTGTTCTTATCCTGGAATAGAAAAAAAGCTGTCTGGCAATTTTAAAAAAAGTTCCATGTGGTTTATATTAATTTTTATTTTTTATTTTTTTTTTTTAATAAAATCAAATATTAAAATTATAACAATAATTCAAATAAAATATATAAAAATTATAACTCTATTTTGTAATATCAAAAATATTAAGGTAGAGATTAAACAGAAGTAGCAGCAGATCTTTTCTTCCATATTGTGACATACATCTGAGTGAAACAAATTATCAAAAAAGAACAAATATAAAAGAATTAAGATGCATTTACAAAATAAGGTGAATTTTTATTGCCAACTTTAATATATATATATATATACACATTATATATATATATATATATATATATATATATATATATATACACACACACACACACATACATATACATTATATATATATATATATATATACACACACACATACATATACATTATATATATATATATATATATATATATATATAAAGTATTTAAAATACTATTTAAAAAGTCAAAATGTTATTATATTATATTAAATTATAAAGTATTTAATTAATATATGAATAATATTTAATTAGATAAAAAGGAACTTTATTTTTGTATTTGTGAAATGCATTAAAAAATTGAAAAATTCCATTTTAAAGTACAACCATCAAAAGTAATTTTTAAGTGCCAAATCAGGTAGAAATAACTACAACAACTGCACTTGTTACAGTGTAGTGTAATAATGTGAGGTCTTCATGTGAAAAGTATGTCTAAATCAACATTATAGCCTTACTACTCATGCAATGCGCGCACACACACACACACACACACACACACACACACACACACACTCATATAGACTATGTAAAATAAATATACTGTGACAGATCTAATATCAAAGTACTTCTCATGAACTGAAGCATAAGCTTAGGAAATCTTTCTGTTTCTCTCTCTTTTTCTCGGTTTCTGTCTGACACACATTCCTTTGCATGTCTCAGTCTCTCACATTCATACACAGAATGGCTGAGTGAGACAGACAGAGAGAGAGAAAGAGAGAGAGACTCTTTTTTGTGTTTCTTTGTCTTGCTTTGTTAACTCTCTCCTTTTCTCTCACATTCACACACGCATAAAGCGAAGAATCGTGAAGCTCCAGCTGACCCGCAGAAAAGTCAAAGACGGAATTAGAGGAGACTTCAGGAAGCAGCCGCTTACTTGGGATGCATAAACGCAGTGAAGCCAAAACCCCCCATTCTGGTCAAAACATCCAATTTACTCATCAAAGTGTTTAGGCTGCCGCCGCTGCTGATGGCTGTGACAAGGCCAGAGAGGAAGATGACAGTGTTGTGCTTTGACTTCTACAGCAAAGGCTGAGGCTTTATGGCTGGAATAACAGAGTCGGGCCCACAGCAGATCTCTAATAATGGCAACACACACTGTTGACACCGCAAGCGAGTGGGGTGATGTGATGTGACTAAACCAGAATGCTCAGTGCAAATGGTGTCACATCATGCCTAAATAAAGAAAATACATTTTGTAAATAAACCCTTTCCGACCTGCTAATTGGGGCGTAAGTCCTCTTAAATGAGCTTGTTTTAAAACGTCGAAAAACATCTAAATGATACAGTGCAAAGCAAGTGCAGTGGTTGATGGATTATACTTTCATATTCATTATATTTCCATACATTTTTAAGTTGTTGACACATACTACGGAGGGTGTTTTCCTACGAAATCACCACAGAACATAACCCATACTTACAGAAAGCAAATTCAGATTAAAAGCAAACTCGCAGTCTCTCTTTCTCATAGCTGTCGGCGTGTATTTGCGGTCCAGGACAAACAATGATCTTAATCCTCGGCTGGTTTTAGGCATGTTTATAGAAGTGAACTGAGTGGTCTCTCTGTGGTTTGTGAAATGAAGCCTCTCCCTGCACAGGCAAATGTGTTCTGCCGTGAAATCTCTTCTCTTAATCAACCACAGACAACAAGAGAGGAGGGCCGCAAATAATAGTACACGCTGACCACTGCAAAAACAAACATCCTGTCTATAGGAGACACACATCCTTCTTTCTGTCCCTCATATCTTCCTATTTCTCTTCATCTCTGTCAGTATTTATTTGTCCTGAGACAGTGGAAGCGATGCTGTTTTTCATCTCTTGTTCTCAGCATGTGCAGATTCAGCCCTTACTGTGCCATTAAAGGTTCAGTCTATAATGTAGCATTAGAGGGTGGAGCATTACCAGTAGCAACCCCTACTGACATAAAAGACCTCAGAAAGCCCCTCTTTTTTGCTTAACTGTTTATTTTGCATAACAAAACGTATTAGGAAAGGGGGAAGCTCTACTCTGGGCCTCCATACTGGGGTTTAGTAATGCAGCCTACTTTGAGGAATTGTAGTATTTGGTTAAACACTAAAGGCGACTTCATTAATGTTTAAACCAATGTAGGCTTGTCTGAAAGTAGTGTTCCTGTTTGGAAAAATAATCCAATCAGCATAGATCCGCGTCTATGTCTGATCAGCCTGATGTCATTATTATTCATATGTATCATTTACATGTACAATACTGACAGCATTTAAACATAAAAGTATTCACATATGCACAGCTTCAGACACAAATCATTTTGAGCACCAAACCCTTACCACTTTTCAACAATATAAAAAAAAGCAATAAGCAGATAAATGTACAGTATCAATTTTAGTTACAATACACTATTATATCGATATTTTTAAGTCCACAATGTTTAAACGAATGCAACATTTGAGTATGATGGAGGATGAGGACGATTATACATGCATAAGAAGTTAAATTACAGCCTTTTTCTAACGCTGAGCTATCATATGGTTTCTGATGACTTGGAATATAACACACAAGTAAACGATTATGTTTATGGCTATTTTATGGTGTCTTTGTCATTTTTATAGCTGCAGCTGTCAAATAAATGATAATTTGTGTGATTAAATGATGGCAGAATTTCCATTCGATATAACATTTTAAATTTTAAGCTTGTGTAGAGTGATAATATCCTCTGAAAAGAGTTGAATATGACACAAAACAGACTGAAACTGTTATAATGTCAAATTATGAAAATGTATTACCTAAATGTGATGGTATTTCATGTATTCAATGTTATTGATTAAAAACAATTAAATCAACCTATTAATTCCATGAATTAAATATTCTATGAAGCTCAAAGTATTGTTCATGGATTTTTGATGCTGTCAATAACAATGTACTCTATCAAAAGAGTTCAAAAGTTTGGGGTCAATAGGATATTTTTATGAAAAGAAATTACATTAAAGTATAGACAGTATAGACTTTTATCATGGTACAAAATACTTTTATTTAAAATCAATGCTGTTCTTTTGAAATTTCTTTACATCAAGGAATCTTGAAAAAAATGTATCATGGTTTTCCACAAACATATTAAGCAGCACAACTGTTTCCAACATTGATAATAAAAAAGAAACATTTTTTGAGCAGCAAATTAGCATGATTAGAATGAATTCTGAAGAATCGTGTGACACTGAAGAATGGAATAATGGCTGCTGAAAATTCAACTTTTCCATCACAGGATGAATGACATTTTACAATATTTTGGGACAATATTTCACAATATTACGTTTTTTTTTACTGTATCTTTGATTAAATGAATTCAGCCTTGCTGAGACTTATTTCAAAAACATCTTTCCTCCAAGAATCTTTTGAACAGTAGTGTACATTTCAATGTATATGTAAACATATTCCCTCCAAACAAGGTTTCAACAGAAGCAGGTATACTGATAGACTAGCATAAGATGTCTTAGATTAATCCAGTGCTAATGCAATAGTCAACTATTTCAGCAGAGACTACAGCCAGACATGAAGCCAGCGACCAAAGCCAACAGGGTTGGGAGCCAAAGAGAGGCCGGGCCGAGCCCTGTTACAAACCCACACTCAAAGAGCTGGCTTACAATTCCCTACGCTGTCAAGTCCCTGTTGGATGGGGGAGAAAGAGGCCCAGGGACAGCGAGACAGCAGCACATGTACGCAAGTGAGAATGGGTATGCTGTGAGAAATATCATTTAATTTCCAAAGCAAACAGTCATCAAGTTCATGTACAGTTAGAACCAGGCAACACCCACACACACACAAAACACAAAGACGGAGAACTATCTGCGGCCACAAAAACAATACGGTCCGGTATATAATGTGGTTAGCTGATTGAAGGCCTTTTTGTGTCTTTTCACTGTTTTCAATCAACTGTAAAATGATTCAAAATAAATAGAAAGCAATTCATTTTGCGGTTATTTAGATTCACAAAAACAAACTGCTTCTCTCGCTCTGTTTCTCTATGCTTGTGTGAAGCTCCAGCTAAAGAGACAGGAGAAGGGTGTGTGATTCTTTCCCGGAAGTGGTTGGCTGCTGGGTTATGTCTCTAATTCCAACCCCAAGGAACAATCAGCGGGAACTTTTACACAGACACAGGAAATGAAGGGGTCAGGCGACGCTCACACACACACACACACAAACACGCACACGCTCACGCACACAAACAAACACACAGACACACACACACACACACATAACATGTCATGTTGTACTGCATGCAGCTGTTTGTAATTCACACTCTTGGATAAATAAAAAGGTTGGTTTTGGGATGTTTGGGAAATCTAAAGGAGCAGCTGTATCCTCTCAATATGAACAGAGGAATAAAGGTGCACACACACACACACACACACACACACACACACACACACACACACACACACACACACACACACACACACACACACAAATGCTTTCTGGGTAATGAATATGAGAGATGTGAAAAATGAAAATGTGTATGTTGCTCCTTTGATGAAAGAACTGAGAAAAACCACCAGATGAAGGAAATGTCCAGCGATGTGTTTTCTTTCTAAATGATCTATTTCATCCCAGCTCTCTTAATGAACGTCTGAAATATGATTTCATCAGCCACGATAGAGAGAGAGCATTTAGAAATGAGTGCGATGTGTGTGTGTGTGTGTGTGTGTGTGTGTGTGTGGTTATATGAGATGTTCGGAGTGTACGCTGCTCTTGTCTCAGAGCCACTTAGCTCTGAAAACGGAGAAGAAAATCTATCCACCCCTTTCTTCCCCTCCAACCCTGAAATCAATCTTTTGTGCAATGAGAAATTTGCATTTATTTGCTTGGTTGCCTTCACTAAACAAGTCATAGGAAAACATGGGATACTGTTCATGCAAATGCTGAAAGTGTCAACATAAAACATATATCACGTTGACACACTATATGCAAACAGTCATTTGGTCTACACACTAACTCTGAGGTTTCAGAGAGACTGAAAGGCAATAACAGAGCGGTCAGTTCTTGTAATCAGACAAACAAGTAGAGTGGCTGATTTATTTTCTGTATAATTCCAGTAAAATTCCAATATTATATATACCTCTTTTGTATAATACTATAGCCATAACAATGCGTGATAAACCGTTTTCAGATACTGAATATGGAGTATTAAAGTCAACATGAACTAGTATTTGCAATATATTTTACCACAGCAATGTGATATACACTACTGTTCAAAAGTGTGGGGTCAGTAAGATTTCTTTTTAAATGTCTCTTATGCTCACCAAGTCTACATAAAATACATCAAAACAGTAATATTGTGAAGTATGATTACTTTCTATTTTAATATAACGTTAACAATTTATTCCTCTGATGGCAAAGCTGAATTTTCAGAGCAGCCATTGTTCATCTTCAGTGTTACATGATCCTTCAGAAATCATTCAAATATGCTGATTTAAAAAAAAAAAAAAAAACACAAAAAAACCACAGCATTTATCTGAACTAGAAATGTTTTGGTAACATTATAAATGTCTTTACTGTGACTTTTACTTTTCAGAAAGAATTAATTTATTTCAAAAAAGAAAAAAAGATTTTACTGTCCCCAAACTTTTGAATGGTAGCGTACTCCTAAATGAAACTTAACATCAAGTGAGGAAAAAAAGAAGACCCAGACTTGATTTTTTCCATTGGGAATAGATTGGATCATGAAAGAGGGCATTACACACCGTGATGCAGGCAGACCTGAATGTGAGTTTGCAGTTGATATAAGACATGGTCCCAGTGACACCATCTAGAAAGAAAATATGTTTCAGAGCATTTTTGTTTCTTCTTGATTTTATATATTTTAGCTTTAATAAGCATAGTTAAGGAAGCCATTGAGATTTACACCTAAAATAATCAAGAACTTGGAAAGAATTTTTTCAAGAAATCACAGCCACGGGACACAACGTATCAGCTAATGTGACTGCTGCTTGTTTCTCCTGCACAGCCAACAGAAAACAAGACACATGCTGAATGTAATGACATAAATGTTAAAGCCTATAACCCTGAAGCACCATTTCATTTACAAAGAATCATTTCAGATCTATTAAAAGCCACAAAAGCAAGAGGAAACAGTTCAATGTTCAAAACTTACAGTACTTGGGTCAGCACGACTGTGCACTTATACTAACATACAAAATAGTCTTAAAAATAAATCCAATGAAGGACCACATTTTATAGCAGAATGAAAATTGCTCTACTTTTGGCTTCCAGCCACTGCGATTTCATTTGTGTCCATCTTTGTCACCAGTATCAGTGTTCTTACTGCCATTACACACCATATGGCCTGTGGGATGTTTTTTCCATCACATACACAGGTCAAATTATTCCACCATGGGATGAGTGCTTGATGACTAAAACAATTATTTATATTTTTCAATAAATATTTAATTTTTTTTATTTTTAGATTTAATATTCCTTTAAAGGTTTTCATTTACACTGAATTAATTATTTCACTTATATTCCATTTTAAAGTGCCTTTTCGAATATTACCTTTCATGCAATGTGTAATGTAGCTGTCTGTGAATGTAAACGATCTGCAAAGTTGTGAAGCCGAAGGTGCACGATAAAAAAAAAAAAAAAATTGTTGTCTCTCAAAAGAAAGAATCGACTCTGAACAGCCTAATCAGAGCAGAGCAGGTTCGTGGAAAGGAGGGATTTAGAAAGACTGAATCATCGGACTTGTTGTTTGAAAATCATTGAAAAATGTGGTGATGTGCAATGTATATTATAAGAAAACTAAAGTGTTTTTTGACTTTTGATGCATGTGAACCTATTATAAGAGACCTCCAAAACAAAATTAGTAACCTGTAAAATAGCATAATAGGGGCACTTTAAAAAACAAACAAACAAAAAAGCATTTACAATAGTGACCCTGTTGCACTATTCAAGCAGGAATGTGAATTATAAATTCAAATAGTCCCTAAAGCTTTCATATGGTATGTTGGTAGACTTATATATATACATATATATATATATATATATATATATATATATACGTATATTTATATATATTATAAATATACAACTATCCATTTAAAGGTACACCAAATGGTAAATTCCCCAAAAAACCCCATGACTTATTTTTCTAGAATGTGATACTAGAGCTGCCTCTCCATTACCTCATCAGTCTTATCAGTGCCTCATCGCTCGTTTGAGTGCGTAAATTACAGCGGATATGTGATAGACAGCGTTTATAGGGCAGCAAATTCCATTGAAAGACTTATCTGAGAGAGATCATAAGAGTATGTTATGTCTCAAGAGTCAAAGTCAAGTCAAAACCAACCTGAGGTGTGGATGACTACAAGGGAAATTTACGATCACATGAAATTAACTTAACTGCCTTTCTGCCTCTCTAGACACAAACCTCAGTCTGCCTGTTTGGACAAAGCTTGATGTTCACTCTTATTCGCCTGAACAAATCATGGCAGACACACATGGAGCAGATGTCAAACAAGTTAATATCTGAAATCACACCAGTAGGCAGGTAACAAATTGTACCCGTTTAACAGGCCTACAAGCATGTAAGTCATCTCCAGTCTAAAATAAGAAACAGCATGTACACACACACACACACACACACACACAGGTTTGTTTTGCTATCTTTGTGAGGACATTCCATAGGCGTAATGGTTTTTATACTGTACAAACTGTACATTCTATCCCCCTACACTACCCCTAAACCTACTCATCACAGAAAACATTCTGCATTTTACATTTTTAATAAAACATTGTTTAGTATGTTTTAAAGCTATTTTAAATATGAGGACTCATGAAATGTCCTCATAAAACATGTTTATGTCATAAATAATAATAGTGTAATACCCATGTCATTATACAAATTTGTGTCCTCATTAATCATGAAAACAAGCACATGTGTTGGTTTCCATGTTGTTGTTTTTTTGGGACTTGGGAGCTTTTAAACTGTACAAACTGTATATCCCGTTCCCTAACCCTACCCATCACAGAAACCTTTCTGCATTTTTACATTTTCAAAAAATATAATTTAGTAAGATAGCCGTTTCCTAATGGGGTCCAAAAATGAAAAAATGTCCCTACAACATACGGTTTAGCAGGACCACCCACCCACTCACTCACTCACTCACTCACCCACCCACTCACTCACTCATTCACCCACTCACTCACTCACTCACTCACTCACCCACCCACTCACTCACTCACTCACTCACTCATTCACTCACTCACTCACTCACTCACTCACTCACTCACTCACTCACCCACCTACCCACTCACTCACTCACTCACTCACTCACTCACCCACCCACTCACTCACTCACTCACTCACTCACCCACCCACTCACTCACTCACTCACTCACTCACCCACCCACCCACTCACTCACTCACTCACTCACTCACCCACCTACCCACTCACTCACTCACTCACTCACTCACTCACTCACTCACTCACTCACTCACTCACTCACTCACTCACTCACTCACCCACTCACTCACTCACCCACCCACTCACTCACTCACTCACTCACTCACTCACTCACTCACTCACTCACCCACCCACCCACTCACTCATTCACCCACTCACTCACTCACTCACCCACCCACTCACTCACTCACTCACTCACTCACCCACCCACTCACTCACTCACTCACCCACCCACCCACTCACTCACTCACTCACCCACCTACCCACTCACTCACTCACTCACTCACTCACTCACTCACTCACTCACTCACTCACTCACTCACCCACTCACTCACTCACTCACTCACTCACCCACCCACCCACTCACTCATTCACCCACTCACTCACTCACTCACCCACCCACTCACTCACTCACTCACTCACTCACCCACCCACTCACTCACTCACTCACCCACCCACCCACCCACCCACTCACTCACTCACCCACCCACCCACCCACTCACTCACTCACTCACCCACCCACCCACTCACCCACCCACCCACCCACTCACTCACTCACTCACTCACCCACCCACCCACCCACCCACCCACTCACTCACTCACCCACCCACCCACTCACTCACTCACTCACTCACTCACTCACTCACTCACTCACTCACTCACTCATTCACTCACTCACTCACTCACTCACTCACTCACTCACTCACTCACTCACTCACTCATCCTTATTGTTTCACTTTCTTTTAACATGTATAATTTTGTAAAATAGTAATTTTTAAACTGACTTATTATGTTCCATTCTAATTATTTTATATATTCTTTTGACCTAAACACAGAAAAAAATATTTCTGAACCTTTCTCATTCCGTTTTACCACAGTGCCTGCCTTCTTGTAGAAAGGAGATTGTTACGCATTATACTAATTTTGCTCCTATTTGGGTCTAACTGGCGCCAGCAAACGCACAATAAAACTCATCATAGAAAAGCACTGAAAGCAGTGTACTTTTAAAGTATGTGCAACAATCAAAACATTTGAGCATGGGAAAATTCATCACAGTTATTTCTTTATCTTTTTTTATGTGGCCTCTTTTTCATGGAGGACGTTTAAAGCATGTTAGCAAGTTGAAATTTTGTGTATAATCAGTTCTCATAAGGTTAGAAAAAAGCATTAAGTCTCAACTTGATTCTTCACTGGTAAGTCTATTTTTGATCTATTAAAAAGCCCCATCGGGATCTTTAAGACACCAAAGAGAAAACAAAGTTTTAGTGGTTTCACAGAAACAATGAAAAGTTTTGTGTTACTTTATCCTTCTTAATAACATTCATAGCTTTTCTAGTTGGCTGATATCATCACATCTACTGAAATGAAAGAGATCCTGGAGAGTGAATGAGAAGTTATCACTGATCAAATTCATTTAGGCATATATTGTATATACTAAAACCTCTCTTCGGCCAACTGATCTGGAGTTCCTTGAATTATGTATGTATAAATATGTTTTAAAAGTAAACAGCAGAGGAACCTGAACTGCATGAGAATTTAATCAGTGTGCTAACACCAGTCATATTTCAGACGGAAAAACACGTCTGTTTTTCGGCTAAATATGATCTATTTTGATTAAAAACGGATTTTGATTCCAGATGTGTGCGAGTTCCACTTCACATGCCAGTGCATCCTATTGGCTCATTGGGAAATTTCCTTAGTAGTTAGTGTCAGATGAATTAGCCTGTCTCATGATATCTGGCTTTGAACTGTAGTGTTTGGAGAGTTGCCCTCATAATTTAGTAAAAGTATAATGTGTATGAAATATACTGAGCAAGCAGACTATTAATATAAAGAATGGATAAATGCAAATTTAAAAAAAACTATAATTCATCTTTACTATTTGTGATGTATTATTTATTAAAAACATAGAAAGTCTTGAGTGTGACATCAGTCTAACTACCAATCCACCAGCTGTGTCCAGTGGCTCATCACTGATGCCTGATGGGATGTACAGCTGCTGGACTGCTACTGAACCTGTGTTTTTTTGTTTCACAGCGATTTTATGTCTTTAAATGGACAGAACAGGAGACAGACAGGAAAGTTGAGGGAAAGAGTAGAGGAAATGGGATCAGGACTCAAACTTGTGTCCCCAATGAGAGCGCTACATGTCACATGCTGCATCTCGGCTCTGAATCTGAACAGAAGAAACGTACACACGAAACTCTCAAACTTTTGCAGAAGTCCTGCCATGGAGAGGCTGAAGAGCACTGATTTATCCTATATGATTTGCATAAATCAAGTTGTTTATTCCAGTTTACTAGTTGTGTCTTACCGTTACGAGACATTCATTCCACTGCCGATGTTTCAGATGTTTATTTATTTGTATATCGGACATACGACTCTCTCATCAGCCCAAATCAAATGCATAATGGCTGACAGAAGCTGAGCAAGAAAGGTTTATAAATGTGCGTCATGTGTTTTCATGTTTGCGTGAGGTTTGTTAATCAGCAACGCTTCATACACAGATAAGCTTCCACCCTCGGGATCTTAATCTACTTCTGCACCTTTCACACAGGGAACAGTTACACTCTCTCCATCTCTCAACATCCCCCCCAATCACATCTGCCATCCCACTGTGTTATTTAAGTCTTTACATTACGTCAGAAATTCTAAAATGCAGAAAACGTCCAACTTAAACAACACAAAGCCAGACAGATGTGTGTGAGCCACAGAACTTGCGGTATTTACTGTTTTTGTACATAATGAGCTTGTCCAAAAGCAAATGTTACTGTCTATGTGAAAAAGATTGCTGATTTTTTGAAAACATGATTAAAGACAAGAAGAATTTGGCAGTAAAAGAGATCTTTTTATCTCTCTCTCCTCTGGCTCATTCCCTCTCTTTATCTATCTCTCTAATGTTCAGTTATAAATCAAAGCTCATTTGTTCTGATAATGGTTCTAAATAAATGTAACAGCGCAGATTACATTACATTACATTACACAGATTAAGAATATACACATGCAGTTGGTTATGTGGAATTTCTTTATACAGTGATAAAGCAGATATCAAGCATTCTCTGGCTTTTGAAAGTGTATGAGAAGAAAAAGGTTCTATATACTGTAGAACCTTAAAGGGTTCTGTTATGGTGCTTTATAGTGTCAGTGAACAGGGCCAATGAGTATGAGCTGAAGAAAGTGCATCACACTCTTTGGTCCCATTTATTGCCACTATTAATATATCTCTGATTGTGTTCATCAGAAAGAAGGAAGTCATATACACCTATGTTGGGTGAGTAAATCTTGGGCTAATTTTAATTTGAAAGTGAACTAATCCTTTAAGTAACAGCTGTCGATGGAACAGCAATGGTGTTCTGACATTGTATTGTGCATGCATGACTTTAACTGCTACTTTGTGATATTCTACTGTAATCGTCTACTACGGGAGAATAGCTAATGAATCTAAGATTGCTGTCAGTTTCTTTCTAACACATCATTTTATTATATCCATGTATGTGTTTACATATAGAACAGTGAAATTGCTTGAGAAATTATCTATCCTTTTATCCCTGCACTTGACATGGGTGACATTTGAACTCCACAGACACAGTCTTCAATATTATTAGTTGTGGCCCCCGCAAGTCACTCTTAATTTGCATAAAGTTAAACAATTCTCAGCTTTCTAAAGTCGCTGAATGGAAACACCTACGATTGCTGTTGCTGGAAGTCAGCAGCTCTCCACTGCAGGATGGATGGAAGGAAGGAAGACAAATTAAAAAAATACTAAAATAAAAAACAATTAATTGTGTAACATTTATAAAATTGTATAATTGTATAAAAATAAATATATAAAATAGAACCAATAATACATTTTAATTAATTGTGAAAAAGAAAATAAGCAAGTAAATAAATAAATAATCAAACAGAAAGAAAGAAAAAAGAAACATGAAGTAATACAGAAATAAGACAAATTAAAAAGAAAATAAATGAAAGAAAAAAACTATATAATATATTTTTAACAATAATAAAACCAATACGAAATCACTAAATAAAAATAAAATAAATAATACATAAAAAGTACATGAAAAAATAAGTAAATAGAAAGAAAGAACAAAAGAAAAGATAAAGTAATACAGAAATAAGACAAATTAAAAAATAAAATAAATGAAAAAAAAAACTATATAAAAATAAATATATAACAATAATAGAACCAATAATAAATCGCTAAATAAATTGTGAAAAAATTAAATAAGTAAATAAGCAAGTAAAATACATAAATAAGCAAAATACACAAGAGAAAAAATAAAAATAAAATAAATAATTTTATAAAATAATAGAACCATTAATAAATCATTAAATTAATTGTGAAAAGAACATAAATAAGCAAGTAAATAAATAAATAATTAAGTACATAAGTAAAATGAGCAGAAAGAAAGAAAGAAAGAAAGAAAGAAAGAAAGAAAGAAAGAAAGAAAGAAAGAAAGGTGTGTGTGTGCATTAGATTAAATGCAGAATAATGAAACGGTTCCCAATCTGATCTACTGCAGATAGATCAAAGTTCTGCTCTCTCTCTCTCTCTCTCTTTCCTCCAGAACAAATGGAATATTGCAGACAGTTCATCATTCCAGCGATGAAAGCTAACCTAAACTCACACAATGACCCCAGACCGACGAGGTGTATATCAGTCTGTTTCTCTTCCCCTCTGGAGAGGAGAGTCATGCTGCGTGATTTTGGGTCTCCTCCTCGCTGATATCACTCCCCCACCCCCATCATCACCCCTAAACACACACAGCCAGGTTGTTCTCTCATCTCCTGCCAGGTTTTCGTAATAATCCTGCTATTCAAATTTTTGGAAGAGAATCTGTGTGTCTTCATTTGTGCGTAAGTGTATGCGTGACTTTGCAACATTAAATTAACTCTCCAGAGGAATAAGATTAAGATACTGTCACAGATTCAGGAGAAAAACTTTTAGTGCGTTATTAAATACAACATGGATAAATCATAAGATGAATATGACGTCGCCATGACAGACTATAATGTCTCATGACAGACGCTTGTGCAGATAAATAAGAAGATGAGAAAGTACCTCTTCTAAATAACAGCTGAAATTGGGCTTGAGAGCTGAAGTGGTACAGGAAATGAGAAACAAACTGTCTCTATTCAGTACGGGGCTATGAAATACTGTCCCATTACAGCGTCTCTGTCTATAGAACACAAGCTCTAATCACTGTCACTCCCTCCTCAATGTCTTAATAAACTGAAGACAGACACAGAGTGAGGGTCTGCTGGGATTGAACTGAATCTGAAACCGCTCATAAAATATGAAACATCAGTGCTCGCTGCTCCCACTGAAAAATGGAACCGGCCAATTGCAAAAGCTAAAGAAACAAATAGAAGAAGAGAACATTGATAACATAAGGAAAGAAAAGGAAGAATGCTTCTCAGAGAGCATGCTGGGAGCTCTCAGTGGGGGGGTGGGACCAGAGGAGGGGTGGGGGATGGGCTTGTTTAATTGATGGATGTTTTGTCAGGGGCTGTGTGCATGATAATGAAGTCAGTTTTCAGAGACCATGTCAAGTTGAGGCCTTTATTAAACAGGATATTTACAGAAAAGATTATTGCCGATTCTCATTACAACTAGAACCGTAACTGTGCAAATTCAACACACTCTCATTGGAAACTCTCTGGGAACTTTTATCTGCACTAAAACATCATTCTTTTTATCGAATGTAGCTGGTGTTTGCCTGTCTTTGAATGAGCACTGTGAGTGAGGTGGCCGGCATTCTCTCTCGCTCTCTCTCTGTGTGTGTGTGTGTGTGTGTGTGCGTGAGTGTGCATTTCAGCATTTTTGCTGGGTCCAGAAGCCACTTATTTGGTCTTCTTTTAGTGGGGCTAGTAGCTTATTTTGGGCTTGTTTTGTCAGACTAGTTCACTAGCTTTTTCTAGTGAGATCTCGCAACAGGAGCTCATTTTCAAATTTAAAGTAGATTTTATTGTTTTCTACAAAAATTCAGTTTAAAACTATAATGCTACCTGAACTAAGACTAGAATAATCATAAACCATCTTAATATTTGTATATGATTTCTACACTATTGTTCAGAGGTTTGGGGTAAATAAGTTTTTTATAAGGAATATAAAGAAATAAATATAATACAAATATAAAGAAATGTACATTTTATTTAGCAACAATTCATTAAATTGATTCAAAATGACAGTAAAGACATTTATAATATTCTAAAACATTCTATTTCAACTTTTTATTCATCAAAGAATCCTGAAAAAAATTTATCACAATTTTCACAAGCATATCAGCATATTAAAACACATATTAGGATCACATGACACTGAAAACTGGAGTAATGACTATTCAGATTTGCCATCAAAGGAATAAATTACATTTTAAAAATAAATTCAAATAGAAAACAGTTATTTTAAATTGTAATAATATATCACATTACTGGTTTTACAGTATCGCAGCCTTGTTGAGAAGAGACTTCTTTCTCTACTGATTCTAAACTTTTAAAATCATTTCAGCTAATGTAATTTCCACAACAACAAACTATTTTGCAATTAGTGTTCTTGTTTACAAAAAAGACATTAAATATGATATTATTAAATATGAAAACTGAGAATGACACTGTGTTGGGAATTTTCATGACTTTCATAAAAAACAAACAAAAAAAACACCAGATAATCTGAATGTGACAACTGAAGTAAGAAATTTCATGGGAATGTTGTTTTGGCGTTACAGCATAAGTCCCTAAGAGTGATGTTTCACCCTTATGAAACTAAATATTTGTTTATAAAAATGCTGATTTGTATTATTCAGTTGCTTCAGCTCAATCCTGATGTACTTGTTTGCCTTTTTTTTTTATTACAACACCAATAGTCTAAAATCAGTTCAGAAAGAGTGACAGTGGCACTCAGCAAGGAAAAACTCCCTGAGAGCAGGGAAGAGATATGTCTGTTATGCTACAAAGCCACAAATAGTCATTGTTTATGGTCACCTGTCAGAATCACCCTGTCCTAAGTGCCCATGTGCATGCCAGTGTCTGTGGGGGAACGTGGGGAAAGAAGGTTGTAAGGGTTTAAACTCATGTTTCACTTTGTGTGTAATCTTGTGTGCGAGTAACGGCTGCATATTTATAAAGTTGTGTTGATTTAGTGTGCTAAGAATGTGTACATGTGTGCACGTATGTATGATTTAGTAGTCAGGTCATGGACAGGTGAGACCCTACTCTGAGTAAGATGAGTCAGACAGGTGCAGTTTGTATAGAGCTGTTGTCTTTGACACAGCAGGGTGTATGTGTGTGTGAGTGTGTGCGTGAAACAGAGGAATGTGTTTTTATAAAGATAGCTGTAAACAGAGATAACCTGTCACTTGCTTGTCTACGCACACACATACACATCTGGAATGTTTGCAGTTAACCATGTAAATTACATTACAAGGCAAACTAAAATTACACATTCAGCTTGGATATATTTCCAGAAGCTTGACATTAACGTAATTATTCCCACATCTCTTGCAGCACATGCAATACACACACTTGCCCTGCTGAGAGCGATATACAGGCTGAAATTACGGGATATTTTTGAGGTTCATCACGTTGCAGCTGTGAGATGACCTTGGTATGTTTTTTTCCAATGTGCATTTGTGTTCTGATTTTAAATCAGTTTATAATGACATAATGGCATAATGACATAATGGAGGTCATACGTTTCCACTGAACAGCCAAGTGACAACAGCCATGCCAGAATCCGCTGTACTCAATTAGCGGTAAACACTTAAGAGTGAGCGCGATTAAACCGTATCGTATGAGATTTAAACTTTAGACTACTGTAAGTCTACTCAAATGCATCTATGCTCGTCCACACACTCCCACACCTGAACAAACACGCAAATATCCACACCTGCAAACGCACACACATAGACACAAGAATTTTTGGGTCTTTTTTCAGTCATGCTAACCTTTTCCCTGACCTTCAAGGCTAAATTTGGATGTCTGGATATTGTCCTTCCTCTACAAGAATTTAATAACAGAAAGCATAATAGCTCTTACAAACACACACTCACCTACACAGACACAATTATATACACACACACACACACACATACTCAAAAAGGCAGGATACAGACCTCAGGATGTTTTATTTTTCTCTGTTTTGGCTACTTGACATTAGCTATGCTGCGCTTTTGTGTCAGCATGCATGCTGGACAAACGTGTCCATTTTCATAAAAACTTTTTAACCTTGTGGTTCCCAGAGTAACGGACAACATTTAGGTCGTGAGTAAAAATACACTGTTCTAGTAATACTCAGCTCTAAAATATAACAGCTACAAATCCTTATCCAGAGCTGAACTAATCCTTATATGTAATCCTGTAATTTTCATCAGGTCTTGTGAGGAAATATATTAAGTTTGGGGTCAAACAAGTCTCTTATGCTCACCATGGCTGATAAGTAAAACAGAAAAACAGTAATATTGTGAAATAGTATTACAATTGAAAATAAATGTTTACTATTGTAATATTTTTAAAAATGTAATTTATACACGTGATGGCAAAGCTGAATTTTCAGCAACAATTACTCCAGTCTTCAGTGTCACATGATCCTTCAGAAATCATTCTAATATGCTGATTTGCTGCTCAAGAAACATTTCTGTTCAGTGTTGAAAACAGTTGTGTGGAAAGCTACACTACACACACATGTACGTTTGTTTTTGTGAATTGTGGGGACATTCCATAGGTGTAATGGTTTTTGTACAAACCGTATTTTCTATCGCCCTTCACTACCCCTACCCTTAGACTTAACCATCACAGGAAACTGTGCACACTTTTACTTTCTCAAAAAAACTCATTCTGTATGAATAAAGAAGAAGAAGATGTTTTTTCTCAATTAAGAAAACACAACAATGCAACCACAGTTCTTATCTATCACTGTCAGGCGCACACAGATGGAGTGAAGTTTGATGAAGTCATCACTCAAACACTTAGATAGTTTACCAGCTAATTCAGGATTAGCATTCAAATGTCAGTCAGAGTAATGAGAGAAACAGCTTAGCACTGCAACATCATTAGGCTTCTTAACTATTCACTTCATTCTCTCTCTCTCTCTCTCTCTCTCTCTCTCTCTCTCTCTCTCTCTCTCTCTCACACACACACACACACACACACACACACACACACACACACACACACACACACACACACACAGCCAGTCAAAGGTTGAATGCCAATTCACAGGATTCTACTTCCCAATAAAGGTACATTCTTTTCTAGGAAAGATACATGAAAGTACATAGTTTAAGCAAGTGGTAAAACAGGGCGTTTTTTGCCACTTACTGTTTATGTTTACATGCCTGTGTTAGCATATAACTAAATTCACAACCTTAAAATTCATTATTTTATATTTTTATTTTATATTTATTAGTTTATAGTGCCTCTCATTCTCATTCCCTGCCATATTTCTGGGCAAAAAAAAAAGAAAAAAAGAATGTGTGCATACCGTTTCTCATCTTAGCACAAAATTGTTGGGGGCAATATTAGCCACAAAACTGTACTGTGATCTGGGATGTTCTAAGCGAAATTTTGTCCACCATATACAATAGTATGCAAATTGTTCATCGGTGAGAGTCTGATTTGCAATAATCACATCTCAGCCCTTTGAGTAACTAAACCTACTAACTAAAGCTTCTTAGCAGGCCAAAAACAAAGCTTTTAATATGAGTTACTGTCCACATCAGTAATACATCTGTCCAGACAGAGACAGAACGAGAGAGGGCCGGTGATTAATCCAACTGTAGTTGTCAGTGATGTTCAGTGAGATACTACAGGTCAGGAGTGGGTTCATATCATACCCTCTTACTCCCTTTTCTCCAGTGTCCTCCTCCTATTTCAGCGATTCACCTTTCCACATCCTCCTCCTCCCACCCTCCCTCTCTGTGTCCTTGGTGAGCACCGAGGCGTGACACTGTGTGTTTGACCTCAACAGAAGTATATTCTAAGTACAGTAATTCAAACCTCAATCTATCCTCCTACATGCACCGCCCAACATTCATTACTCTGATTTAATAATTACATTACAAAATCAAAGAGTAAAAGATGATAAACTTGCATTTAGAGGGAGGAGGTAAATGAAACTCAGCCGGTTATGTTTTAACAAGACAGCTGACTGTTGTACATTACAAACATAAGTTTACATTAACCATTAACTATGAGTATGTATGACTAAATTAACTATTAACTATACATTACAAACTTGACTCTACATTAAATGATCAACTGCAACATTGCAGACACCCAACATTACATCTCATATAAATCTACACTACTGTTCAAAAGTGTGGGGTCAGTTTTTTTTTTTTTCTCTTTCTGAATGACAGGAATACTTTTATTTTGAAAGGAAGGCATTAAATTGATCAAAAGTAACTGTAAAGACATAACATGAATAAAAGATTAAAAAAAAGAATCTTGAAAAAAAAGTATAAATTTTTAGACAGAACTGTTTTCAAAATTCATAATAAGAAATGTCCCTTGAGCACCAAACCAGCTTATAAGAATGATTTCTGAAAGATCATGTGACACTGAAGACTGGAGTAATGATGCCTTAGACGATATTACTGTTTTGTGTGTTTTTATCAAATAAATTCAGCATTGGTGAGCATAAGAAACTCTACATAAGTACAATATATCTGTGAAACAACTATAAAAATAAATACTAAGCTAAAAAAAATAACAAAATCATTATAATAAATCCCTCTAAAAGAAATCTGGCTCCCATAATGGCTCCTTCACAGGAAGGAAACCAGTCAGATTGCTGCTTTCCTTTAACTTTCCGCTACCATTGATTGGATGGATATAAATATCCATATGACCTTAGATTCGCCCTTTTCAGTTCAAATGCACAATCCAGCATACCTTTTATAGAGAGATGAAAGCTATAATGCTGAAAAAAATGACATTTTATGACATCCATGAGAAATGACATTTTAATATTGTCTCTTTGCTAACTGGCATGACTTAAAATAGATTGTTAACATCAGTAGTTGCCTGAAGCAATCTGTTAACCTCGCCCCCGCAGTCACTGGGCACTTTATTTAAAGACTAACACAACTCCAAAGTGACTCTCGCTCATAATATTTTTACATGACATTCATATGTAATAGTTTTTAATCTGTATAAGGCTGTAAAACTGTATACTACACTGAAAAATGTAATAATTTGGCAAGTGCCAAATACATGGCTTTTCAGATAAAAGTATTAATGGAAAAAAAAAAAAAAAAAAATTCTGAACTTCATAAAATTATAAATATGAGTCCATGTGAGTCCAATTAGTAATTTCATCATTTGCTAATTCACAAAGCATCGATGAAGTCAAAACAAAGCAATATATATGCATTCAGGGTACTTTGATGAAAAAGAAAATGTACATTTTAACGCAGATACTCAGGTAAGGAAGAAAGAGAAAGCGATGGTACTTTAAAAAAGAATGAGGGAGAGAGAAGGGCAATTTTGTCCTCTTTAAAAGAGGGAGTGTGTGCGGGGATGGGCAGTAGTAAATAATGTCTGACCAGGCAGACAGCAGCAGATAAAGTGCCTTTATCTGGACAGAGGAATTCTTGTGTTTGAACACACACTAACACACACTATACATGTTCCCACAATGTCACACACACTCCTACCTGTCACTCAGAATGATTGATGTGTATTCCGGCACTCCCAGGCCTTTGATAGGGAGGGGAAGAGGCGGGGCAGTGGGAGGGGGGCCGGCTCAATCTGTGACATCTGTCCCCTCACTTCTGGGGAACAAGAGAAAAACACACATGAACAGTCTGAAATATACACATTCTGCATTTATTTGCTTCCTAAAAACTGTTGTTTGGAGAGGAGCTTGTCTTAAAAATGTGTAAATGCGGTTCAGCAGCTTCTTCGCCAGGTACGCGCACATCTCACTGGCAAAACTACACCGACAAAGCAGTTCACTTTGAAAAGGCAAACTACTTTTCCCCCCTTTCTCTCACAAAAAAAAAAAAAACATACGCTCTCTCTCACACACGCACGCACCTAAATCCACAGCTGAGAGGCAGTTCAGCTCCATTTACTTACACACTGTGCCACTTAGACACGCTTTACTGCACCCACTAATGAACACATACAGGCTCACACACACCACGAACAGAGTGGGGTTAATGAACGACAGGGTCCTTTGCTTGCTTGGCACCTTTAAGCTTGTGAACATAATTGGCTTGTATTGTATTTCAGTCTCGTTAGAACAGAAACCTCAGACACAATACGATTTTAGAGCACTTCCAAAAAATTCAGAGCAAGTTCTTGGGAGTTTGTGTTTTACAGAAATTTCATTTCACGCAATCCTTGGAACCCGTTTACGTGTCTGTGTCCATATCTCTGTAGTCAGAGAGTCTAGACAGTTCGAAATAAGGTATTTTTGTACTTGTCGTAATGTTTAAATTCTCAATATTATTACAGACATTAGAAAACATAGTTTTGTTGAAAGGGAGATGCAGGGTTTATTTTTAACCTCACCAAATCTTTCGGTAAGCGGTGGAATTTCAAAACACGACTGTGTGTGCAAACGTTGAGTGAGTGATGTTAGTCCGTTCTTATGAATATAGAAGTTTTGTTCACTGTCATCTTACATCGTTATGTGCGCACACACACAAAAAACCATTTGAGGAGTTCACGGCCGTCATTGTGGGGTTAGAAATGAATGACAGGTGCTAAAGAAACAGGACAGTCGTTAGAGCTCAAGTTACAGAAGACACACACATGCTCATTTGTACGGACACGCACTCAAAATCATACTCTCGTTAAAATATATCCACAAATGCACACGTGCACACTGAAAAATGTTCTTTTGTACACACTGTGAAATCGTCTCTGCCGTGAAACCATTGCGTAGCACATAAAACATCACAGTTATCTGTAATGTGAAAAGAGAGGGTGATGTAATTCACATGGTTCCCTCAAAACAGCCATTCGCAATCACATCAGATACTTTCATGATAATATCTTATCTATCACAGACTATAGCTGCAGGCAACACTACAAAAACAGAACAGACAGAGAAAAGAGGAGATAATTCTGACTGATATCTGTAACCAGACATCTCAGTGCCGACGTATTGGGCTGTATACAACCAGATTCACTCAAACACACAGTTACAGAATAATTACATCAGATGTCTAAGCTAATACCTGCTGGCTGATGTGTGACCATCATTAAAAACCGGAACAAAATGACATACTAGATTTTCTTTAATTCTTCAAGAGATACAGGAAGCAAAAGAGAGAGAGAGAGAGAGAGAGAGAGAGAGAGAGAGCGAGAGAGAGAAAGAGAGAGACCGAGAAAATATTAAATTACAAAGGAATTCTGGATAATTGTGTTGAGAGCAGTGTTCCACTTTCTGTGTGTGTGTGTATTCATTTGTTTATTCATGAATTGAGCAGTTAGTCTGCCGTGGTTTGAGAAGCTATAAACTAATAGATTTTTAATGATCAGTGAAGAACATTTCATCATGCACTCTCATTAAGCATGAAACACATGTTCATCAATCTTATTGTTGTATTTCTCTGGACAGAAAAGTAGATATCTGTGGAAACAGCTTATGTAAACAATGAAACATGCAGTAGACCAACAGAATACAACTGAAATTTTTATTCAAATGAAATGACAACTGAATTTCTTGTCATACACTGCATTCTTGACTGATTATCAAATTACATTGTAAAATCCATTTAAAACAATGTTCAGGTCTATTGAACCTGACTGAGATAATGTATAATAACTGAGTATGAAAAGATTGTAAATTATAAAAACATTTAGCACAATGTATTACCTTTGATTTAAGTTAAGTTTAATGTTAACAATTCTAAAAATGATAGAACACTAATTTAATTAAATTGGCACTGTTTTTACGCCACCCACAGAGAAACTATACAGCGACTGTTAAAGGTGCCGTAGAACGTTTTTTCAAAAGATGTAATATAAGTCTAAGGTGTCCCCTGAATGTGTCTGTGAAGTTTCAGCTCAAAATACCCCATAGATTTTTTTTTTATTAATTTTTTTAACTGCCTATTTTGGGGCATCATTAAATATGCGCCGATTCAGGCTGCGGCCCCTTTAAATTCTCGTGCTCCCCACCCCCGGAGCTTGCGCTTGCCTTAAACAACATAAACAAAGTTCACACAGCTAATATAACCCTCAAAATGGATCTTTACAAAGGGTTCGTCATGCAGCATGTCTAATTGCGTAAGTATGGTATTTATTTGGATGTTTACATTTGATTCTGAATGAGTTTGATAGTGCTCCGTGGCTAAAGCTAACATTACGCACTGTTGGAGAGATTTATAAAGAATGAAGTTGTGTTTATGAATTATACAGACTGCAAGTGTTTAAAAAAAGAAAATAACGACAGTCTTGTCTCCGTGAATACAGTAAGAAACAATGGTAACTTTAACCACATTTAACAGTACATTAGCAACATGCTAACGAAACATGCTAACAAAGACAATTTACAAATATCACTAAAAATATCATGATATCATGGATCATGTCAGTTATTATTGCTTCATCTGCCATATTTTTCTATTGTCCTTGCTTGCTTACCTAGTCTGATGATTCAGCTGTGCACAGATCCAGACATTAATACTGGCTGCCCTTGTGTAATGCCTTGAACACGAGCTGGTATATGCAAATATTGGGGGCGTACATATTAATGATCCCGACTGTTACGTAACAGTCGGTGTTATGTTGAGATTCGCCTGTTCTTCGGAGGTCTTTCAAACAAATGAGATTTATATAAGGAGGAGGAAACAATGGAGTTTGAGACTCACTGTATGTCATTTCCATGTACTGAACTCTTGTTACTCAACTATGCCAAGTTAAATTCAATTTTTAATTCTAGGGCACCTTTAATGTAACTTGTTATAACCAGACTCAATCCCTTAACCTTTCTCTTATTCACCCTTATGATAATTTTTTTCTCAATGTAAATATTATATGATGGCATAAATATGACCTAACATATCCCCTTATACACCAAAATCTTGACATATTTCTTTGCCGACAACATTTCAAAAGAAACCACAAATAAAGCTAATTATGCGAAAACTGAGGAGTGAAAGACTGGAAGGTCTGCGTGTAGGTTTAGCCATGACACAATGCAACAAAAATCTCCCTGTTGAGATGTAAAACTATTACCCAGCCGACTCTGTGTCTGAACTGAATGCAGATCTGTGGTTTAGAGCAACCTGCATGCCGAGGTTAAAGGTTATTGATCGGTGATTGATCGGAATCCTGTCACGTTTAAATGGAGTATGTAAGTGCAGCGTAGAGTCCATTAGAAATACATTATTTAAGAGTCAGGAAAGATGATCAAACCTGAGACATGGACACTCGTATAATGACATGAAATCAATACTGGATCCATTTGCTGAACATAATAGGTTTTTTAAACAATCATTAAGGGCACTTAACACGACTTTTATTTAGTACTTGATACATGCAAGCACACACACACACACACACACACACACACACACACACACACACACACACACACAGATGCACACACACATTTTTCTCTTTCTCCAACCTGTTGTCTAAGAACAAAGGTAGTAATGTGTGTGTGTGAGCACCACTGTCAGAGTGGAAATGAAGATCCGTCACAGTCGCCACCACAATTTCACGGCAAGTTTACCGGTTCAGACACGCACGCACACACTTATTCAAGCATACTGACACACAGAAGTTTTCTGAACCCACTGCTCACCGTGACAACCAGATCATCTGCCTATGGCAGCGTTCCCAGATACACATACTCATGGAGGACTGGCACACCGCATGCAGGTCCATGAGCACGTGTAGGTGTCTAGTTTTTCCAATTCTTTTTTAACTAGCCTGTATATGCATGTGTAGGTGTGTGTCTCTTTTCGGCCGAGCAAATGTTTTTGTTGTAATGCTGTGTTCTCAGTGTGTTGAAATGGGTCTATCGGGGGCTTTCTGGGTGGGGCAGTGTTGGATTGTCATTCATGATTCCCTACTGACTAGTGTAGGATAGAGAGAGAATAAGAGAGAGAAGTGTGTGCGCTGGAGCGGGGGGTTTGTGTGAAATTGGTCTATTATCTGCTTGAATATTCCATCAACACCCTCCTGAGTTCCTCCATTACAGTCATTCCACCTCCTCGTCATCACACACACACACATACGCTCACCTTCCCCAGTGAGACTATTCCAAAACATTGTTTAGTTAATCTACTGTATTTTGGACCAAAACCAAATTCAACATTACACAATGTAAGGCCTTCGCCCACACGTACATGCACAAACACATGCACCTTTGTACACATGCAGATATGAATGCTAACTTAGCTTAACTAACAATGATGTCAATTAGTAATATAAGGAGGAAATGGAAGAGTTCATAAGGGCAGAGTCACGTTAAGCCACCATCACCACCCAATCGACTTTATCCAAACTTTTTGCTCCGAACTTTTTGCTGCCAAATGCTCAGATTTTAACACTCAAGCATGTGTGCACAGGAAAACAGGGTTTATATAGATTGACTGTATGTGTGTACTACACACACTGTGCTGTATATGCTGGAATAATGTTTATTTTTAATTTGAAAGCTGAATCTAGAAGTAAACATTGAAATGAACATTATAATGATAAAAATTCAAATTAAAAACTACAAAAAACATTGTTTTATCTGCCACGTGATCTTAAACGCAATATAATATCATCTAAATGATCATGATATATATGTATATGTATATTTACATTTAGTCATTTAGCAGACGCTTTTATCCAAAGCGACTTACAAATGAGAATAGTAGAATCAATCAAAACAACATGAGAACAACAGTACGTAAGTGCTTTAAGTCTTTAGCATTTTTTTGAAAATGGCTAGAGACTCAGCTGCTCGGATAGAGCGTGGTAGGTCATTCCACCAGCCAGGAACAGAACCGGAGAAGGTCCGTGAGAGTGATATATGTGTGTGTGTGTATTTTATATTACACACACATATATATATATATACATATATATATATATATATACATATACATATACATATATATATACATATACATATACACATATATATACATATACATATACATATATATATATACATATACATATATATATATATATATATATATATATATATATATATATATATATATATATATATATATATACACATACACATACATACACACACGCACACAAAAGTTGGGTGTCTGCAAGATTGCATAATTTTTTAAAATAAATTAATACCTATATTCAGCAAGGACGCATTGACTTGAATGAAAAGACAGTATTTTATAATGTTACAAAAGATTTCTATTTCAAATAAATGCTGTTCTTTTGAATTTTCTAATCATCAAAGAATCCTGAAAAAAATATAACATCGTTTCAGCAACACTGTTTTCAACTATGATAATAATAAGAATGTTTCTTGAGCACCAAATCATCATGTTAGAATGATTTCTGAAGGATCATGTGACACTGAAGACTGGAATAATGGATGCTGAAAATATCCATTGCCATGCCATCAGAACAATAAATTACATTTTTATATATTTTATATATTATACATTTGTATTTTTTATATAAATCATTAAATATTTTATTTTATACTATATATAATATATACGCATGCATGTATGTGCTTATAAACTTTGTATGCAAAGTCCAAAGTGATTATGTGTGTATGTGTGGGTCTGTGTGTCCATGTGTTCTTTAGGTTTATTAGTAACTGTGTTCAGACCGCAGTGTGGACATATTAGTGAATAGCTGCTGACAAATGCATGACAGTAATTTCTTCTTGGGTGTGTGTGTGGTTTTGCTCTCTCTGAGCTTGTTGCTACGAACATTTCAGTTCAGGCAGTACTAAACGTCAGATCATCTCAGATACACAAAGAGCACATTAAAGCAAAATGAGAGGAAAAAGAGGGTGTATGACTGGCTGAAAGGTCTTAATAATAGCCAGGTTAAGGTGGGGGGCTATATTTAGCTCTGTGTACTGGTGAATTAAGAAAAGGTCAGATGTTTGTACTTAAGCAAAAGAACATGGAAACATTATTACACACAAAACTGCACAAAGGATCACACAGAAAACACCAAAACCATGCCTCTGCTAACTACTACTGTAAAAGTTATCTATCTCAGAACACAAACTTCTCTTTCTGCCAGAGCTGATGACGTTCAGCCTTAAACAGATCGCATGACTGCATATATATCATTTCTTAATGAGTGGCTGGTCTTTCAGACCTGATCTAAATGTGGGTAATGAATAAACTGACATTTCACACACACGAGAGCTCAAAGAGTAAAAGCTACACCACACTCATGTTATCTAAACACTAGCCAGAGGACTAACCCTTCTAAAGACATATGGCTCTCTGAAAAACCACACACACACACACACACACACACAGACCGGTTGTATAGTAGATTGACAGGACACCATATGTCACTCAGAATCACATCTTACTCAGGGAGGAGGACACACAAATTAGCCATAGACCTGTAATTTGCCAGCAGAAATGATTAAGAAAAAAACAAGCTTAACTTTGACTCACTTCATATTTTACCTTGTTGTACAGTATATTCTAACTATATGGTAGTGTTCTACTAAAAGAACCACAAAATAAAAACGAAATAAAAGTCCAAAAAACAGGAAATCATTTACAGATGGAAATATTAAAATGATTTTTATAGCCGATAGGGGGCGGTATTGACTACTGAAAGGATTAGCGTTATCTTTGTTTGACCATCAAATATCATTAGTGTCACTCTTTTGAATGTCTTTGGGATAATGATCCTAAATCTGTTATTAAACGCTTATACGGTGAAGACCCGTGTTTTCAGCTGTAAGCCGTAATGTGTTGTGAATGTAAAACAGACTTACGTATTTAAATGACTCCAGAAGTTCATATCTTGGCGAAAATTATAAACTGAGAGGGGAAACGAACATACGAAAAACATACGGAGTAACCATAGTAACAAGCAGTCTGTCTCGCTATACGATGTCTAAAGAAAACATTCATTTGCGGCATAGTAAATCTTCACAAAAAAAAAAAAAAAAGATGACAGTGGGTATCTTAAACTCAACTACTTTTTCAAAAACGTCTTATCTTTAAAAGAATGACTAGACTAACTATACATTTAAAAAAACAAAACTATACATTTAAAAAAACAAAAAACAAAAAAACATCAGTCTTGCAGATGAACTTCTCCGAAACTCGCTGTACACAGAGGGACACCATGTTGCGACGTCGTCCTAAACGTGCACCTTGATTGGTCCGTTTCTGAACGGGGCGGGGTTTAGCAGCTCGGTGGGAGTGGAGATGATGGATCTCGAGTCACTGCGCTGTGAACGGTGTGCGGGACTGACTGTGGAAGCACCGGATCCACGGTCGAGCGCCGAACAACTCTAAACAAGATCCAAGGCTAAAAGACGCGTCATTAACTCGCGGAGGAAGCGAGTAAAGCGCCGAGCTGCTGGAGTTTCCCCATCTGTTTATATCATTGAGACGAAACTGTGTGCTCTTTTTGGCACACGAGCCAGCAGCGGACAGTAGCTGAGATCCCGTCTATCAGCATGCACTGAAACGCCAGATCAGACTAAATAAGAAGCCGCAAAACTCGGGAGTTTACTTTTCGTGTATTTTTTGAAAGAGAATCCAAATGGAATTGGACAGATATTTTTGGCAGTCCTGCGACTGACAGTTAAGCTTTGTTCCTGGACACTTTGAACATGGATTTAGGTCGGTAAATTTCGGACAAAAACTGTTGCATATCCAAAGCTCATCTCTATGATTTGGGATCAAACGCGAAAGGAGTCTAGTTTTAAATCTGACACATGATCAGGACCGGATTTGTTCACACACCCGAACCCCAACACGGGATTGATGGTTCTTATACCTGTGTTCATGTCACTCACCCCCTATCTGGCGCGATTTGACCATTTGTAAGGCTACTAGCTCACTAATAGATGAGTACAATAAAACAGTCACGCGCTGCAGTCTACCTAAGTGCAAGGTAGCAGCGATTTTGGTAATAGAGAAACGTTGGCCCAGAATCCGCCTGTGCAACGTTGTGCGACACCTTTTCCCCTCCAGGCAACGCTAGAAAAATTGGATTTGGAAGTTGAGCCATGGAGCCCCTCCGCTTGGACGCCTAACCTACTCTTTTGCATGTGGTTCGGTAACCCGGAGTACAGTCGATCGAAAGAAGGATCTTATCTTCTTGCTAGCTTGTGTCTCTCTCCGAGAACCCTGTAAGATGGCTAGAAGTGACGGCTCGTGGAAATATTACCTCTGGATTCTGACAGCCATGTGCAGATATGCGTTACCCGCAGCCAAATCACTGGAGTCTGTCGTGTGGAATTCACAAAATCCCAAGTAAGTGCACGAGCGCGTGTTTAAAATCCCTTAGAAAGAGTATGAAATGCATCACAGTCTCAAATTTTCGCGATAGTACCAGTTCGACTTGTATTGATCATGAAATAGACATACAGTTTGAGCAATCCGATCTGAAAAGCTCCGTTACTCTTGTCACGGCTCGCTCTCCGGCACGATGACATGAAAGCTCACGTTGAGCTCGAGCCTGAAGTGACCGTGCAAGCGCGCGCGCTCTCCCGGGATATAACGCACAGCTGTCATACTCCACCGCCGCATCTCACCAACTCACAAAAATCCCTTGTTGAGCGGGGATTCGACAATAATTTCACGCTGGTACAACTTTATGCGAAATATCGTAGTTGTTTTTTTTGTTG
This sequence comes from Megalobrama amblycephala, assembly GCF_018812025.1. Lineage (NCBI taxonomy): Eukaryota > Metazoa > Chordata > Actinopteri > Cypriniformes > Xenocyprididae > Megalobrama > Megalobrama amblycephala. Next base: position 5,877,824 of record NC_063047.1, read on the forward strand.
TTTTTTTTTAAGAATCTCTGGGGTTTTTTTAAAACTACGAATTCGGACACACAAATTTAACATGTGGCCTTGACGCGGGCCTTATATCTCCATGCAGTACTTTCAAAAATTACAAATAACGTTAGACCTGCTACTGTTCCTCGTTGTTTTTAGCACTAAACACTCTCTCTCTATCGGCGTGTCCATCTTTTCTTCTTTTCCCAGGAGAGGCGAGGGGAGCTAACTCTCCGCCACCGGCCTGCCCAAATCCCGGCGGCCTGGTGGCTCTTTACGCCTGTCATATTGCTCAAATCAGAGTTGTGTCGAGAGAGTTAATAGGTTTTTAAGCAGGGGTTTCCTAGACGCTCATAAAGTCTCTCTGATTGCAGCTCATAAAACGTTCTAAGGAGCGTCCAACATGTTTACTTAACCTGAATAATGGCTCGAGACGCCACTGAAGCCTGACTCAACAGAATCATAAAGAAAGCTTGTTGTTTGAGTTTTGCATTTGCAAAAAAAAGTTAAGTAACGTTAGTTTAAAAAAAAAATCTATATCATAACTAAAACGATTTTTTTATTTTGACTTGTTAGTTGACTAACATGATGGTTTGTCCTTGTTTTTAGCCTTTGTGTGTAGTGTGGAATACTGGTTGTATCTCAAAACCTAATTGGTTGCCTACCCTGCCAGCAGTTTTTGGGCACCTAGACAGTATATTGGGCACCATAGGCTCGTCTTGGTAGGCAACTCAAAAGGGTTTGAGACACAGCCGCTGAGTTATGAGCGTAAACAGGGGGGACAGGAATAGTGCACATGTGTTTTTCATCTCGAGGGGAATATTTTAATTAAGGAGTCGCTCGGTTGGGCTTGTAAAAGATGAGCAGAAAACTTGAAAACTTTAGCATGTGAGATCCCGAGGGTCGACGCGAAAACATAAATTGTGCTTTTAAAACTCAAACCGCACTGTGATCGTAAATTACGAATGAACATAAATTTGTTTTTATTTTTTCATTTTTAATGTTCTCATGCGAAAAGGAAGGAAAATGCAAAAACTAAACAGTTAACTGCTTAGAAATTGGTAACAATTTAAAAAACCTTAAATTAATATTGTTAAACATTACTATATTATATAATGCTTAACAGATCTTTAGTTAATTCACATCCAAACAGTTAGAAATGTTGTGGACCATTTATGAATCAACTATATCTGTTAAGCATTGAATAAAGTTTTAAATAACTTTTTAAAGCTATAGGCTACTTCATGAAGTTTTACTAAAATGTATTTAATGCCTTTCCTTTATTCAGACATTACATTTATATTTTATATTTAGCCTATTAGTTTTAAATTTTGGTAATTTTTTTGAAAAATAATACATTTTGCTACATGCAAAAACACTTGGGCTCTCAAGACTCAGATTATAGAAAATGAATGGTGAGCTATGTAGTTTTTTTTTTTTTTTTTACTTTAATTTTATTATTGTGCATAGGAGCTAAACCCATTACGCAGATCTAAAAAACCAGCAAGATTTGAGCTTTTTGTCCTGCGAGAGAATTTCAGATCAGTTGCTGGAGCCTCTCTGTGTAACTCATTGAAGCAGCTTTGAGCTCCACGGCACAGCAGATGCTCAAACTGGCCTGGTCTGTTTTATCACAGTTGCTGCATGTTGTTTTAAGTACTTAATGTTTATTTAATTACAGAATGCGTGTGTGTGTGTGTGTGTGTGTGTGTGTGTGTGTGTGTGTGTGCACCTGTGCATGAGCATGGGTGTTTTTAGTTACAGATTCAGAGAACCTCACAGTACATTGAGAAGAATCGACTTTGAAAGAGTGTGTGAAGTCGAGCAAAACAATATCAGAACCGTTTGTTAGTGATTGTTTTTGAGTTTTACGAGATACATGTCTGCACATCTCAATCCCACATCTCATTAAAACACAGCACAATAACTCAATACACAGGCTGAATTGGTCGTTGAATGCAAAGATTATCCTAAGCACTCTCATAAAGACATATGGGCCTCAGGCAAACACACTCTCTGCGCTCTATCTCTGCAGCGGACATATGGGAGCGTCCACCACCACTAAGTCCAAGTCACCCTTTAAACCTCTTACCAGACTCTCAGCAGTGAGGCTATCATACACACACACACACACATACGGCTCTCTTACCCATAATAATGTGCCATTTGTGTTCTAGGTCAGACTGAATGCGAAATATAATTGAAGGACTGTAAAATTAGAAAAACTCTGGCTGCGTTCTCCACCCCTCAGCACTCTTATATTTATATCAGCAAAACGCAAAGTTTACTGAATGCTGAAGCTACCGCTGCGTTTTCTCTGGAAGAAACATTTGGTGGAACAAGAGCTTCACTGATTTATTCTGTTGACACAATTATGTAAATTTAATTACTTCTAGACACAACTACACATACTCGCTCACGCACAGACTTACTGCTGGTTTCAGATGTATAATTCTGTTCCTATCTGCATGGTTCACAGCTATAATTTGGACTGAGAAAAATGTAAAAGCGACACCCCTCCCCTCCCTTCCTCTGCCTTGAGGGAAGAAAAGAGAAGTAGATTCTGCTGGGAATAGAGAGAGAGTGACAGACAGAGAGAATAAAGTAGCTAATCACTGGGACAATTATCACATTGAGGCAGAGATTTCAGGTTATATCTTATTCCTTTAATGTGTCACACACTATACACCCAATCAAACACACATAAACAACAAAACGAGGACTCTCTTTACTTCTCAGTTACATCATCAACTTCTTCTAGTTACAAATTAATATAATTTTACAACATTCAAGTTCTTGGCAGCCACTCGCTTATCAAGAAAACACTCTAGCTGTTTAGAAACAATTTTCTGATGAACGACTGCAAATTAACTCAATTTCTTTTGGCTTTTGGATATTTTAAGAACAAAGTAAGAGGGAATCCATGATATATGTATGAATGTGCCTGTGTGTTTTGGCTATATTCCAGTGCTAAGGGAGGAGATGAGGAGCTAATTGGAAATCTGTCTCTCATTAGCTCAAAAATGCTACTGAAGTACCTTACTTATGTGTGTGAGAGTGTGTATTCAAGCGTACAAGTTCGTTCATTTACCCAACACTCTGTGGTGCACAATTAGTCTTAATCAGCAACTTCTATGTGCACATATAACCGACTAAAGCAGCAGTTAAATATCCTGTTTAGCTCATGAACACTCTTTAAAAATGTAAAAAAAAAAAAAAAAAAAAAAAAAGTGCCTGAAAATTTAAAAATTGGAAAATCTTCTTTTCCACAACAAAACAATGTTGTTCTGGACCCCATTGACTAAAATTGCATGGACAAAAACACTCAAAACGTTCTTAAAAATATCTTTTATGTGCCACGCAGACAAAAGTTTGGAAATGACATGAGTTTTAGTAAATGATGAAACCATTTTCTAGCAGTTGGTCTTGGATTTTCAAGAAATAATAAAAGAGAATGACCAGAAAGCATATGATGTAGGCCAGACTCAAATCTGCGTCCCTGTGAGCGATTCCAACCTGTTGCGAACACGCTCTAACTGCTTAGCCGCGTTTAAAATGTAGAAATTTCTGAAAGCAATTTTTGGGGGTCTGAAAAATCTGATTATTTTGACGTGAAAAGACATTAAATGACCTTTGACCTGCTCAGGAATCACGTCGGTCTCAAGTGCGATCAAAGAAACGGATTCGTGTGTGACTGTTCGGGATCATTTAGGACATGTTTGGGCATATATTCAGTCATACACAGCAGTAATAATTATTCTCCGAGTCGTGCTACTTTCAATCATGTGTCCGTGTGAATTTACGAGAGTGTACGCTTGAATGTGTGCGTGTTTTTGTGTATGCATGAGTTAGTGTGTGTGTATGTCATGATCAGTGGTGTTATAATAGGAGTTGACAGTGAGGAGATTAACTCTGTCAGAGTTTCAATATGTTGAACAGCAAGAGAGGACTCACGCAGACTCACACACACACACTTCCCTCTGTCTCAGCCGGCATTTCCACAACAGACCTGTTCCTCTCTGAAGTGTGTGTGAAGTGGCTTTTGTTCTATCGTTGATAGCATTTCACGGTGTTGTGGATGTTTAGGTGTGTGTGTGTGTGTGTGTGAGCGAGTTTTCTTCCGTTAATGTCATATCCTGAGAGTCTAACAATGTGACGGCTATAACCATGTACATTTTAACGGGGATTCAGTTTGCAACTTAAAACCGTTTTTCTATAGTCGTTACATAACAGAGAGAGAAAGCGAGAGGGGTTGGCGTGAAACCTAATTTTTATTGTACATCCATGTGTGTGTGTGCATGGGGAGGGCTTCATTAACAACAGTGCTTAAGTAACAAACGCACATTGTCTGTCCCTGACCAAGCATGACCGCTGGGCACTCACAGCCTCCTCAAACGGCTCTCACACGCACAGACGCGCTCCGAGCCTAGCGCCCGTGTTGTTTTAAGGACTGTAATGTTTGTAGTTGTAGGGTCTGTCGGAGCACACGACGGAAGAGGAGCAGTGGCAGCTGCTGGGGGGGCGGGCGGGGGTTGGTTTACTTAGTTATACTTTGGGGACAAAATTGTCCCCAGAAGTTAGCTAAATTTGACAAAACCTCCCACTGGGGTCCAGGACTTCCTTAGGGGTCAGAATCATTCATAAATAAAGCAGAAGTAAATTTGTTTTGTTTTTTTGTTTTGTAACTGTAAAAAAGGCTACAAGGTTTCTAATAGGGTTTGGGTTATGGTCAGTCTGTTGTAATCATAATTAGCTTTATTTATAAACAGTAGAAGTCTGTGCCAGAATGTCTTTGTTTAGATACTTTGTTTAGATGTCTGCTAATTTTTTAAAAGGATAGCTCACCCCAAAATGAATTTTGTCAGCTTTTACTCACCCTCATGTTGTTCCAAACCTATGACTTTTTTTCTTCTGTGGAAAATAATATATATTTTGAGAAATTTTCTTTTTAATTAATTATCTTTAGAAATAGATACATGTAGTAGAAGTCAGCAACCAAACGGTAAGCAAAACTGTAATAACATGAGTTAGAATAAATAATGACATAATTTTCAGTTTTGGGTGAACTATCCCTTTAAGGTGGTTCATGAACATGTTAATCATTCGGTGTCTTGATATATATCAGAGTTTCATAGTAGAATACAATCTGATAACATCACCATATTGTACCGCCACATTACATTATGTAAACAACCTAAACTTTTTGTAAACAGTCCCACTATACTTCCTCCTTTGTCCTGTCTTTTATCCTGTACCACTAAAACGTTGCTATTGTGTATTTCAACTTGTTTCAGAGGATTTCATTACGTTACCCAAGGCCTTAACTTCTAGGGTTACCATGAGAATTCAGACATCATTTACTCACCTTCATGTCTTCCAAACTTGTAAGATTTTCATCTTCTGTGGCACACAAAGTTTTTTTTTTTTCTTTCTCATAATGACCAAGCTGCAATGAAAGCAGACACTGATTTCTACTGTCAGGCTCCAGTAATGGCAAAAGAACATTAAAAATATAATAAAAGTAGTCCTTTTTACTCTTGTGCTGTATTCCAAGCCTTCTGAAGCAATGTGATCATTTTGTGTGAGGAACAGACTGAAATTTAAGTCGGCTTTCCCTGAAAAACCTCCCCTGCTCCTAAACACTCAAATATCTTTTACACATTTAAACATTCAAATTTTCCTGCCTCAAGACACACCAAGTTTGAATGTATCTTTTTGAATGAGATTTGAGAGCCAATAATTTCTTTGTTCCTGACACAAAGCTGTCGCGTGGAATATAGTGCGAGTCAAATGCAGTGATTTTTTTTTTTTTTTTTTTGTGGTAATTTTTGGATTAAATGATTGTAGCTGTACATTCATCCATCTCTTAAGATTTTTATGTAATATATAATAAAACTATTTGAATTAAATTTAATATTGTAGTTAAACCCACTTCGATGTTATACCTAAAGTTTGCTTTGACTCTCACCTCCGAACTGCCGTGAGAACGTGACAAGAGTCACATTCAGGCTGCTGGATAAGTCACTACAGTGCTGTGGTTTGGGGTGGGTGCTCATATATATATATCATTACAGTTGGGCCAGATTCTTGTCCCTCTGTTTCCTCTCTCCTTCTTCTGATCACCCATTATGCAAATACCTAGACTCATAAACGTCAAACAAATCCGAGACGTTAAACACCAGTTTCTCTGTCATTCTTTTTAAAGAGGGAACAGCGCACTGTATCATCACGATTAAAGCATCTCGTGAAAGATCTGACCATGATGTGTCTTTCCGTAACAACACACTCAGGCTTCCCTTTGTACAACAGCTGCAACCTTTCCTGCAAAGTGACTGGATATTCGCATAGCCTGTCACACACACAACAAACACAAGGGCGTGAGGTGGGAAACGATTAGCGTTCTGTAAGGAGAGGTTTGCGATCTGTTTGTTCCTTCAGTTCTCCGTGTGCGTATTCACACTCTCATGTTTGCTTTCTCTTTTGACCATGTGAGACAGTACGCGCTGGTGGATTATGGGTATATATCTACTCTTAACACATTTATACTCGTACTGTAAACAAAGAGAGGCACTGCAAGTCTAGCAACTCCAAACCTGCTTAAATTCTGCGACGTATAGTACACACAAACACAACGCGCACACACAGCGGGCCATCAGTCACACCCTTTTAGAGTTCAAAGCTCCTCCATCCTTTTTATCCACTTTCCAGTCGACAGCTCAGACCATCACACTCGCTAAACCCATCATTCCTTGCCGGCGTGTGTGCGTGTGTGTCCGGAGAAATGGTCACGCTTTCAGTCAGCTAAATGCCGCTATAAAGCATCAGAGAAGCTGAAGTCTCCAGCCTGCTTTCATCTCCAGCTGATCTGAGCTCAGCGCTCTCTGCATGCAATTTCAAATCACAATAACCTTTATTAGCTCCAGCTGACCTGAGAACAGATCTCTCACGCAGCGGTTTTAAGCTGCTTAGGGTTACCTGCCATTAGAAAACTTACTCCTGAACGCACACGGGGGATCAAACTCTCCTCACTCAACTTAGGTTTGGTTGAAAACACCCAAATATCAGGCTCAGGACGCCCACAGATAGATCAAGCCGAAAGCTGTTTACTGGTCCAGGAGCTGCAGAAAGCTGCTTTTAGGGATATGTCTGAATCAGCCATTTTAAAGGCTCATTATTATTTAAAATGGAGGGGAGAAGGAGTTTAGAGCCATTATTGGTGAGACAGTGATCTCTGCCTGCAGCTGGACAGAACAAATGGAAAATCTAATTATAAAACAATGCTGAAAACACACTTGACTCACATACACACACACACACACACACACACACACACACACACACACACGGCTAATTCATAAAACATGAGAGAGAGAGAGAGAGAGAGAGAGAGAGAGAGAGAGAGAGAGAGAGAGAGAGAAAGGGAGTTTGTTCATCTCCTTGTGATGCCCAAATTTTGGAAATGTCCTCACAAATGCAGTGAAACCTGTTGAAAAGTGGACTTCACTATATGAAAGGCTCATAAATCATGTTTTAATTTGAATCTGCTGTGAAGTTTGTGTGATGTTTGGATTGGTGGGTTTTAGCAAATATCACCACAAGGGATGCGCCAATATTATAATTCTGGTTGAGGGAGCTAAACTGATACATATTTTCCTGTTATGATCGATTCGATAATTGATGAATGGACAATATTAAAATTCTATTCTGTTTTGTCTAAATATACTACTATTTAAAAACATTCATAGTCCATAAGATTTTTTTTTTTTTAAGAAATGAAAGAACTTTTATTCAGCAAGGATGCATTAATTTGATTTTGATGAGAAAAATTCTGTTCTTTTGAACTTTCTATTCATCAAAAAAAAATTTATCACAGTTTCCACAAAAATATTAACTATTTTCAACATGATAATACAATTTTCTTGTGCACCAAAGTGGCAAATTTGAATAGTTGTGTCCCAAATGACGCACTATGCTCAATCCTTGTAATGTATTAATTTTTGGTTATTTTGTCATTGAACGTCAGCGTCTGATAGCCCCTCCCCCTCCGCTACGTAATTAAAGCTGCGCCAGTTGAGTGCATGAAGTGTCTAACATTCCACACTTTTTTTTTTTGTTAATTAAGTGCATCATCTGGGTATTTAAAGTGCACTTTTTCTTTTTGGAATTTTTAGCATGAACACACTACTCCAACTATTTATACTACAAAATGGCATAGAATAGTGCAAAAGTACACGAATTGTGACGCACCTAATGATTTCTGAAGAATCATGTGACACTGAAGATTGGAGTAATGACTACTGAAAATCCAGCTTTGCCATCACAGGAATAAAGTATTAAAAAAATATTTCACAATATTACAGTTTTTACTGTATATAAGAGACTTCTTCTAAACACTTCTGACAGCCAATGGGAAAATATTTTGAAAGTTTTTAAAGAATTGCTAAATATTACATTAAACGGTGTTAGTAAATTATTTTGTTCTTAATTTACATTTGGTGAAAGGTAAATGTAGTGAAACCAACATGCGTTGTGTATATTTTTGTGAAGATGAAGACATAGACTCATTCTAGTTCACATTACCATGACAGACTGAAACACAAAAGTGTGATGAGGGAGTTTGTTAGTGTCTAATGACAACTTATCATTGTTCTCTTGTTGGTTTTGGTTCCCAAGAGTCTCTCTATCTCTCCTATTATATTTCTCATGTGTGTAAATATCAATCAGTGATGCGGTCACAGATAACAATAAATGTGTTGACATCGCTATTACTAAAATGACATTTTTTCCTTGTGTGTGTGTGTGTGTGTGTGTGTGTGTGTGATTTCTTTCATTGTTTTCTCCCAGGCACTTTAGAGTGAGCTGTTGAACAAGTATAACCTGTGTGTGTGTGTGTGTGTGTGTTTGCAGTTGCTTTAATTGCTCTGTAATGGGAGATTCTGTGAGAGAAAAAACACACATACACACTGAAATTGTTTCTGCATTACTGTGACCTGTGACTTGTACACACACCCCTACATACACATTATGAGCACAGATATTATACTCAGTGTGTGTGTGTGTGTGTGTGTGTGTGTGTGTGTGTGTTTAACGGTGGTATCCTGGAGGAGCTCTGGAGGAATTCATACCTTTCATCTCACACTCAGACAAACACAATACTCCTGACAGTGAGTGGGAGAGCAAAAATTTGTGTGTGTGTGTGTGAGAGAGAGAGAGAGAACGAAGACGAGACGAGAGTGAGACAGACTTTGACAGAGAGAGACAGAGTAAATATGAGCATTTCTGGCTGTGTTTTTTCTTTTTGCACACTAAATATATATACTGTCTGCCATAGCAACTGATACCACCGTGCCAATGCATTTTGAGCTCAGACAAAGACTCTTAAATGTGGTTATGAATTCTGTTATTAATTAAATGAACATCCTTGTGCTTTTATAAATAACACTGTGTTATTCAGATATTATTTTAAAAACAGAAATTTTAGAGTTTCGAGATACAACAGTATCTGCAGTCAAGCTGCCCTTCTGAAAAAAAGTTAGCTACAAACAAAGAGTAACTAGCTTGCTAGTTATTTGAGGGAGAAAAAAGAAGAAAAAATATTTAAATATATGTCAGACTAGATCATTTGTTTAGAAAATCAGAAGTATGGCTTAAAATTGATAAAAATAACATAAATGTTATACAGACGCTGCCTGTATCATGGTGATAATATTTATAATAATGTAAAGCGTAAAAATGTTATTGTAAAATCTGTAATGCCATTACTTGTAGTTATTTACCCACTGAGTAATACCGTATAGTCTTGTAATATTGCTATTATTATTATCATCATCATCATTAGGCATTTGTAACAAAATGAACAGGTTCTGTAAAGCTGGTTAAATTGTAGTTTTTTTGGAGGTAAGAAAATCCTACAGGGCTAAAGTCATTGTTTCAGGGCTGAACAGATGTAAGATATCTTCTTGCACTACGGGAAGACCTGTCATATAGATGTCTTCCTGGAAGCTTGATGTGAAACTATCAAATGTCACAAGAAACTCATACAGCAGTCCAAAAAATCTGAACTGTCACAATTTTTTCAAGTGTATTGTCATCACAACTAAAAAATGCAGAATGTACAGCATTGCAAACTAAAAATAGTTTTGTTATTCTTTTGTGGGATCCCTGGTGATTTCCACTCGTGCCATCAGCACCAGTCCTACGTAAGGATCAGGGCGAATGGAAATATTATGACGCTGGTAAACAGTAAAGTGGAAACGTTCTTGAGAATTCTGTCTGTTCACTTGATGTATTTGCAGATCTTGATGGTTCAGTAGGGAACTTTAGCTTGACCTCTAGCCTCTAGCCTCTTTGAACTGGTGAAAGTAATATGGGTGAAAAACAGCAGCTAAAGACATTGAGGAGGAGAGCAGGAAACGAATCAAGTGAAAGAATGTACTTCTGTCTGATTGTGTGATGGGGAGTCATCATTCCCCTCCAAGGCCGACTGATAAAAACCCGGTGCACTGTTGCCCGTTGACTAAAAATCCAAGAAATCCCCTTTGCTTGCATTCGGTGTTTCTATCAGATAGGATATGAAAGGATTAGCCTATATATTTAGATTAGGATTCAATACAGGATATGAACCTTCACTTAAACTTTTAGCTGCGTTAAAGTAAGAAACCGATTCATAAATTAAATAAATATTTTCAGTTAAATCAGAAACTAAAATAAACTTTTTTGGTGGTAGGTTTTGGCTTAATCTGTAGTAATTATATTTAGCTATGTTTAAAAACAAGAGATGTCAGTGATATGCATGTGTGAATGATTTTTTATGTGTGTATACATAGCTATACTTGGACTAGCTATACTTATTAAATAGCTTGACTTATTTCTCATCAGAAGTCAACTAACAATCTCAATTTGGGAACATCCAGAGATGTGCTTATTTGAAAAAACAATATTTAAATCAAGTAAAAAAAATTACTCTAAACATGCAAAAAGTTCAACTCCAAAGTGTGTGTATGGTGAGTGTGTGTGAGAGAGAGAGAGTGAAAAAGAGAGAGAATTAATGAGGATGGGGGGGGGGGCTCTGCTATGGAGATTCCTCATCTCTCTTAGACTCCATTCACTCATTTCTCTCATTCTCAACAAGATGCCCAAGGCTCTGTGTGTTTTTTGAGTGTGTGAGTTTGTGTGCAGTTGTTATTGTGAGTGGGATATGTGTAAGCTGTCG